>NW_003852554.1:1264979-1267400 GCF_000181295.1 Otolemur garnettii | reverse complement strand
GAATGCAATATAGGCGAGTGACGTCAGACCGTTTGTTGTCATTGGCGGCTCCCAAGATGGCGTCCATCATGGAAGGGCCGCTGAGCAAATGGACTAACGTGATGAAGGGCTGGCAGTACCGCTGGTTTGTGCTGGACTATAATGCAGGACTTCTCTCCTACTACACGGTGAGTTCTTGGAGGACAACGCTCCGAGCGCCTCCGGGTCGCACTGCCTGACTGGAGGTGGCCGGCTGGGGTTTTAGATAGCCGAGTTGAGGTTGTTAGGCTGGGGGTGCCGCCGTACGAGAGGGTTCCCTTGTTGGGGAGGGCTTCACGTCCTGTATAGCCAATGAGGGTGAAGGAGATGCGGGCACCGCCAATAAGCAGGCACTAGCTGTCTGATTTATGGGCTGGGGAGAGCCACGTTCCTTTTTTAGGGTCCGCGGTAAGCTGTGGTGGGGTCTGCTACACTTGTGTGAGCAAGGATGGTCGTTGTCATGTTTTAAAGGGTCTGATCTTGCGGTTCATGCCCTCTCCCCACGTTGTCAAGGACTTTACACTGTCCCCCCCAGGCCCTGTAAACGGCCGCACCCCTTAGCTTCCCTGCAGGGACCGAAGCGCTCTGCTTTCTTGGGGCTGTGCTCAGACGAGCCGAGATGGATCCAAAGGTGACTGGCCCTCTGGCAACACTAATGGGTATGAAATTCCTCCTGTCTGTCCACGTTGAGTGTCTCATTCAAGGGACGCACCCTATTCAGCCAGAAGTGAGCTTAACCGACGCCTTAACTTTCTTACATGCGAGTCTCTTGTTAGCGAAAAGAGATAAGAGATAGTGTAGTGTCCCTCTGAAAGTTACGTTCTGGAGAAGGCTGAGTTCAGGGTTTCACTGTTGTTAACACGAATCAGTGATTGTGGGCAAGTAGATGAATTGCTATGAAGCTTATGTTCTGATTATTTCTTCCACCCCCATCGCATTAGGTATGGAAGGTGGGTGGTATTAGAAAGGGAAATTACTTCCAAAAGTACTTTCTCTGAATGGTGTATAGTTAATAATAGCCAATGAGAGGGAGGAAGCAACTTACAAAATAGAATGTACTGAAGGCTTTAGAAAATAATAGAAGACAGAAAAAATAAAATTATGGAAGAAAGGGGTAATGCTAGTAAGAGAAATTAGGGACAAAAATATTTGTTCGTTCACTTAAAAAACACTGAGCTCCTGCTCTGTGAATTTCCTTGCCAGCCAGAATTAATGGTGATATAAACATTCATCGTTCCTCTTTTCTGGAGCTTATACTCTTTCTAGTCTAGCAGGTCCCTTAATTCATTTTACTCTCAATAACTTTGCAGGGTAGTAGGTATTCATTATTCCCGTTTAATATCCCCAATTACAGTTTTGGATCCTGAGGCTATAGGCTTTTAAGTAATTTGCTTGATTGCATAGCTAGCAGTAAGTGGTGAAATCAGGATGGCAAATTCTTGGCTTTCTGACTTTTCCCTCTAAACTTCACTTTCACTACAGGGGGAAAAGTACAAGCTGTGAGTTATTACATGCAAATCTGCCAGAGTGAATGTATTACTTCCACCATCGTTCAACCATCAACTTAACTTTCTCTATATAGGTTGAAAAGGAAAAAGACCAAATCTTAATGAGTCCTAAACACACTGTTCAAGATTATCTTTAGGTAGCCACTAAAGAGAGGCAACTGAATATTGTAGCCTGAAAACTCTGGAATTATGAATTCTGTGGCTCAGATAAATGAAAATAATATTGGGTTTCAGTAGATGTGATAATTGGAAAATACTATGGAACTTTTTCAACCTATTTAGGATGGAATAATTTCCATGAATGGCACTATGCAGTTAAGTTACTTTACAAACCCCAAATTGTGTGGGCCTGAATTTGAAGCCATCCCAGAGAGGCCCTAAGCTGGAGAACTCCTAGCCCAGCCAGAATCTTTTTTTTTCTGTTTTCTTTCCTTTAGTGTATTCTTTTTCTGCCTCATTGCCCTTTTAGTTTTTGAATACTTGAACAAATTTCTCCTTGTCTTACTGGCTAAATACAGGTTTCTCATGTACTTCTTTTTTTGTCCCCTTGATACTTCTCTTTCTGAGATTAGATTATGTAAAATGTTATCCTTGCAAGAGAAAGGAGGTATCATATTTCTCACTAATGGATGCTTGGAAGGTTTTTTCCTTTCTAGTTGTTTGATGTTATTTTCTTGCAGAGAAATGATGAAAATATTGTCCCATCTTGTGAAAATAAAATAACCCAATTTTAAATTAGAGGAGGTCCAGTAAAGATGGGAAAAGGACAGATATTCACTTAAAGGGAAAGTAGGAGACATACTGAGTATTGGCAATGAATTCTGTATGCCTAGACGTTGTTTCAGTGCATGATGATTGTGAAGGTACATATTCGAGGGTACGTATTGGCATATAT
>NW_003852554.1:1262614-1263799 GCF_000181295.1 Otolemur garnettii | reverse complement strand
GAGAGGTTCTCACTATGCCACCCAGGCTAGAGAGCAGTGGTGTCATCAGAGCTCACTGCAACCTCAAACTCCTGGCTTAAATGATCCTTTTGCTTCAGCCTTCCAATAGCTGGTACTATAGGCATGAACCACCATACCTGGCTAATTTTTCCACTTTTTTGTAGAGGTGGGGCCTTACTCTTGCTTAGGCTTGCCTTAAGTGATCCTGTCCCCTTGCCCTGGCCTTCCACAGTGCTAGGAATACAGGCATGAGCCCCCAGGCCCTGGCTTAAGTGCCTTGTTTTTGATACAGAGTCTTACTCTGTTGCCTTGGGTAAAGTGTCATGGGATCATAGTCCACAGCAACCTCAAATTCTTGGGTTTGAGCAATCCTCTGGCTTCAGCCTCCTAAGTAGCTGGGACTAAAGGCACCCACCACAGTGCCTGGATAGTTTTTCTGTTTCTAGTAGAGGTAGGAGTCTTGCTCTTGCTCAGGCTGGTCTCGAACTCCTGAACTCAAGTAATCTACCAGCCTGGGCCTACCAGAGTGCTAAGATACAGAGGTGAGGCACCGTGCCCTGCTGAGTCCCTTTTATTTAATCTATAGCAATCCTAATACCGTAGCCCCTTAATACAGTTCCTGTGGGTTGCGACCCACAGGTTGCTAACTGCTGATCTATAGGATCATTCTTTTTCGTTCTTTTTTTTGTTGTTGTTGCCATTTATTTCTTTAAGACCCAGGTCATGGGCTCTGCGCCTGTGGCTCAAGTTGCTAAGGTGCCAACCATATACACTTAAGGTGGCGGGTTAGAATCCAGCCCCAGGCCCGCCAAAACAACAATGACGGCTGCAACCAAAAAATAGCCAGGTGTTGTGGCAGGTGCCTGTGGTCCCAGCTACTTGGGAGGCTGAGGCAGGAGACTCGCTTAAGCCCAGGAGTTGGAGGTTGCTGTGAGCTGTGGTGCCACAGCACTCTACCCAGGGGAAAAGCTTGAGGCTCTGTCTCAAAAAAATAAAAAAATAAAAAAAGAAACCAGGTCATGGGCGGCACTGTGGCTCAGTGAGTCAGGTGCCGACCCCGTATACTCAGGGTCTCAGGGTGGTGGGTTCAAACCCAGCCCTAGCCACACTGCAACAAAAAAATAGCTGGGCATTGTGGCAGGTGCCTGTGGTCCCAGCTACTTGGGAGGCTGAGGCAAGAGAATC
>NW_003852554.1:1259921-1262259 GCF_000181295.1 Otolemur garnettii | reverse complement strand
GCTATTTTTTTTTGGTTGCAGTTTGGCTGGGGCTGGGTTTGAACCCACCACCCTCCAGATAAGGGTCCAGTGCCCTACTCACTGAGCCACAGGCACCACCCTCTTTTCTTTCTTTCTTTTTTTTGATACAGAGTCTTATTCTGCCTGGGTTGGAGTGCAGTAGCATCATCATTGTTCAGTGCAACATCAAACTCCTGGGCTGAGGTGATCCTTCCAAGTAATTCTCCTGCTTCAGCCTCCCAGAGTTCTAGGATTAGAGCTGTGAGCTTTGATGCCCTGCAAAGTTTTTTTTTTTCTTTATTTAGAGACAGGGTCTCATTATATTACCCAGTGCTTTTTTTTTTTTAAATCAACTTTTATTGCGTTCAATATTTTTCTTCCTCTCCCTCATTTTTATTTATTTATTTATTTTGAGAGAGAGCCTCAAGCTGTTCCCCTGGGTAGAGTGCTGTGGCATCACAGCTCACAGCAACCTCAAACTCCTGGGCTCATGCGATTTCTCCTGCCTCCACTTCCCAAGTAGCTGGGACTACAGGCGGCTGCTACAACACCTGGCTATTTTTTGGTTACAGCTGTCATTGTTGTTTGGCGGGCTGGACTGGATTGGAACCCGCCAGCTCAGGTGTATGTGGCTGGTGTCTTAGCCGCCTGAGCCACAGGTGCCAACTCCTCCCTCACCTCATTTTTAGCATTTATATTTACTTTTGAGACAGGCTATCAGAATATTGCCTAGGCTGGTCTGAAACTTCTGGGCTCAAGGGATCCTCTTGCTTTAGCTTTCTAAGTAGCTGGAATTACAGGCACATGCCATGGTGCCCTGTCCTCAGTATTTATTTACTCACTTACTAGACAAGGTCTTACTCTGTCATCCAGGCTGGTATTCAGTGGTGCCATCGTAGCTCATAGCAGCCTCAAACTCCTGGGCTCAAGTGATCTTCAGCCTCAGCCTACTGAGTCACTGGGATTACAAATGTGAGCCGCCACAGCCAGCTGTCCTCTTTGTTTTCTATAGGCTAATAATTTGAACTAAAGCTTAATGAAGTTCTTTTTTTTTTTTTCCTTTTGGGCAAGGATACTTTTTAGGTGGCACATATCAAATCAGGATGCCTGTGATGTCTCTCTGTGATGGTAAAATTTATCAGTAGGTTCAGTTGAAATGTGTAGTTTTTTGAAAGAACACTATAGCTACTGAGACATCGGTTTTGATAGACTTACTGATTCATTGGATGTGGGTAAAAGGGAAAGAAGAGTGATGACATCCTGGTTTTCCATTTGGGCTGGATGAATGATCATAGGGAAGAGAGGAAGAACAGATTGGAAGAGAAGGGTGGGACGTATTGAAATTGACATGGAGATGTGTTTTAGTCTGGAGCTCAGGACAGAAATCTGGGCTGCGAATAAAATTAGTTTACTTTTAACTATATGGAGAGTTGAGAGAGTGTGTGAGAAGAATAGAGATCTTTGGATAGGATATGGAAAAACACCGTTGGATTAGTTAGCTCTTGCTTTTTGACCAGTTACTCCAAATTTTAGCAATGTAAAACGGCATACAGTTGTTATCGTAATTTCTGTGGGTCAGAACTTTGGGTGTTCTCATGTACTCATGAAATGACAGTAAAAGTTGCAGTCATCTGAAAGGCTTGACTGGACCTGGAGGATCAGTTCTAGGATGACTTGCTTGGGTGCTGGCAGAAAGCCTCAGCTCTTTGCTGGCTGTTGGAAGGTGACTTCAGTTCCACACCAAGTGCCTCTCCACTGGACGCTTCAGTGTCATCAAGACAGGACAGCTGGCGTTACCCACAGGGAGCAATCCAAGTTAGAGCGAGGAGGAAGCCACGATGCCTTTTATGACCTACTCTCAGACTGTCAGTTTTGCCTTATTCTGTTAATTAGAAATGAATCATTAAATTCTGCTCATACTCCTGGGAATGAGAATTTCAGGCATGAGGAGGGGGATTAGGGAGGAGGGGAATTGAAAGGAGAATTTGTGGATGGACTTTAAACTACCACAGTGACATTTAAGGAATTAGCAGAAGAAAAAAGCGCAGGAGAGTGAAAAGAGATGCCAGAAATGTAAGAAAAAAAACTGGAGAATGTGGCAGTCATGGATGTTGAGATGGGAATAGTAAATTGGCTTGACTAGATAAGGTCTAACATATTCATTGAATTGATCAACTTGGACATCATTAGTGTCCTTAGTGAGAGCAGGGTCTGTGGAGTGATGGATGTGGAAGACAGTTGGGAGTGGGTTGAATTGTAATTAGGAGGTAAGACATATAGACAAGTGAATGTAGATTATTCAAGATGTTTCTTTCCTTTTTTTAAAAAAATTTTTTTT
>NW_003852554.1:1257245-1258582 GCF_000181295.1 Otolemur garnettii | reverse complement strand
TTATAAATTAAGGACTTAAAGATTTACAACAATGATATAGGGGACTGGAAAAAGGACAAGTTAAAGGTTAATCAGGTCATGTGAGGAACTAGTTGAAAGTATGAAATATGATTTGGTTAGTTATTAAGCATAAATGTTTAATTCTCTTTCTTTCTTTTTTTAGACAGAGTCTTAAGCTGTTGCCTTAGGTAGAGTGTCATTATAGCTCACAGCAATCTCCAACTTTTGGTCTCAAGAGATCCTCTTGCCTCAGTTTTTCTATTTTAGTCGAGACAGGGGTCAAACTCAGGCTGGTCTTGAACTCATGAGCTCAAGAAATCCACCCTTCTCGGTCTCCCACAGTGCTAGGATTATTACAGGTGTGAGCTACTGCATTGGCCCATTAACCCTCTTTCTTGATTTTCTTTTTTTGTGAGACATTTTGTGAGACAAAGTTAGGAACAACTAATTAGTAATTTACCTGGTCACTCTGAGTATTCTTTGTGAAAGGAGTCAATAGAGAAATCACATGTTGTTTGCTATTAAACACTGACTGGAAGAGACTCATAATGACTTTGCAATTTAAAACCACTGTGAATCGAAACACATTGCAGTGTTATTTGGCAGTCCTTAGCAGTGTCTATAAGATGATTAAAAAAAAGTCTAAATTTTTGGATTTTAGGTTTTTGAATAGCGCAATTATATGTATTTCTTTTTTAAATATGTAAAGATTTAAAAAATATGTAAGGATTTAAAGATTCTAGAAAGAGACCAGCACCACCCCTATCAAATATTTAAAGGTGAATGTATGCCTCCCCTAAATGAGCTATTGTTACATATATTTGATAAATGTGATTTTTGTTAAGCTTACATGATACATTTCAATAGTCCAAATCTAATAAAGTAGTTTTAGGATTGTGAAAGAAACCAAAGAAAAATTGTGTCTAATCTAAATGTCCTGAAAAGACAACAAAGAAACCCCTAAGAAGGTAAGTAGTATCAGTGGGAAGAAGTGTGTGGACATTGGATCTTTCTTTGTCCTTGAGTACTTTAGTAGCCTTGATTTTTCTCTTTTCTCAAACTCCTGAGCTTAAAACTCCTAATTCTTTTGGGCATTTAATCATTTGACGTGTTATGATTAATCATATCTCTAGTACATTGCTTTCTGTATAGCAAGCTTGTAAACTCCTTGATGGCAGTACTGACAGTACTGAACGTTATAATATCTTTATGCCCTACAGTGTAGCACATTGTTTTCCTAGTGAATGGAATGTCCTGGCCCTTCAAAGAAAGCTTAGAGGTGAGAGGCAGAAGGCCATTTGGAATTCTTGTTTATTCAGCCTTGTAATTTTTTTTTT
>NW_003852554.1:1255467-1256950 GCF_000181295.1 Otolemur garnettii | reverse complement strand
AACATGCCTGTTTTTTTTTTTTTAAGGACAGAGTCTCATTCTATTGCCTAAGCTACAGTGTCAGGCCTCAGCCTAGCTCTCAGCAACCTCAGAATCCTCAGCTTAAGTGATCCTCCTGCCTCAGCCTCCCTAGTAGCTGGAACTTCAGGTACATGCCACCACACTTGGTAAATTTTTCAATTTTTTTTTCTCTTTAGAGACAGAGTCTTACTTTATTGCCCTCGGTAGAGTGCTGTAGCGTCATAGCTCACAGCAACCTCCAACTCCTGGGCTTAGGTGATTCTCTGGCCTCAACTTCCCGAGTAGCTGGGACTACAGGCATCCACCACAACGCCCAGCTATTTTTGTTGTTGTTGTTGCAGTTTGGCTAGGGCTGGGTTTAAACCCACCAACCACCGTATATGGGGCTGGCGCCCTACTCACTGAGCCACAGGTGCTGCCCTGAATTTTTCTATTTTTAATAGAGTTGGTGTTTAGCTCTTCCTTAGGGATCAGGCTGGCTTGAACTACTGAGCTCAAGCTATCTTCACATCTCAGCTTGCCAGAGTACTAGGATTACAGATATGAGCCACCAGGTCTGGCCTAGCCTTACATACTTTATAAAATATACTAATAGCAAATATGTGTGTTTTCATAGTTTGTGTAAAACCTGACTGAATTTGTGTTAGCAACAGTGGCTTTTGTTTACTCATCCAGAGCTTATAGTACAGTGTGGAATTTGCTTCCTGTTGTGTTAATAAGCAGTCTGTTCTGTGTAGCAATTAGCTTTATTGATGGTAATAATTTATAGAAAGACAGACAGTGGAGTTATTCTTAAATATGCCACGCTGGGCCAGGCATGGTAATCACACCTGTAATCCCAGCACTCTGGGAGGCTGAGGCTGGTGGATTGCTTGAGCTCAGCAGTTCAAGATCAGCTTGAGCAAAATCAAGACCCTGTCTCTAAAAAAACAGCTGGGCATTGTGGCAGGGTGCCTATAGTCTCAGCTACTCAGAAGGCTGAGGCAAGTGAATCTCTTGAGCCCAGGAGTTTGAGGTTGCTGTGAACTGTGACGCACATTACTATACTGGGGCAAGAAAGTGAAACTCTGTCTCAAAAATAAATAAATAAACAATCCACTCTGGCTGGGTGGCCTGACTTATACCTGTAAACCTAGCACTTTGGGAGGCCGAGGCAGGAGGATCACTAGAGGCCAGGAATTGGAGACCAGCCTGAGTACAAGTGAGACCATGTTTTTGCCCCCCCCCCAAAAAAAAGATAAAAAAAATTATCTGCACTGGGTATGGCGACTCATACCTGTAATCCTAGACTTTGGGAGGCTGAGGTGGGTAGATTGCCTAAACTCAGGAGTTTGAGGCCAAACTGAGAAAGAGCAAGATCTCATCCCTACTAAGAATAGAAAAACTAGGCTCGGTACCAGTAGATCAGTGGTTAGGCCTCCAGGCACATGCACTGGGGCTGGTGGGTTCAAATCTGGCCTGG
>NW_003852554.1:1253687-1254440 GCF_000181295.1 Otolemur garnettii | reverse complement strand
AGGTCCAACTCCTTCTATACAGCCAGCAAGCAAAGCTGAGGACAGAAGAGAAGCCATATCAGGTTCAAAGCTAAATATATACGTTTGTCATTGAGGTTGGAACAAGTAAAAAAATACAGTAGATCCTCTGTAAGTTGACCACCCAAGGGACTGTAACAATTTGGTCAACATGTGGAGGTGGTCAACGTAAAGAACTAGGCCCACTGTACTGATACCTACGTGTGGTGCACGTTAGACGGTGAAAATTAGGTCAACTTAAGCAGGTAGTCAACACAGGGAGGTGATCAACTATGTGGGTTCTACTGCATGAGCCCACTGATAGCTCAGTTGTCTCCATGGCCTTTCTGGGAGATTGTCTGAGCCCTTTATATACAAAAAAAGCCTTATGTGCCACTCGTAGGTGGGAGAAGACTGAATTGTACAGGTTGTTTATGGCTTGAAAATCAGAAAACCAGGTTTTGGTGGGGAGAGAGGAGGGTAAGGGGATAAAGAGGAGGAGAGAGGAAGGAGGGAAGGTTTGACTAGTTAGCAAAGGGTGGTCTTGTTATGCACATGAAGCCCTTGGGGTAATAGCGCTTAGAGAAAATAGATGGCAAATGTTCTCCTAATTTTTTTCATAAAAGTTTGCAGAAGTCCTGAAGAAATATACCTTGGAGCAAGCATTTTTAATCTCTTTAGTATACAGTGGAACCTCCATACAAAGTCCTGTGTTTTGAAGCTAAAAGTTCTACTTATTGGCTTGGCACCTGTGGC
>NW_003852554.1:1244238-1245386 GCF_000181295.1 Otolemur garnettii | reverse complement strand
CCTGCCACAATGCCTGTATAGGTGGAAAGCCTACATACTTGTGTCTTTTTGTGTCTAAGAGTGAGCAGGAATAAAAGTCATGTTTTTCTACAATCTAGGAGGCTCTGTGGTAGAATCCCCACTGTGGCCTTTGCCCTAGCAGGAGGAGTGTGACATTCCACTGCCCTGAGCAGGGCCAGGAGGGCTGCGGGGCAGGAGCGTCATCAGCATACTTTTGGAACCTAGGGATTGTGGATTGACGAGATCAAATTACTGCCTCCAGATGGTTTAAGGCTTACAAAGAATAGACAAACAATCAGTTCCGTCCCCTCCCCCTACCGGAGCCATTTCTGTATGTCAAGAATTGGCCAGAAAGCTGATAGTGTGTGTTTCCTTAATTACTATTTTGAGCATAATGAATAACTTAGAAGAATGTGTATTACTTGTCTAGCAGACATGTGTATCACTTAATCAGTAGTGTGACAGGAAAAGTGTGACTTAGCAAAAGTTAATTTGTCTTTTTACAATATGTCACTGAGGTAATGGAATGATTATTGATTAACAGTGTGTATGTGCAGAACTGGCTACTTAAACTAGTGGAGAAATAAAGAATTCTGTTACTCGTAATCTTAAAGTGGTAGCTGTTCTTTGTCTCTGTACTAGCCCAATAGCAAACCTATACTCTGCGTTACCCATTCACTACACCTGACAACAACATGCCTGGCTATTTTTTGTTGCAGTTTTGCTGGGGCTGGGTTTGAACCTGCTACCCTCGGTATATGGGGCCTGTGCCCTATTCACTGAGCCACAGACACCGCCCCCTGTGTCTTAGTCTTAAGAGAAGAGAGGAGGGGAAAGGTTTCATGTGTGGCTGTGTTAGTGCCCCAACACTTTATACATGTTATTCTCCAACTTAAAAGCAATGTATTAAAATTTTTGGTATGATTTGTTGTATTATTCTCTATTTCTTTAAATGACAAAAATGAACAAAAGGATACCATTTTTCCTTCATTTTTACTTAGTGAAATCTCAGTTATCTGGCTTGGGGAGATTATGATTCTTTTTTTTCCTGAGATAGAGTCTTCCTTTGTTGCCCTCAGTAAAGCGTTGTGGCGTCACAGTTCCAGTAACCTCAAACTCTTGGGCTGAAGCGATCTATCCTCTTGCCT
>NW_003852554.1:1242343-1243447 GCF_000181295.1 Otolemur garnettii | reverse complement strand
TTGTTGTTGTTGCAATTTGGCCGGGGCCGGGTTTGAACCCACCACCCTCGGCATATGGGGCTGGCATCCTACCCACTGAGCCACAGGCACTGCCCAGGCTTAACTTTTTTTTTTGTGGCCGGGGCTGGGTTTGAACCCACCACCTCTGGCATATGGGGCCGGCGCCCCACCCTTTTGAGCCACAGGGGCTGCCTGCCTTAACTTTAAAAAAGTATATAAGTAGGAGTATACTCTAAAGTAACAATAAAAATACAGTAAATACAGAAGCCAGTAGCGTAGTTATTTATTATTTTCTTGTATTATGTACTGTACATAATCATATGGGCTGTACTTTGATGGGACTAGCAGAGCAGTAGATTTGTTTACACTAACATCACCACACACGTAAGTAATGCCCTAGGAAATTATGACAGCGACAACATCTTTAGGGGAGAGGACTTTTTCAGCTCTGATTAATTTCATGGGCCATTTATATGTGGTCCTTTATTGACCAAAATGTTATGAAACAGTTCTGCGAAGTAGCTGGTATTATTTTCTTTACACAATGAAGTAGTTGAAACCAAGGATCACTCAGTAGTTTCTGTTTGTGAGATCAAGTTTTCTACCTCCAAATACAATGTTCTTTTGGCCACTGGATTAGCAGTCATTAAGAAGGATGATAAACCCAATTTATCACTAGTCTTTGAACAGGGATAAACAACTTATTGTTATCACAATTAAGTGAACTTCTTTCTGCATACACACTTCTAAATGCAGACTGCTTTCATTAACCCTTAAGAAGTAAGGAATCCTTTTATATCTGTTGTAATGCTAATGAAAACTGAGGACTCTGCCTGCTATCCCATTTCAGTACTGCATCCCAAAGCCTGCTAGATGGAGAGGAGAGTGCAGAAACTCAGTCTCAGAATTTGTTGAGTGACAAGTTTTGCATATTCTTCTGTCATAAGCATAGAAAGCTAGTGGCAGATTCTCTAAGATAAGTCTACCATGGAATTTTAGTCACTTGTAAGGGAGTAAGTGTAAATTTTAGTCACTTGTAAGGGAGTAAGTGTAACCTGTGACTAGTTCAGCTCACCATCTTGTACTTGCTTTTTAACTCTTCTG
>NW_003852554.1:1240360-1241232 GCF_000181295.1 Otolemur garnettii | reverse complement strand
GTTGCCCTGGAGTTAAGTGCCGTGGAGTCATAGCATACAGCAACCTCGAACTCTTGAGCTCAGGTGATCCCCTGGCCTCAGCCTCTTGAGTAGCTGGGACTATAGGCTCCCACTACAACACTGGCTAGTTTATTTATTTATTTTTTTTGAGACGGAGTCTCACTTTGTCCCCCTTAGTAGAGTGCTATGGTGTCACAGCTTACGTGGTAGAGTGCTATGGTGTCACAGCTCATAGCAACCTCAAACTCTTGGGCCTAAGAGATTCTCTTACCTCAGCCTCCAGAGTAACTGGGACTACAGGTGCCTGCCTCAACGCCTGGCTATGGGATCTCGCTCTGTCTCAGGCTGGTCTCCAGCCTATGAGCTCAGGCAATCCACCTGCCTTGGCATCCCAGAGTGCTAGGATTACAGGCCTGAGCCACTGCACCTGGCCTTAGTTTTTCTATTTTTAGCAGAGACAGGGTCTTGTTCTTGCTTAGGCTGGTCTTGAACTCCTGAGCTCAGGCAGTCTACCTACCTCAGCCTCCCAGAGTGCTAGGATTCAAGGCATGAGCCATTTTGAGGTGCTGGGTGCTACTATTTGAACACCACCCCTCATTGTTTCCTTGTTCAACTCTTGCGATAAAACATGAAGCAGGGCATGCTTCTGTAGTCAGCAGCACTCTGGAGGCTGAGGCAGATGGATTCCTTGAGTCCAGGAGTCCTAGTCCTGTTGGGGCAACATAACAAGACCCTATCTTTATATATAAAAAAGTGTCAGACCTTTGGTTTCCTTTCCCTGGATTGGATAAGGCAGACAAGGAGATCTTCTTACCAGAAGGTGTTGCCCCTGGTGTTTACTCCACTAATGTAAATTTCTGTACAAAATGCAA
>NW_003852554.1:1236482-1240314 GCF_000181295.1 Otolemur garnettii | reverse complement strand
TGTTATGAATCATACTGTAAATATCTGATATGCAGGATGTATTTTCATTGTTACAAAGTGGTTGCGCCCCACAGGTTGAGAACCGCTGCTATAGAAGGACAACTTTTGAGAGCTATTCCTTTGTCTGCAGCCCCTTTGAGTAGCCATTTCGGAATATGCCAAAGATGTGGATTTTTGGGGTGTCATTTTTAAGGTTCAATGTATATGACTAATGTGCTTCATGTAGTTCACACATCTTAAGCTACTATTTAATGTTTAACTTTATAAAGGATGCAAAAACCCTAAGTTATCATGGCTATATTTAAATGAACTCTGTGAAAGTCTTTCTTCCCACTGATCTGTTGGCTTGAAATCTGACTTGAAGATAAAGTCGTTCTTTTTGATAAACAGAGAAAGACCTGGAATTTTTCACAGTAACAGGCCACTAGATCAATGCAATCTTGCAAATGCAAGTCTGCAATCCTTTATCCATAATTTTTAAATCCCCAAAGGTCTGAATACCAAAAGTTTCCCCCCGTGTTTATGATATATTCATTTGGAAGCAAAGCCTTTTTTTTTGAGACAGAGTCTCGCTCTGTTGTCCCTGACAGAGTACAGTGGTGTCATGATAGCTTACTACTCCTGAGCTCAGGCTGTCCTGCCTTGGCCTCCCAGAGTGCTACGATTGTAGTCCTGTAGGCATGAGCCACCTCACCTGGCCTGCAAAGCTTATTTTGAACTGATGTGTGGCTACTCATAGTCTACCACACAGTATAAATATTTATATGTTAAGTTGTAGAAATATGCTTGGTTATGTAGTTGATATGATTGCTTATCTCAAACCTCATTGTAGGTAGGACATACTGTGTTTCCCCGAAAATAAGATACTGTCTTATATTTATTTTTTCTCAGGAAGACACACTAGGACTTATTTTCAGGGGATGTCTTATATACAACAATCTACATTTATTCAAGTACAGTTAAGTCATCTTCTCCTGGAACCTGACAGGGGGAGCCGACCTTGTTGGTGGGGCTGGCGCTAGTGATGCGTGAACTCCTTTCCCCTAGCCAGTCGCACATGGGCAATAGGATGCCTGTGACCATGGTTACCACATGCGCACCTGCACAAGTGCAAATGGCTGGGAGAAAGGAGCTGTGGCAGATAAAAGGTATTCCAGTCTTCCTTACCGCTCCGCACTGAAATACAGGGATCTGCATAGCCGTGCCCATCACTAGGTCTTATTATTGGGATAGGGCTTATATTTAACAAATGCATAGAAATCCTGCTAGGGCTTATTTTTTGGGTAGGTCTTATTTTCGGGGTTATGTAAAATTGTGAATTCCAGCCGGGGGCAGTGGCTCATGCCTGTAATCCTAGGACTCTGGGAGGCTGAGGTGGGTGTATTACGTGAGCTCACTAGTTTGAGACCAGCCTGAGCAAGAGTGAGACCTAGTCTCTAAAAATAGCCAAGGATTGTGGCTGGCATTTGTAGTCCCAGTTACTCGGGAGCCTGAGGCAAGAGGATCACTTGAGCCCAAGCGTTTGAGGTTGCTGTGAGCTCTGAAGCCATGGCACTCAACTGGGGGTGACAAAGTGAGAATCTGTCTCAAAAAGAAAAAAAAAATGGCCAGGTGCAGTGTCTCACACCTATAATCCTAGCACTCTGGGAGGCTGAGGCGGGTGGACTGCTTGAACTCATGAGTTCAAGACTAGCCTGAGCAAAATCAAGTCCCCCATCTCTACTAAAAATAGAAAAACTGAGACAAGAGGATTGCTTGAGCCCAAGAGTTTGAGGTTGTGAGCTGTGATGCTATGGCACTCCATTGAGGGTGAAAAAGACTATGTCTCAAAGAAAAAAAAATGGATTCCCAAACACATCTAATTCAAAGGTCTGTGGATAAGGATTATGGACATGTATTTATAATATAGTGACCGAGGGGTTTCCATGCCAGAGAGAATTCAGAAGGCAGGGGTACACACTGAGGGCCTGCTGAGAGGCTTTGCAGGGTGACGTTTATGCCATTGAATTTAGAACGATTGCTAATTTTATACTCAGCCTTTGTGGCTTAGAAAATCTATTAAGTAAGGCTTAAATTAAGCAGGTTAAGTAGTGACAGTGTATAAGTATGCCTTTGGATTTGAATGCTGTTTCTCCTACTTGCTATCTGTGAGTCCACTGGCAAGTTACTCAAACCTTTCTGATCCTTTGATTCCTTGTTTATAAAATGGGTATGATAAAAGAGCCAATATTGTAAGATCATTGTGAGAATTAAAATAGTATTTAAAGCCCTAGCGCAGTATGTGGCATATAAATGCTCAGTAAATGATAACAAAAAGCTGAAGTTATGGATGTTTGACATAATGATATTCACTAAATGTTCATTGTGATCACCCTTGTATAAACCAGTCTTCTATTTATTAATGCATAATAAGAAACATAACTATTAAGAAGACTGTGCATCTCACTAGTGCATTAGTACATTTACTCTCTTTTTAAAAGTTCTTACTAAATTGGCAGCCGTGTTTGTGGGAGGGGTGTGCAGTTCCTGTAGGTCCTGCAGTATGAGAACTATACATGGTGTGGACAGAGCAAGCTCCTGTCCTGTCTTCCAGCTCTAAAAATCCATTTATTTGGTATGTTTTCCTCGGATAGGAGACATATTAGATATTAAACTGATAAGAATAAATAGTACAAGAGGCTGAGGAGTGATACATTTATATGGGATGCCAAATTGATAAACAGCAGTACAGTAGACAAAATGAGTTCCATGTTGTAGATAGTTGGTTGTTTCAGACATTGACATGGAGATCGTTATCTCCATACTAGAAACATACCCATTACCAGAGCTGAATAGGTCTCATCTACAGGTCAACAAAAACTTTCATCCTGGCCTTCTGGTACTAGTTCTGGCCTTCTTTTTCTAGTTCTGTTAATAATTTATTATTATGCTGGTGGGGAGCAATGGCTCATGCCTATAATCCTAGCACTCTGGGAGGCTGAGGTGGGTGGATTGCTTGAGGTCAGGAGTTTGAGACCAGCCTGAGGAAATGTGAGACCCTGTCTCTACTAAAAATGGAGAAACTGAGGCAAGAGGATTGCATGAGCCTGAGTTGGAGGTTGCCATGAGCTATGATGCCACAGCACTCTACCCAAGTCAACAGCTTGAGACTCTGTCTCCAGGATATTCCATCTCTTAATGATGATGGTGTTAAATCTCTGTTGTGGTATATGAATAAGAGGGGACAGCCCGATACCAGAATTTTGGAGAGACCCTCAATATCACTGTTACCTTGTTTAGTGATCCCATGTACTCTGCAAGGCTCTAACTATGGAATAAATAGAGACTAAATCTGCTGTTCAAAACAAGGCCATCTATAAACGAGGGGGAAGAAAGCGGGGGGACAAGAGAGTTATCTATGATAACTTGAGGTGAGAGGGAGAGAAAATTCTGCCATTATTGTGGGTCTGTGACCCCCCCCCAAAGTTTTGCTGGTGTAGCTTCCCAGCAGCATAATGACATTTTGGGTTATTGAGTGCCCGCAAGGCATTACCTAGTGAAGGTGCTCTAGTATATTAAATGCTATCAGGATGGCTTGAGGAGTCTGTCCCTTCCCAAATGGAAAGGAGACTACGGCAGTGAGTATGGTTGCTGTCATTTCCTGTTTGCAATTTCTATAAGGAGTTTATCCGTGTGAAATTTTGGCAAGTAATATTTATTAATTTTTTATTGAGGTATAATTTCATCCTGTGAAATTCTAAGATTTTTTTTTTTTAAGACAGAGCCTCAAGCTGTCCCCCTGGGTAGAGTGCCATGGCATCACAGCTCACAGCAACCTCCAACTCCTGGGCTC
>NW_003852554.1:1235096-1236449 GCF_000181295.1 Otolemur garnettii | reverse complement strand
TTTTTTGGTTGCAGCCGTCATTGTTGTTTTGGTGGGCCTGGGCTGGATTCGAACCCACCACCTTAGGTGTATGTGGCTGGCACCTTAGCCACTTGAGCCACAGGCACCAAGCCAAATGCAAAGATTTTAAGTGTATAGTTAAATGAGTCTTGACATTTGTACCAACATCTCAATCAAAATATAGTGCATTCATGATTTCTATCTATATAGGTTAGTTTGCTTGACAGGTTGCCTTCCTGTGTTCTAGGAATACACAGTGCAAGGTACAATACTGCCTAGGAGTGCAACCTCATATGCTCTTGGGAATGAACTAATATGTCTCTCCATGCTAAAATAGTGTTTATGCTGATGTGAAAAGGAGGGGACCATGTTGGTATTTGTCCACATTTGTGTCAACTTATTAAATGTTTATTCTTTGCAAAGTTCCATGTGTCAGGGGTAGAAGATAGGGTAGGTGGGGGGGGCACAAGGATGAGTGAGAAACCTTGCCCTCTGAGAGAGGTGATGAGGCAGTCACATACATAATTAAACAAGATAAGAGTAACAGGTGCCTTCAAAAAGGTAAGATGAAATGCGATGTTTGTAAGTTCAGATCTCACTTTTAGCTGTGTGAGATTTGGAGCAATTCAGATGAAACTCTTGCTTGATCTTTAATAAAAGTTTATTTTAAGCAAAGTAAAATGAACATTCAAATGAAAATTTAAGTGTCTTTATATAGTGGATTTGGCAAGGCATCCTTTGCTTTATAAAAGGATTGTAAAATTAGTTTAAATGGCAAACCAATCTTCCTTAGTGAGTTTTAAATGTTTGTACAAAACTTTTCCAGACACATTTGCTTTGTGAAGCAGAGTAAATCCATATTTGTATTTCCAACTAAGTAGATTTTCATTGATGGCATTATTTACCAGTTAGATTTTGTGAGTTAATTTGTTAACTTAAGATATTTTTAGTACTTAATATTATATGGTAGGATATACTGGACTAACCTTCTAAAAGTTTGTAGTCCTGTTGGAGATACAATTAAGTAGTTATAATTCAGATACAATCGCCACATGTAGGCCAAGTTCCTTATGTTGACCAGTTTGTTACCCTCCCTTGGGTGGTCAAGTTATAGTAGTTCTACTGTGTGTGTGTGTGTGTGTGTATATATATATATATTTTTTTTTTTTTTTTTTTTTTTTCCCGAGACAGAGCCTTAAGCTGTCACCCTCGGTAGAGTGCTGTGGCATCACAGCTCACAGCAACTTCCAACTCCTGGGCTTAGGCGATTTTCTTGCCTCAGCCTCCTGAGTAGCAGAGACTACAGGCGCCTGCCACAATGTGGACAGAGCAAGCTCCTGTCCTGTCTTCCAG
>NW_003852554.1:1230616-1235028 GCF_000181295.1 Otolemur garnettii | reverse complement strand
GTCGTTGTTTGGCGGGCCTGGGCTGGATTTGAACCCACCAGCTCAGGTGTATGTGGCTAGAGCCTCAGCCACTTGAGCCACAGGCCCCGAGCCCTACTGTATATATTGTTGTTTGTTCTACTCTATATGTGCTGGTTTGTTTTTGCTGGAGCTGTCTGTGTATTATCACTAGAGCAGAGCAGTGTTGTGTTTGGTCTCTGTGTGTGTAGAGGAGGCAGAGTTGATGACAGGAGATGTTCCTGAAAGAAAGTTATGGCTGGTGAGAACAGGATTAGTGCAGATTTAAAGAAAATTTCTGTTGGCTGTATTTAAGGTAGAAGCAAGGAAAGAGCATGACCCTTGTGTTAAGTGACTTACCTGTATTTTATGAATGAGGAAGCTAAAGTCAGAGATCTGAAGTGATACGGCCAAAGTCACATGCTAGCAAGTTGACAGATCTGGAATTCAAAGCCATCTCTTTTTTACTCTGTAGCCCATGTTGTTTCATTAAGTTGAAATGATTTTGTGCATTTAAAGGAAGGATTTCATGTGAATGTATCTAGGTAGCCTCAGAATCCTAAATAG
This sequence comes from Otolemur garnettii, assembly GCF_000181295.1. Lineage (NCBI taxonomy): Eukaryota > Metazoa > Chordata > Mammalia > Primates > Galagidae > Otolemur > Otolemur garnettii. Next base: position 1,234,464 of record NW_003852554.1, on the reverse strand, counting down.
TGATTATTTTGAGGTCTTAGTTTGACTTACTTTGAAACTTACATAACCATTCCATCTGAAGATTTCTTTTTTTTTTGAGACAGAGTCTCACTTTGTCACCCTTGGTAGAGTGCTGTAGTATCCTAGCTCACAGCAACCTCAAACTTCTGGGCTCCAGGCGACCCTCTTGTCTCAGGCGACCCTCTTGTCTCAGCCTCCCAAGTAGCTGGGAGACTGGACTATAGGCATCTGCCACAATGCCAGGCTAATTTTTCTATTTTTAGTAGAGTCCAAGTCTTGCTCTTGTTCAGGCTGGTTTCAAAGTCCCCAGCTCAGGCAGTCCACCTGCCTCGGCCTCCCAGAGTGCTAGGATTACAGGTATGAGTCACTGTGACCGGCATCTGAAGTTTTTTTTTAACGAGGTACACTAAACTTCAGCTGAACTAATACAACATATCCAGAGTATAACAATTAAGAGGCTTTATGTATTAGACTGTGTTAACCCCCTTTGTGAACAGCAGTTATATATTAATAGCTTTGAGGCTGAAATTCATCTAAATAGCTGTTAGTATGTTCTTACAATTATTTTTTCATGAGGATTTAAGAAAAGGACAGAACAGGCAGGTGACTGGGAGTTGAGGTTATTATGAGCTGTTGTCCACAGAATGCAGGTCATCTCGTTGTTGTCATCACAATGCTCTGATTTGGGATTTTTTTTTTTTTGGAGACAGAGTCTCACTATGTCCCTCTTGGTAGAGTGCCAGGGCGTCACAGCTCACAGCAACCTCCAACTCCTGGGCTTAGGCGATTTTCTTGCCTCAGCCTCCTGAGTAGCAGAGACTACAGGCGCCTGCCACAATGCCCGGCTATTTTTTGGTTGCAGTTTGCCTGGGGCTGGGTTCAAACCAGCCACCCTCAGTATATGAGGCTGGCGCCCTACTCAATGAGCCACAGGCACTGCCTGGGATTTTTTTTTCTTGGTGTGGACAGTGTTTTGTTCTCTCCCACTGGCTAGCATCATCATAGCTCACTGTAGCCTCAGACTCGTAGGCTTAAGTGATCCTTCTGCCTCAGCCTCCAAGTAGCTGGGAATATAGGCACATGGGCCACTTTGCTTGGGTAATTTTCTCTATTTTTCGTGGAGACCTGGTCTTGCTCTTGCTCAGGCTGGTCTCTAACTTAATCCCGAGCACTAGGGATCCTCATACCTGGGCCTCCCTGAGTGCTAGTATTACAGGTGTGAGCCTCTGGGCTAGGGCTAAACTAGTTTTTAAACACATGTTTTTACAACCAATTTTAAATGCTGTGTTCCATGACAATTTTTGCATGGTTTTGTAATTCGCAGATGAAAAGAAAAATTTCTCCCCCTTCTCCCTGCAGGGTGATAGACCAGAAGGTTTATTTAAAAATAAAATTTAATAGCATCTTTCAGTGATTATTGGCCCTTGCACAAGGCATTTTATTAAAGCAGCTCAACATTGAAATTATATTATTTTCTATTTAATTGTTATTTAATGGGTCCTTCATTGATAATTTTCTGATGAACTGCAGAGATTATAATTAAACACTGTGATATTTGTCTAGGATAAAGCCTGCTTACTTTTAATTAGCATGCAGACAGTACTTAATTTGTACTTTTTTTTGAGAGAGAGAGAGAGTTTCACTTTGTCACCCTTGATAGATGCTGTGGTGTCATAGCTCAAAGCAACCTCAGGTTCCTGGGCTTCAGTGATTCTTTTGCCTCAGCCTCCTGAGTAGCTGGGACTACAGGTGCCTGCCACAATGCCTGGCTGTTTTTAGAGGCAGGGTCTTGCTGTTGCTCAGGCTGGTCTTGAACCCATGAGCTCAGTCAGTCTACCTGCTTTGGCCTCCCAGAGTGCTAGGATTACAGGCTCGGGCCACCACGCCTGGCTACAATTTGTACTTTTTGTTAATCACTGGGCTTTTTAGCTCTTTTCCCTAAGCCTGTCATTTGGGAATGTGTGTGTGGGATAATAGTTGATGGGCTTGGTGTGAGAGAGGAGGTGTGTCTCAGTCCATTTGGGCTGCTATAAAATACCACAAACTGGGTGGCTTGCAAACAACAGAAATTTATTTCTCACAGTTCTGGAAGCTGAGAGAGCCAAGAGCAAGTTGTCGGCAGATTTGGTCTCGGTCTTGGTCTCTACTACTTTCTTTGTCCTCTTGCTATCTCCTCACGGGGTGAAGAGAGAATGTTTTTTCTGGGGTCTTCTTAACAAGAGCACTTAGTCCATTCTTGAGGGCTCTACCCTCACAAGCTAATTACCTCCCAAAGGCCCATCTTCTAATGCCTTCAACCTTGGGGGTTAGGATTTCACCATGAGAATTCTGGGGGCCATAAACATTCAGTTCATTGGAGTGTATAGCCTGATAGATACTTGTGCCTCTCACATTAAGTAAGCCTGAAAAAAATATTTTCTAGAAAAGTTTGTGAAACTAATTTTGGCAAGGTAGATTCTGTTTTTTTAACAAACTTCTGTGACTCTTTCAGAACTTTATTATAATTGGAAATGGGAGTCTGACTCTGTCACCTTGGGTAGAGTGCTGTGACATCATTGCTTACAGCAACCTCAAATTCCTGGACCTGAGGAATTCTCTTGCCTCAGCCTCCCAAGTAGCTGGAACTACTGGTGCCTGCCAAGAAGGCTGGCTAGTTTTTCTATGTTTGGTAAAGACAGGGTCTCGCTGTTGTCTCCTGAGCTTGAGCAATCCACTTGCCTTGGCCTCCCGAGTGCTAAGATTATAGGTGTGAGCCATTGACCCTGGCCATGAAATTTTTTCCCTCATTTTATTAATTTACTAATTTTCTCCACAAGATCCTTTATTCTACAGTCAGCAAAAAGCTGCTTTTGGTTGCTTAACCCCATCCTTGGTTACATCTCGGCAGGGGCTTACACATGTGTTGATTGTATATCCAAACTGATAGCATAACTGTTGGGGGTTAGGATCTGTTCCTTGGCTTCTTGGGAGCAGTGGTCAATGCCAAAGTAAATATCTATTTAGGTCGACAAAATTAAATGATTGTCACACTGGCAGAGTACTGAGAAAATCTAGATAACCTAAGGTGTTGGCTGCCTTATGTGGTATTAGTTAGAATGTTTGGATTCAGCCTTCCTTAGAAGTTTCTTTGAGGGGGAAAAGTACTGACTTTTTAAAAAAGATAAATGTCATGTAGGTATGAAGATGGTTGATAAAGGACAAAGGTTCTTTTCCTTGGAGAAAAGCTTAACAGACTTACTAACAGGCCAAAAGCTGTGAAATTGAGTTTGTCCTTGGGCAGCTAATTTAACAGCTCTGTTTTAGTTTTCTGACCAACATGATCAAAGTAATAATAGGAGATATACCAGATTACTGTCTGTTGAGGCAGTATATAAGGTTATAGGCTATATTATTGTGCTTTTAAATGGCTTTCTGCATTTCTGTGTATCCTTCCTGTCGTTCAGCAAATATTTCTTGAGTCTCCGCTGTATACTAGGTCATTATTCTCCTAGAATTTGTAGGCCAGCAGGGTGAAGAACATTAAATAAGCAATTTCAGAATAGTCTAATTCTAGTTTAAGTATGTGGCACTCTTTTAATTTTCATCGTTATTAATTTTATACTGAATGCACACAAGGTATTCTGGACCAGAGACAGGTTTCATAATAATAATGTGTTGGTTCACCTTTGCCCTGGTCCTTATTCCTAGGGCAGTACTGTAGGAGCCATGTCAGCTGTCCTATAGGAGGAATGAGGAAAAATGATTTTTCTTTTCTTCTGAAGGGGAGGTAATAAGCCTAAATCCTAAATAAAATCTCCTCAGAAGGTCAAGTTCTGGAGCTCCATTTCTTTCTTTCTTTTTTTTTTTTT
>NW_003852554.1:1226017-1230437 GCF_000181295.1 Otolemur garnettii | reverse complement strand
GGTTCAGGCTGGTCATGAGCCTGTGAGCTCAAGTAGTCCACCCACCTCGGCTTCCTAAGTGGTGGCAATATAGGCGTGAGCCAGGGTGCCTGGCTTTAGCTCCATTTCTTTTTACAAGCAAATATCTAGGAAGACAGCAGTATCCTTTTTCTTGGGACCTTGGGGGCTTAGCCTACCGGTAACTTTTTCAACTTCTTTGGGAAGAGAACCTTTTTTTCTTTTTTTTGAGACAGTCTCATTATGTCACCCTCGGTAGAGTGCTGTACTGTCACAGCTCACAGCAACCTCAAACTCTTGGGCTTAAGTGATTCTTTTGCCTCAGCCCCCCAAGTAACTGGGACTACAGGTGCCTGCCACAATGCCTGGCTATTTTTTGCTTGTAGTTGTTATTATTGTTTGGCAGGCCCAGACGGGTTCAAACCCACCAGCCTCTGTGCATGTGGCTGGCGCCTGGGAAGATAATTTTTTTTATTATCCTTCAGATCAGAGGAAAACAAAAGAGCTAATCCTTGTGGTATGTGGAAAGATTGCTATGGCTCTAGGGCTTTTTAAAATCCTTGCAGTTTTATCCCCCAGTCTGGTTTTTTTTTTTTTTTTAAGACAGTCTCACTTTGTCACCCTCAGAAGAGTGCTGTAGTATCATAGCTCACAGCAACCTCAAACTCTTGAGTCTCAGTCTCCCAAGTAGCTGAGCAGACTACAGGCGTCTGCCACAATGCCTATCTAGTTTTTCTATTTTTAGTAGAGATGGGGGTCTTGCTCACGCTCAAGCTGGTCTCGAACTTCTGAGCTCAAGCAGTCTACCTGCCTTGGCCTTCCAGAGTGCTAGGATTACAGGGGTGTGTGTGTGTGTGTGTGGGCACCCTGCTTTTTGTTGCCATAATAGTATACCATAGGCGGGTAATTTGTAAGAGAAAGAAGTTTATTTTGGTTCATTCTTCTGGAGGCTAGAAGAGCATGGCACCAGCACCTATTCAGCTCCTGGTGAGGGCCTTCTTGCTGCTTGAAGATATAGTTGAGGGCATCACATGGTGAGAGAGCAAGAGTTTTGATCCCAGGTACTTGGGAGGCTGAGATAGGAGCATCAGTTGAGCCCAGGAGTCTGAGGCTGCAGTGAGAACCATGATTGTGTCACTGCACCCTACCCTGGGCAGCAGGGCAAGACCCCATCTCTGAGGAGGAGGAGGAGGATGAATGATACAACATAGGGAATGGATTAGAGATTTGGAGTAGGTTGGTTGATAGTAGAGATTGGGTTAGGAAAGATGTGAGAGATTTGTGAAAGTCAGAAATGAGGGAAGTTTGGATGGAAGGACAGGCAGGATCACATGGAAATGCCTGTGAGAAAGCCAAGTGGGGATGTGCTGAGGGAGTACATGTGGAGTGATGGGAGCGTGCAGAAAACGTGAACCAGCCTTTGCTGAGAATTGGAGAGCAAGTCTACGAATGAATTATTTTCTGCTATTCCCTCTGTCTGGAACTTTCCCCTTAGCTTGTTTATGCGGCTTATCTTCTGGTTTAGATCTCAGCTCAGTATCAACTCGTCAGTGTTTTTTCAGACCACCTAAGTTAAAGTACAACTCCTTCCCCAAGCAATAATTTTCTAATCATCTGTGCTGTGGTTGGAATGTGTCCCCCAGAATTCATGTGTTGAAAACTTAATCCCCAATGCAACAGTGTTGGGGAGTGGGGCTAGGGGAGGTGTTAGGTCATGTGGGCCCTGCCCTCATGCATGGTTAATGCCGTTACAGTAAACGCTGTCTCTCTTGCACTCTTTGCCCTGCCTTGTGGTGATGCAGCAAGAAGGCCCTCAGCAGAGGCCGGTGCCTTGATCTTGGACTTCCCAATCTTTAGAACTGTAAGAAAATAAATGTCTGTTTCTTCTAATTTACCCAGTCTCAGGTATTCTGTTATAGGAGCCCAAAGTGGGCTACGATAATCTCTGCTTTATTTTGTTCTTAATACTTTTCATCAGCTGAAATTATTTTGTTAATTTGTTTCTTTTTTTTTTGAGACAGAGTCTTACGATATCACCCTCGGTAGAGTCCGGTGGCATCACAGTTCACAGCAACCTCAAACTCTTTGGCTTAAGTGATTCTCTTGCCTCAGCCTCCCAAGTAGCTGGGACTACAGGCGCTTGCCACAATGCCCAGCTATTTTCTTTCTTGTTGCAGTTGTCATTGTTGTTTAGCTGGCCCAGGCTGGGTTGGAACCCGCCAGCCCTGGTATATGTGGCCGGTGCCTTAATCACTGTGCTATGGGCCCTGAGCAGTGTTAATTTGTTTTTTTTTTGGTTGAATTGGTTTTTTGATTCTTTTGCCCTTTTAAAATTTTTTTTTTTTTAATTGTTGAATTATGAGTTCTTTATAGATAGGTATATGAGTTGCAAATATTTTATCCCCTTTTGTGATTTTTTTCACTGTTTTGATAGTGTTCTTTGGTACACAAATGTTTTTAATTTTGATGATGTCCAACTTACTAATTTTCTTTTGTTGTTTGCACTTTTGGTGTTTTGTCTAGTGAACCATTGCCTAATCCAAGGTCATGAAGATTTATACCTTTTTTTTCTCTAAGAGTTTGATAGTTTTAGCTTCTATATAATTTAGGTCTTGGATTCATTTAGAGTTAACTTTTTTGTATGGTGTAGTATAGGGCTACAACTTCATTCTTTTGCATATGACTGTGTCCATTTGTTTTAGCATCATTTGTTGGAAATACTGTTCTTTCCTTGTTGGATGGTCTTGGCAGTCTTACCAAAAAATCAATTCAGGCTCTGTGCTGTATCTCAGTGGTTAGGGCACCGGCCACGTGCACTGGGGCTGGTGGGTTGGAACCTGGCCAGGGCCTGCTAAACAACAATCACAAAAAAATAGCCAGGCATTGTGGCAGGTGCCTGTAGTCCCAGCTACTTGGGAGGCTGAGGCAAGAGAATTACTTAAGCCCAAGAGTTTGAGGATGCTGTGAGCTGTGATGCCATAGCACTCTTCCAAGGGTGACATAGTAAGACCCTGTCTCCAAAAAAAAGAATCAATTGACCATAAACATATGGGTTTATTTCTGGACTTCCAATTTTATTTTATTGACCTTTGCATATATTCTAACGTCAGTACCATACTTTCTTTTTTTGGGTAAGAGATAGGGTTTTGCTGTATTGCCTATGCTGGAGTATAGTGGACTGCAGCTCACTGCGCCTTGGACTCCGGGACTCAAGCCATCCTTTTACCTCAACCTCCTGAATAGCTGGGATTAGGTGTGAGCTTCCACGTCTGGCCCACACTGTCTTTATTACTGTAGTTTTGTATTAAGTTTTAGAATTGAGAACTGTGAGACCTCCCACATTGTTCTTTTTTTGAACGCTATTTTGTCTATTCTGGGTCCCTCGATTTCCACTGAATGTTAGGATCAGCTTGCCAGTTTCTGCACACACACAAAAAATGCATCTGAGATTTAGTTAGGAATTATATTGAATCTGTGAATCAATTTGCAGAATATTGCCATTTTGACAATATTTAGTCTTCTGTTGCATAGACGTGAGATGTGTTTCCATTTTCTAGGTCTTCTTTACATTGCCTTCAATGTTGTTTTGTAGTTTTTTTTAAGTTTAAAAAATTTTTATTTTATTTTTTGAGACAGAATGTCACTTGGTCACCATTGGTAGAGTGCCATGGCATCTTAGCTCACAGTAACCTCAAACTCTTGGGTTCAAGCGATTTTCTTGCCTCAGCCTCCTAGGTAGCTGGGACTACAGGCGTCTGCCACAGCACCCAGCTTATTTTTTTTTTTTTAGAGACAGAGTCTCACTTTATTGCCCTGGGTAGAGTGCTGTGGTGTCATAGCTCACAGCAACCTCCAGCTTTTGGGCTTAGGCAGTTCTCTTGCCTCAGCCTCCCAAGTAGCTGGGACTACAGGCACTCACCATAATGCCCGGCTATGTTTTGTTGCAGTTTGGCCGGGCCGGGTTTGAACCCGCCACCCTTGGTATATGGGGCCTGCACCCCACTCACTGAGCCACAGGTGCCACCATGCCCAGCTATTTTTTGAGAGACAGGGTCTCTCTCTTGCTTGGGTTGGTCTCAAACTCATGAGCTCACGCAATTCACCCACCTCAGCTTCACAGGTGCTGGGATTACAGGCATGAAAAATATTATTTTATATGCAAAGAGATAGAACAGTTTCTTTCAGTAAGTGGGTGCCTTGAATAATCCAGTCAAAGAATGTCATTTAGTCCAACTTAATGAAACCAGCATCCTTTGCCTGCTGATGGAAATATTGGTAACACATATTGTATTTCCAGATCAGACCATGCTGGTTTGAGCAGACTCGACAAGAGCCCTGACTGAATTTTTTTTCGGTGGCTCCAGCTGGTGATCCATCTTGCTTTCAGGAGTACAATGAGTTAAAAGGCTGTTTTGTAGTTTTC
>NW_003852554.1:1223727-1224931 GCF_000181295.1 Otolemur garnettii | reverse complement strand
ACAATGCCTGGCTATTATTTTGTTGGTTGGGGCCAGGTTTGAACCCGCCACCCTCTGTATATGGGGTTGGTGCCCTACCCACTGAGCCACAGGCATCACCATGGAATTGTTTTCTTAATTTCATTTAAAGGTTGTTCCAAGAGTGTAGTAGTACAGTTTGTTTTTAGATATTGAACTTGTATTTTAAAACTTTCATGAACTTGTTCATTCTAATAGTTTTGTGTGTGTATTCATAGGATATTCTGTATGTAAGATTTTTTATATCTTATCTGAAAGTAGAGATAGTTTAAGTTCTTCCTTTCTAATCTGGATGCCTTTTATTTCTTTTTCTTGCCTATTTCCCTGGCTAGTACCTCCAGTCCAGTGTTGAGTAGGAATGGCAAAAGTGAGTATCCTGCCGGGCTTGGTGGCTCACGCCTGTAATCCTAGCACTCTGGGAGGCCAAGACAGGTGGATTGCTTAAACTCCGGAGGTGGAGACCAGCCTGAGTGAGAATGAGACCCTGTCTCTAAAAATAGCAGGGCATTGTGGCAGGTGCTTGTGATCCCACCTACTTAGGAGGCTGAGGCAAGAGAATCATTTGAGCTCAAGAGTTTGAGGTTGCTGTAATGCCATGGCATTCTACTGAGGGTGACAAAGCAAGACTATCTCAAAAAAAAAAAAAAAAGAGAGGGAACATCCTTGTCTTGTTCCTGCTCTTAAGCAAACCTTTTTTTGTTTTGAGACAGAGTCTCACTCTGTCACTCCTGATAGAGTGCTGTGATGTCATCGCTTACAGCAACCGCCAACTTCTGGACTTAAGTGATTCTCTTGCCTCAGCCTCCCGAGTTGCTGGGACTACAGGGGCCCACCACGATACCCGAGTTTTTTTTGTTGCAGTTGCCACTGCTATTTTAGCTGGCTGGGGTGGGCTCAAACCCACCACCTTCAGTATATGGGGCTGGCGCCCTTCCTACTAAATCACAGGTGCTGCCCCAAGCAAAATGCTTTTTTTATTTTTTTGGGGACAGAGTCTTATTCTGTGCCTATTTCACAGCAACCTTGAACTCTTGGTTTCAAGTGATCTTCCTGCCTCAGTCTCCTAAGTAGCTGGGACTAGACTACAGGTGAGCAGCTTTTTTTTTTTCTTCTTTTTTTAGTAGAAACAGGGTCTTACTCTTGCCCAGGCTGGTCTTGAACTCTGGAGCTCAAGCAATCCTCCTAC
>NW_003852554.1:1220346-1223443 GCF_000181295.1 Otolemur garnettii | reverse complement strand
AAAAAAAAAAAAAAAAAAGAATGCTAGGATTACTAGTGTAAGTCACTCTGCTTGGCCTTAAGTGTAAAGCTTTTATACTTTCATCATAAGGTATGAGGTTACTTGTAGGTTTTTTATAGATGCCCTTTATCAGGTTGAAGAAGTTCCCTTCTATTCCTAGTTTGTTGAGTGTTTTTATTATGAGAAGGTGTTAAATTTTTTTTTCCCCCAAGTGCCTTTTCTGTATCTTTTAAGATTGTGGTTCCCAACCGCTGGGCCGTGGACTGGTACCAGTCTGTGACCTGTTAGGAACCAGGCTGGACAGCAGGTGAGTGAGCAAGCGAAGCTTCATCTGTATTCACAGCCACCCCCATCCGCATCGCATCGTAACCTGAGCTCTGCCACCTATCAGCTAAGTGATAGCATTAGATTCCCATAGGAGTGTGAACCCTGCTGTAGGCTGTTTATGCGAGGGATCTAGGTTTGCATGCTCCTTATGGGAACCTAATGCCTGATGATCGGAGGCAGAGTTGATTGAGGTGGTGATGCCACAATGCCATAATGCTCAGCTATTTTTTTGTTGCAGTTGTCATTGTTTTTAGCAGGCCTGGGCTGGGTTTGAACCCACTAGCCTGTGGCTGGCGCTGTAACCACTATGCTGCGGGTGCGGGAGCTGGTTTTTCTATTTTTGGTAGAGACGGAGTCTCACCCTGGCTCAGGCTGGTCTTGAATTTCTGAGCGCAAGTAATCCACCTGCCTTGGCCTCCCTGGGTGCTAGGATTATAGGCGCGAGTTACCATGTCCAGCAAAAATTTTCTTTCTTGTGTATGGCAGTCAGTGTGTTAAACATTTGATAGAATTCACCATCTGGGCCTGCACTTTCCTTTGTGAATTTTTTCATTACTAACTCAATATTTTTTGCTTGTCATTGGTCTATTCAGATTTTGTTCCTATCATGTAGGTTATCTAAGTCTTGAACTCTGGAACTCAAGCTCTAGAATCTTTTTATTTCTGTAAGATTGTAATACTGTCTCCCTTTTCATTCCTGATTTTAGTACTTTGAGTCCTCCTCCCCTTTTTCTTGGTTAGTCTAGCTAATGGTTTGTCACATTGTTGATCTTTTTACAAGGACAAACTTTTTTGTTCATTGATTTTTCTCTATTTTTCTGTTTTATGCTTTCATTTCATTTCTTTTCTAATCTTTTTCCTTTGTTCTGCTTGTTTTAGCTTTAGTTGCTGTACTTTGCATCATTTCTTTTTCTGTCTTTTTTTTTTTTTTGAGACAGACTCTCACTACATCGCCCTCAGTAGAGAGCTGTGGCATCACAGCTCACAGCAACCTCAAACCTTTGGGCTTAAATGATTCTCCTGCCTCAGCCTCCTGAGCAGCTGGGACTACAGGCGCCCACCATAACGCCCAGCTATTTTTTGGCTGTAGTTTTCATTGCTGTTTGGCAGGCCCAGGCTGGGCTTGAACCTGCCACCTGTGATATATGTGGCTGGCGCCCTAGCCTCTTGAGCCACAGGCACTGAGCCTTTCTCTCCTTTTTAGTTAATACTTTAGCATCATTATACTTTGTGTAGTTTCTTTTTTTTTTTTTTTTTTTTGTGGTTTTTTAAAGTGGAAGATTAGGTTGATGATTTGAGATTTTTTTTTTTTTTTTTTTTTTTTTGTAGAGACAGAATCTCACTTTATCACCCTCGGTAGAGTGCCATGGCATCACACAGCTCACAGCAACCTCCAAACACCTGGGTTTAGGTGATTCTCCTGCCTCAGCCGCCTGAGGAGCTGGGACCACAGGTGCCTACACAACGCCTGGGTATTTTTTTGTTTTAGTTTGGCCAGGGCCAGGTCTGAACCCGCCACCCTTGGTATATGGGGCCGGCCCCCTACTCACTGAGTCATAGGCGCTGCCCTACTTTATTTCTTAAAATATGGAAGGCTTCACGGATTTTTATGTCACGTGTCAATAGAAAAGAACTGAAATTCTGTAAAATAATTTAAAGAGGTTTATTCTGAGCCAAATATTTGCAACCGTAGCCCAGGGAGCCATGCCTATGAAGCCTTGAGCAAGTGGTCTTTGTGTGGTTGGGTTACGGTTTGGTTTTATGCATTTCAGGGAGTCAGGAATTACATGTAAAATCATGATTCAATGCATGGATGATGTACATTGGTTTGGCTTAAAGAGGCAAGACATCTTGAAATGGGGCATTACACCTTGTAGGTGGATTTAAGATTCTTTGCTTTGTAATTTAGATAGATTGAAGTTTTATCTAAAGGCTTGAAATGTTTTAAGTTATAGGAATTTGTTAATCAGAAACAAGCCCTAGACCTAAAGTGAACACACATCCAGACTCAAGTGATCTGCTGAGTAAATTGATGACCTGCAGGTGTGGTTTAAGCTTTGTCTCCTATGCCTTAGGCTTGTTAATGAGTGACACAGGATCTCTCTAGCAGGAAGGGTGGCCTGACAGGCATGTCTGACCTCCCTTCTCAGGCCCAGCAGCTCAGCTTTCCAGTATTTCTCAGTTTCCCTTGGCTAAGAGGAGGTCGATTCACTGACCTGAGGGTGCATAAGATTTGATTGTAGGTCACACATCCTTTCACAGAGGCCATACTAGTCTTCTCTGTCATTCCTGTTTTGGTATATGTGCTGCCAAAATAAATTGAGATCTTTGTTTTTAATGTAGGCATTTACAATAGCATTATATTGTATTTGTGGTACTTTACTTTGAAAACATTAAAGCAAATTGTAATCAGATCAGTACTTTGAGATTAGATGATTAACATAAAGATTCTTGGAAATAATTTTTGATCGCATGACTTGCTGTAATAGGTAGGACTCTCTACCCCTGCAGACAGAGTCTTATTATGTCGTTCTTGGTAGAGTGCTGTGGCGTCATAGCTCACAGCAACCTCAAACTCTGGGCTGTAAGCGATTCTCTTGCCTCAGTCTTCCAAGTAGCTGGGACTACTGGTGCCCCCCCACAGCACCTGGCTATTTTCATTTTTTTTTATTTATTTTTTTGAGGCAGAGCCTCACTATGTCTTGACCCTGGTAGAGTGCTATGGCATCACAGTTCACAGCAACCTCAAACTCTTGGGCTTAAGCGATTC
>NW_003852554.1:1216407-1220263 GCF_000181295.1 Otolemur garnettii | reverse complement strand
ACAACGCCTGGCTATTTTTTAGAGATGGGAGTCTTGATCTTGCTCAGGCTGGTCTTGAACCCATGAGCTCAAGCAATCCACCTGCCTTGGCCTCCAGAGTGATCTTTTCTTGAGGTGCTTACAGCTGGAGGCAGAGAGAGGGACATTACTCATGCTGTAGGTTGCATAGGTGTTTATGCTGATTGGCTAAAAGATACATTCCTTAGCAGGTTTCAGAACATTGGTTAACACCTGGTAGGAAGATTACTGGGGTGGGGTTACACCTCTCATCACCAGAAGCTGTTAGGATTCATCAAAAGAAACCTAATATTTGGGGAACAGCATTGGCTTAGGCAGATTCGCTTCAGACCAGAATGTAGCTGAAGATTACTAGTAGCTGGGACTTTCCTCCTCACCTCTCTGCTGCTCTTGCTGTGTAGGGTTTGTTATTGCTTTCTTCATGTAAAAGGCACCTGACCAGTGGCATCTGTACCTCACAACTTCAGGAGCAGATAGGAAGGCACTCTTCTCTTAGCCCCAGTTGAAGAACTCCTGAGAAAGAGCTCTGTCCTGCCTTGTGTGGTAGTGGGTCCTGGCCAGTTGTGCCAGGTAACCAGCTCTTTAACACTCAACTGTGTCTGGGGGACATAGTCACACCGGCTTCCCTTTAGCCTCACAGTATTGCTAAGAGGGGAGAGAATGAAGCAGAAGGCCATTAGCACAAAGTCTGGGACAGTGGTTCTCAACCTTCCTAATGCCGAGACCCTTTAATACAGTTCCTGTGGGTTGCGACCCACAGGTTGAGAACCGCTGGTCTGGGAGAATGCTTTGCAGGGGAGCTATTCTACATTGTGAAACTCTGCATATTCTTTGTGGCAACCCTGGGTGAATTACTTGATCTCCCTACTGTCACTTTCATTTATAGCATGTGAATAATTCTTACCATGCAAGGTCTTGTGAAGTTGATTGTATAGAAAGCTAAAGTGCTTTGTCCTATATAGGGCATCTAGGAGTGAGAGGCCACTGCTGCTCCTACTGGTGTTTTTAATGTTGGCATCATCCTTTTCCCACCAAATCCCCATAATAACAGTGTTTCCCCGCCTTGTAAACCTTCAGTAGCCCTCCATTAACTATTGAATAAAGTTGAATTGCCTTACTGTGCTGTATTTATTTTCAGATCGTTCAAGATCTAGTCCCTGTAATCTTTTCAGCCTTGTCTCTAAATTCCCCTCTTTGCCTGTGTCTCCAACTATAAGACTACTCTCCTGCAAAAGCGGGAGACTGGGAAGTAGAGTTTCTTGCATCTGTGCCTTTGCTGATGTTGTTTATTTGGCTTGGAATGGCCCCTGTCCCTTCCCTCTCTCCTTATTGGATTCTTTCTTACTCTTTTCTTAAAGTGCCAGATTGACCCACGAAACCTGGTCTCTTCAGTGTTGATTCCCTGGAGTTCACAGCCCTTTGTGCCTGTATTCCCGTAACATTCATTTTTGCTCTGTGCTATACTTGTTAAAATATGAATCTTTTTTTTTTTTGGAGACAGAGTCTCACTCTCTTGCCCCAGATAGTGTCATCATTGCTCATAGCAATCTGAAATGCCTGGGCTCAAGTGACCTCTTGCCTCAGCCTCCAAGTAGCTGATGACTGTTTTCTTCTTTTTCTTTTTTAGTTTAGACAGAGTCTCACTCAGTCACCCTGGGTTGCGTGCCTTGGCATCATCATAGCTCACAGCAATTTCAAACTCTTGGGCTCAAGTGATCCTCTGGTCTCAACTTCCTAAGTAGCTGGGACTACAGTTGTTCACCACAAAGCCCGGCTGGTTTTTTTTCTATTTTTAGTGGAGACAGGGTCTTGCTTTTGCTCAGGCTGATGTCAAACTCCTGAGCTGAAGAAATTCACCTGCCTCAGCCTCCTAGAGTGTTAGGATTACAGGAGTAAGCCACCATGCCCACCTGGCCTTAAGTGACTTTTTGCGAGCGTCTAAACCAATATTTTATAGACTCTCCTAATTTAATTTAATTTAATTTAATTTTATTTTATTTTATTTTTTGAGACAGAATCTTACTCTATTGCCCTCGGTAGAGTGCCATGGTGTCACAGCTCAAACTCTTGGGCTTAGGTGATTCTCCTCCCTCAGCTTCCTAAGCAGTTGGGACTACAGGTGCCCGTCACAATGCCCGGCTATTTTTTTGTTGTTGTTGTAATTGTCATTGTTGTTTGTCAGGCTCAGTCCAAGTTCGAACCTGCCGGCCTTGGTTGTATGTAGCTGACGTCGTAACCACTGTGCTATGGGTGCTGAGCCAGAATGTCCTAATTTTAGATTTTTTTATTTCCTGCTGATACGTGTTTTAATTATTTTCAGTTATATCTGTAAGTCTCTTCTAATTTCTTTCTTTCTTTCTTTATTTTTTTTTTTTAAGAGACAGAGGTTTACTTTGTCGCCCTTGGCAGAGTGCTGTGGCGTCACAGCTCACAGCAACCTCCACCTTTTGGGCTTAGGTGATTCTCTTGCCTCAGCCTCCTGAGTAGCTGGGACTACAGGCACCCACCACAATGCCTGGCTATTTTTTTGTTGCAATTTGCCTGGGGTCAGATTTGAACCTGCCATCCTTGGTATATGGGCCTGGTGCCCTACTCCCTGAGCCACAGGCACTGCCCCCCCCTTTTTTCTTTTTTTAAGACAGAGTCTTAAGCTGTCACCCTGAGTGGAGTGTGGTGACCTCACAGCTTACAGCAACCTCAAACTCTTGGGCCTAAGCAATTCTCTTGCCTCAGCCTCCCAAGTAGCTGGGACTATAGGCGCCCACCACAACGCCTGGCTATTTTTGGTTGTAGTTGTTATTGTTGTTGGGCAGGCCCAGGCTGGATTCGAACCCACCAGCTCTGGTGCATGTGGCTGGTGCCTCAGCCGCTGAGGTACAGGTGCTGAGCCAGTGTGTCTTCTAATTTATAATCCTAACAGTGGTACTACTTTTGGGGCCTGTCTGACCCTTTTTCTATTTACAATAATGTTATTTTTAAAATTGTGTTTTGAGGCCGGGGGCTGCAGTGGCTCACGCCTGTAATCCTAGCACTCTTGAGAGGCCGAGGTGGGCCGATTGCTTGAGCTCAGGAGTTTGAGGCCAGCCTGAGCAAGTAGAAATTCTGTCTCTACTAAAAACAGAAAAACTAGCCAGGTGTTGTGGTGGCCTTACAGAAGGTAATCCCATCTGTAATCCCAGTTACTCAGGAGACTGAGGCAGGAGAATCTCTTGAGCCCAGGAGTTTGAGGTTGCTGTGAACTATGACACCACAGCACTCTACCTAAAGCAACAGAGTGAGACTCAGTCTCAAAAAATAAAATAAAAGAAAATTGTATCATGGAGGAAGAAGATCAAGAATGAATATTTTGGTTCTTACCTTGTTCAAGTTAACTTTGCATTCTAACCTCACTGGGTATTTTCAAACCTAATTATTATTTTTGAATATTGGCTTTATACTTTTGGAGGGAAGGTGAGCATTAAGGACATTTATATGCTTAAGGAATGTTTTTTGCTAACCATGTTTTCTTTCACTGTGTTACTATTATTAGTAAAGAACTCTTTTTGAACCTGCTTGATATTAAAAAAACTTCTCTAAAATGTATGAATTTTCTTCACGTATTTATAAGCAGAATGAAAGGACTATTCTCTTTAGCACCTCTGAACATGAGTTCTTGGGGCTCAGGATGTTGGATGTAGAATGTCCATAGTTTCAAGTGGGACAATTGTTTTTAAAGCACAAGCACATGATATTGGCTTGTTTTGTTTCTTTCTCACACAGGTGGAGTATAGAAAAATACACTTTGATTGGCTCAGCGCCTGTAGCTCAGTGGCTAGGGCACCAGCCACATATACCGTAG
>NW_003852554.1:1214936-1216347 GCF_000181295.1 Otolemur garnettii | reverse complement strand
CCTGGGCCTGCCAAACCACAGTGAGAACTACAACCAAAAAATAGCCTGGCCTTGTGGTGGGTGCCTGTAGTCCCAGCTTCTTGGGAGGCTGAGGCAAGAGAATTACTTTAAGCCCAAGAGTTTGAAGTTGCTGTGAGCTGTAATCCCACAGCACTCTCTGCTGAGGGCGACATAGTGACACTGTCTCTTAAAAAAAAAAAAAAAACACTTTATTTGAAGTTTTACTTTATTACATAGGGTGATATAATTTTAGTAATATTTATGGAATGTCAATATGCTTCTTGTGGGTTACATAGCTTTTGCTTGCTTGGATCGGTCTGGTGAGGGAGACAGACAGGGTAAGCAGTGTTTGATCACTAAATGTTTTCTTTTGAACACCTAATGTGTACCAAACACTGTTCTGAAGCATAAGATGAGTCAGGTACAATTACGACCCTGTAAGAAATGTGCAGTCTTGTGGATAAGTCAGGCCAGTAAACCAGCCATTGTTAACACAGCATGGCACATACAGGAGACTCTGGGGGCCCAGGGTGGGCAAAATTAATATTTCGTCTAGGCCAATATGTCTAAATCAGACAGAGCAAAGGCACTGAAAGTGACAGCAAGGCAGAAAATCTGGGTCAAGGGTATGCCAAAGTGAGGACCATTGAATGAGATGTCGTAGAGTTAAACAGTTCCACTTGGGGAATTGGAAGGAAGTAAAGCTGGAGTTAGGTTTCTTTCTCAGAGTGTTGTCTTCTACCTCTCTTTATCAGAATCATCTGGGAGCAATTTTTAGAGGTCCAGGTGATTCTTAGCCTTCTAGGTGATTCTTGGAGTAAATATGAGAAACAATGGGCTAGAATTAAGGGGCATGAGAAGGAACGGAAATTATAGTGTAATATATGTTACATGAAAAGTAAGTATAAAGTCTTGGGATTTGGTTAATTTTATGTGCTATGAATCATTTTCATTGATAACCTTTATAATCACTATCCATAGTGATTTCTTTTCTGGAGTGGAGTGGGCGGAAGGGATGGATATAGTGCTGTAAATCTTGTCTTTATCCCAAGATAATTCTAAAAACAATTTATCAATCTATTCATGATGTTCATTGAATTTTTTGTTTTCCTTTTAGTCCAAGGACAAGATGATGAGAGGCTCTCGCAGAGGATGTGTTAGACTCAGAGTGAGTATTTATGCATTTTTATGAAAACTATTTTTGACAGAGAAATAAATGTATTTTTGATGGAATTATAGAAGTCTAAATTTAGTTTAGGTTCTTTACTCAATTGTTGGGGCAGGAAACTAAATCTCAGAGAAGAAAAGTGATATTTTTAAAGTAACTGTTAGTAAGTATCAGAACCAGGATTACAACTCAGTTATTCTGACCCATGATTTAATGTTTTGTCTATCACTTATGATGCCTATT
>NW_003852554.1:1209122-1212399 GCF_000181295.1 Otolemur garnettii | reverse complement strand
GTCACCGTGGGTAGAATGCCATCGTGTCAAAGTTCATAGCAACCTCAAACTCTTGGGCTTGAACAGTTGTCTTGCTATAGCCTCCTGAGTACCTAGAACTACAGGTGTGCAACACTATGCCTGCTAGTTTTTTTCTGTTTTTGGTAGAGACAGAGTCTCGATCTTGCTCAGGCTGGTCTCCAACTCCTGAGCTCAAGAAATCCACCTGCCTGGGCCTCTAAAAGTGCTAGGATTAGAGGTGTGAGCCACCGTACCCAGACTTCCTGCATTTCTTTATAATTTCATCACCAAAATGTGCATCCCTGAATTCTGTAGTTTTATCTTGCCTATTTTTTCTTAGCTTTATGTCTTTTGTTTATAATATGTTTAATGAGGAATCAAAACCCTTTGACCTCTACGAGTTTGCCGTAGTGTAGATTTTACTGATTTCACACTGGTACAATTCAGCATGTTCCTCTGTCCTCTGTTTTTGTTGTACATTGGCGGTTGAATCCAGAGACTGGATAAGATTCAGGTTTGATCCTTTTGGTAAGACTAGATGGTGGTGTATTTTTTTTTTTTAACAGGAAGCGCATAGTGTCTAGTTTTTTTGTCCTGTTCAAGTCTGTCATTTTGTTTTAATTTTTATCAGAAATAATTTTATAGGAGACACTTTTCTTCATCTATTACTTGGTTACCCAGTAGTACAAATAAGTAGAATGATTTCTTTATTGTTTTCTTTTACTTACCCAATGTTCAAGATAATGAATTGGTTTTATATATATATGAGCGTACATATTATTATATAAATGAGTATATATATCATATATGTGAGTGTATATCTTTTAATATATATTTTTTCAAAAGAGTTAGAAGCAAGGATTCAAACAGATATTTGTATATCCATGTTAAAAGAAGGCTTATTCACAGTAGCCAAAAGGTGGAAGGAATCCAAGTATCCATCCATAGATGAATGGATGACAAAATGTGGTACATATGTACAGTGGAATATTATTCTCCTTCAGCAAGAAAAGTATTTCTAACACATGCTACAACATGGATGAATCTTGAGGACATTATGCTAAGTGAAACAAGCCAGTCACAAGAACACAAATAGTGTATGATTCCAATTATACGTAGGGTAGTTATATTCATAGAGACAGAAAGTAGAATGGTGGTTTCCAGAGAGTAGGGGTGGGGGGAATGGAGACTTAGTATTTAATGGGTATGGAGTTTCATTTTGGGAAGATGAAAAAGTTCTCTCATGGTGATGATAGTTGCAAAAAATGTGAATGTATTTGATACCACTGGACTATATACTTAAAAATGGTTAAAATGGTAAATTTTATATTAGTGTGTTTTACCACACTTGCAAAAACATCTATTTATTATCTCACTGTTTATGGGTCAGACATCTCAATTGGGTTCTATGCCTAGGATATCACATGTCTGAAAGCTAAAAGCTGGCTGGACTGGGCTGGAGGGCCTGAGGAATAATCCTCTTCTAAATTCATTTGGATTATTGGTAGAATTCAATTCCTTGTAGAATTGCAGTCCTGTTTTCTTTTTTTTTTTCTTTTTTTTAATTGGGTGTCAGTTGTGGTCTGCTCTCAACTTCTAATGGATAAACTTTTGTTGTTGTTGTTGTTGCAGTTTTGGCCGGGGCTGGGTTTGAACCTGCCACCCTTGGTACATGGGGCAAACGCCCTACTCCCTGAGCCACAGGTGTTGCCCTGCTCTCAACTTCTAAAGGCTGCATGAATTCTTGGTCGTGTGGTCTTTTCCACCTTCAGGGCAGCAAGGTGCATTGAGTCCTTGTAGTGTTCTGAATCTCTGACTTAAAAAGCTTCAAGGGAGTAGATTAGGTCATCAGCTAATCTCCCTTTTGCCATTGAATGTTATATAATCATTCCAGTGACCTTTCATCAGATTCATAATTTCCACCCACAGTTAAAGGGGGGGGGAGGTTATGTTAATATAAGGGCAGGAGTCATTCTTAGAATTCTGCCTATCACGTAGTATGAGAAAGAAGAACCAAATATACCTACCTGTATTAGAATCCCATTTTTACCTTTTGCTTTATTGACTGGAAGAGAGAAGCTATTTATAAACTTCTTGAACTTTAGTTTTCTTATCTGTCAGGTAGGGATTGCCCTTCTGGCAGAATTTTGTGAGGATTAAATACCAGACATATAATCATAAACTATTAATAGTGTGTGCATTTGTTTTAAGAGGCTTTGTGGTATTTTCAAGAAGTTAGATTACCATTTGTCTTCCTATTCCAGGAATCATCTGCAGAGTTTGTTTATAATACAGGCTCCAAGTCCCACCTTTTAGATGTCCTGTTATAGAGTAGTATTCTGGAACCTTTATTTTTTTAATTTAGTTTTTATTTTTTGAGACAGAGTCTCACGTGGTCACCCTCGGTAGAGTGCTGTGGCGTCATAGCTCACAACAACCTCAAACTCTTGGGCTCAAGCGATCATCTTGCCTCAGCCTCTTGCATAGCTGGGACTATGGGCGCCTGCCACAACACCTGTCTATTTTTAGAGATGGAATCTTGCTCTTGCTCAGGCTGGGCTCCAACCTGTGAGCTGAAGCAATCCACCCTCCTTTGTTTCCCAGAGTGCTAGGATTACAGGCGCGAGTCACTAGTTTTTCTGTTTTTAATAGAGAGAGGGTGTCGCTCCTGTTCACGTTGGTCTTGAACTCCTGAGCTTAAGCAATCCACTGGCTGCGGCCTCCCAGAGTGCTAGGATTACAGGTGTGAGTCACCAAGTTGCTTAATGAACTATCATTGACTGTATCACTGAGCTTACCCCTTCCTCACCTATCCCATCATGTGTCCAGTCACACTATATGTCTGCCCATTTCCTCTCTCTGTTTCTTCATTCCTCATTGCTTCTGTCTTATTTTTCTTATGTCATGGAAGTTCTATGCCTCCTATCCAATGACAGTTCAAATGAACCCCTTCTGTGAAACCTTTCAGATTCATGTGCTTCTAACAGGTTTGGTTTCCCCCTTCCTCTACCTTTCTGTGTTTATTAGTTACAGTCATGAAAGTATGTGTTGCATTGTATTACATGTTAACTCGTCTGTCCTCCCTACTTGACAGTAAGCTCCTGTCCCCTGTCATAGTTGCCTGGCTCATAATAAATAGGTACTCAAAAATGCTTATAGTTAATTTTATGTATTTATTTATTTTTATTTATTTATTTATTTATTTTTTATTGAATGGTAACTATGTACATTAATGCACTTCTGGGGTACAGTGTGGGGTTTTCACATGCAATCTGAA
>NW_003852554.1:1205933-1207903 GCF_000181295.1 Otolemur garnettii | reverse complement strand
AAAAAAAAACCCTCAAAACAATTATTATTTTATAATTAATACAGACGAATCTTGGATTCTGAAGAATTCTATAGGGCCTTAGGAATCATGAAAATAAGAAATTATATTGAAAAAGTTTTACTGCTAAATGTGTTATGTATGATGAAAACTATTAATTCATATGTGATGTAGAGTAATTCTCTTTTACCCTGTCTCTATTTACCTCTTGGGCTAGGTATCAGTGTTGACTGTGACCTCTAAGGGAAGACGTTATCTGTTCTCTTTCCTTTTAGTGTATCATGAGAGAAGTTAGCAGTGTACCCGACAGATTATTAATAGTTTTAGCACTGACTTCTGCTAGTGACCTATTTCATTGATACCACGACTTTAGTTTTTCATATTCTAACATCCCTGGCATTAAGTGACATCTTAGAGTGGATGCAGTATTTTTTGTTGTTATTTTTTTTTTTCCTGAGGCAGTCTTACAATAAGTGACATCTTAGAGTGGATACAGTATTTTTTGTTGTTATTGTTTTTTTTTTTTTTTTTTCTGAGGCAGTCTTACTCTGCTGTCCAGGAGAGAGTGCCATGTCATCAGCCTCTATTACAGCAATCTCAAACTCCTGGGCACAAGCAATTCTCCTGCCTTGGCCCAGTAGCTGGGACTACAGGCACCCACCACAATACTTACCTAATTTTTCTTTTTTCTTTCTTCTTTTCTTTTTTTTTTTTGCAGTTTTTGACCGGGGCTGGGCTGAACCTGCCACCTCTGGCATATGAGGCTGACGCCCTACCACTTTCAGCCACAGGTGCTACCCAAATTTTTCTATTTTTAGTAGAGACAGAGTCTCACTCTTGCTCAGGCTGGCCTTGAACTCCTGAGCTCAAGGGATTTTCCTGTTTCGGCCTCCTAGACTGCTAGGATTACAGGCATGAGCCACCGCACCCAGCCGGATGCAATCAAGTATTATTTTTAGGTTGATGTATAACCTTAAGAATGTCTTCTTTGTCTCCTTAGATGTATGTTGTGTAAGAAATTTTATCCATTATCTTGTCAATTATCTTATCTCTGTGGATTTTGGCCTTTCTTATTAATCCAGGAGCCTTTTTGCAAGTTCTGTCTCTTTGTGAATTTAACATTGAAAAATCCATTGCCTTTTGCAAGACATAAACACCTATTTCATCTCCGTGATTGCTCATAGATGCCATTAGTGCTCTATTTTCCGAATGGCAATAGTATTTTATGATTACAAATTTAAAATGAAATTAAAAAAGTGATGGCAGAATATATTCTAGGCAAGTGTTACCTGTAAGAAATCTGGAAAACAGTCTTGTTTGTTTTGTTTTGTTTTGTTTTTTGCAGTTTTTGGCCCAGGTCAGGTTTGAACCCGCCACCTCTGGTGTATGTGGCTGGCACCCTACTCCTTTGAGCTATAGGTGCTACTCCCAAAAACAGTCTTTTGTTAGACATAAAAGACTAAGAAAGAAAATTGAATTGGTATGGAAAAAGAATACTAAAGAACAAGTATCACGTAGCCTACATTCTTTGACAATGGTGGAGTAAATAAGAAATTCCTTAACAAAACAGTAGCCAATCAGCTACTTAACATACATACTTCTAAATCATTTACTCATGAAGCAGGGTGCTGTGGCTCATGCCTGTAATCCTAGCACTCTAGGTGGCCAAGGCAGGTGGATTGCCCGGAGTCACAGGTTTGAGACAGCCTGAGCCAGAGTGAGACTCTGTCTCCAAAAATAGCTAGTATTGTGGCGGGTACCTGTAGTCCCAGCTACTTGGGAGGCTGAGGGAAGAGAATCGCTTAAGCCCAAGAGTATGAGGTTGCTGTGAGCTGTGATGCCATAGCACTACCAAGGGTGATGTAGTAAGACTCAAAAAATAAAAAATTACTGTAGATACACAACCTAAGAAAAATTCTGATAAAATATTATTACAAATAAGTAAAAGAATGATTGGTATGCAATAGTTAGGG
>NW_003852554.1:1201785-1204963 GCF_000181295.1 Otolemur garnettii | reverse complement strand
TGTCGTTGTTTGGCAGGCCTGGGCCGGATTCAAACCCTCCAGCTGTGGTGTATGTGGCTGGCCCCTTAGGCAATTGAGCCACAGGCGCCACCTTAAACATTACTTTTTTTTTTTTTTGCCTGGGGCTAGGGTTTGAACCACCATCTCTGGTATATGGGGCCAATGCCCTACTCCTTTGAGTCACAGGCACCGCCAAAAATTAGATAAAGAGTAATACTGAAGAAAATATAAAAAGGAAAATAACAGAGAGAATACATAAATGGGAAATACACATTAGAGAAAATCAACCTCAAAGGTGATTCTATGTAAAAAGCAATGAAATAAACCCTAGTAAGATTGTCTGGGCAGGGTGGGGTGGGGCAGCCAAGGCATAAATAAACAATATTGAGAGTGAAAAAAGTTAGGGCATGGTGGCTCATGCCTGTAATTCCAGTGTTTTGGGAGGTCAAGTTGGGAGGATCACTCAAGCCCAGGAGTTTGAGGGTATAGTGAGCCGTATCTGATCCTGCCACTGTATTCCAGAGCCTGGGTGACAATGAGACCCTGTCTCTTAAAAAGAAAAAAATTCAAAAATTTTCTTGAAAATGAATAATCCCTAGAAAAGAATAAATTGTCAGAGTTAAATAAAAAAAGGGAACAGGAAGCCAGAATAGTATTGTAACTATTAAAGAAATTGATCCAGGTGCAGCACCTGTAGCTCAGTTAGTAGGGCCCCGGCCACATACACCGAGGCTGGTGGATTTGTACCTGGCCCAGGCCAGCTAAAACAACCATGACAACTGCAACAACAACAATAACAATAAAAATAGCCAGGTGTTGTGGAAGGCGCCTGTAGTTCCAACTATTTGGGAGGCTGAGGCAAGAGAATCTCTTAAGCCCAAGAGTTGGAGGTTGTTGTGAGCTGTGAGGCCATGGCACTCTACCCAGGGTGACAACTTGAGATTCTGTTTTCAAAAAAAAAAAGTTGATCCAGTAATTAAAAAAAATCTGCTTATGAAATACTATCAGGTTTCACTAAACTTTCTAGGAGCAGATAATGGTACTGCTTCTGAAATTAGAAATAGAGAGGACTCCTCAACTAATTTTATAAGACTTGTATAACCTAAATGAAAAACAAATCATACAAGGATATTATAAGAAAGGTAATGTTTAGGTCAGAGTCCTTTATTAAAAATGTAAATGTCAAAATCCTAGACAAAATACAGCAAACCATGTCCAGCAATAGTAATGTCTGACCAAAAAGTATTATGACCAAATTGAGTTTCTTCTAAGAAGACTAGTATGCTAATTTTAAATTCAATTAAAGGGATTTACCAAACCTTATTAGTAGATTAAAAGAAAAAACCTGTTTGGCCATCAGAATAAATATGGAAGAAGCAGTGAGTAAAATAAAACAGGCATTCAAGATTAAGCAAGTTGGGAGTAGTAAAAGAACATTCCTTGTAAATTGGCCAAGGGGGTGAAACAGAAAAAAGGAAAAGAAAATAACATTCGGTGGCGCCTGTGTCTCAGTGAGTAGGGCACTGGTCCCATATACTGAGGGTGGCGGGTTCAAGCCCAGCCCCAGCCAAACTGCAACAAAAAATAGTCGGGCATTGTGGTAGGTGCCTGTAGTCCCAGCTTCTTGGGAGGCTGAGGCAAGAGAATCACTTAAGCCCAGGAGCTGGAGGTTGCTGTGAGCTGTGACGCTACACCACTCTACCAAGGGCAGAAAAAAAAAAAAAAAAAAGAAGATAACATTGTGTTTTTTTGAGACAAGGTCTCACTCTGTTGTCTCAGGCTACAGCCATGCGGGCTACAGCCATGGGCATCAGTCTGGCTCACAGCAACCTCAAATTCCTGAGTTCAAGTGATCCTCCTGCCTCAGCCTCCCCAGTAGCTCAGACTACAGGTGCCTGCCACAATCCTAGCTAATTTTTTCTTTCTTTCTTTCCTTTCTTCCCTTCTCTCTTTCTCTCTCTCTTTTTTATTTTCTCTCTCTCCCCCTCTTTCAGTAGAGATAGGATCTTGCTGTTTCTTAGGTTAGTCTTGAGCTACTGAGCTCAAACAATCCTCCCACCTCAGCTTCCCTGCTGGGATTACAGGTGTGGGCCACTACACTGGCCAGAAAAGAGCATTCTTAACCATTCTATACATATTTGGTAAAAGGCTACAGTGTGCTTAATAGTGAAACAGTATAAACATTCTCTTTAAAACCAACAAAGTGGATGTGCCTGCTTTTGCGGCTGCTTTATGATGTTATACTCTGGAGGTCCTAGTGAGTGCTGAAAGAAAAGAAAAAACACCAAAGTTACAAGGCTTGGAAAGGAGAATCAAAATTGGCATTTGCAGGTGGTGTTTCTAAGCAAACTATACTGATGGTCCTGGCTAATGTGATAAGAAACACAGGATTAGAAGAAAGAGCAAAAATTATTGGTATTTGCAGATGTTATGATTGTCTACAAAAAAAAATTTCTACAAGAATCTACAAAAATGCCATTCAAATGACTAAGCTTTAGAACATTTTGGATATGAGATCAATATTCGAAAAATAGGAATGTTCCTCTATAACATCCACAACCAGTTAGAAAAAAAGTTACAAAAGAAGAATTCTATTCTCAATAGTAATAAGAATTCTTAAGTTACCTGGGAATATACTTTATAATAATAATGATAATAATGTATTCCTTTGAAGGAGAAAAATTATAAAACATTATTGAAAAACTAGAGACATGAATAAAGAAAAGGCTATATATATTCTGTTCATGTCTGGTTAGATTTATTGTCGTGTGTATGTCCATTCTCTGTATGTTATTTATTTCTGTATTTATTTTTAATTAATTAATTTGTTTTAGAGAAAAGTTGTCCTGCCCTGTTGTCCAGGCTGTGGTGCTGTGGTGTGATCCTAGCTCACTGTAGCCTTGAACTCCTTGGTTCAAGAAATCCTCTTGCTTCAGCCTCCTGAGTAGCTGGGAGTACAGATGCCTGCTACAATCCAGGCTAGTGTGTGTGTTTGTGTGTGTGTGTGTTTGCGTGTGTGTGTGTGTGTGTGTGTGTGTGTGTGTGTGTATTCACAGACGGGGTGGAGCTTCACTGTTCAGTATAGTGGCCAATAGCCATATGTGGCTATTTAAAGTAATTACAATTTTATAAGATTTTAAAATTTAGTTCCTTAGTTGTAGTATTTACATTTCAAATG
>NW_003852554.1:1200256-1201765 GCF_000181295.1 Otolemur garnettii | reverse complement strand
TTTTTTTTTTTTAAAGACAGATTCTTACTCTGTGCCCTGGGATTGAATGCTGTGGTATCATAGTTCATAGCAATCTCAAACTCTTGGGCTCTAGTGATCCTCTTCCCTCAGTCTCCCAAGTAAATGAGACTATAGGTGCCTGCCACAATGCCTGGCTAGTTTTTAGAGAAAGGGTCTCACTCTTGTTCAGGCTGGTCTTGAACTCCTGAGCTCAGGCAATCCAGCTGCCTAGCCCTCCCAGCGTGCTAGGATTACAAGTCTGAGCCACTGCGCCTTGCCCTACATATATATTTTTTAGAGACAGGATCTTGCTATGTTGCTCAGGCTGGTTTTGAACTCCTGGGCTCAAATTATCCTTCTGCCTTGGCCTCCCAAAGTGCTGGTGTCACAGGTGTGAGCCACCATGCTTGGGTCATCTACCTGTTAGTGGTTGGACCTGGGATAAACTTTTTAACCTCTCTGAATTCAGTTTCTTAATCTCTAAAGAAAAACAATAACTTGTTCTGCCTGAATCTCCGTATATTTAAATGCTATATGAATGTGAGATAAACTTCTAATGTCATTTGAGAAGTGATGGAGAGTATGTGGTTGTGCAATTTATAACGGGAGTAGCTGTGGTCTGTATTTTTAGCCCTGTTTACATTCCTTGTATGCTGTGTGAGCACTCTATGTCCCAGAGGAGTCATCATTCTTTCTTTATTATCTTTGGGACGGTTCACCAGCCTACTTTTCTCTTATTCTTAGAAAGGAAGATTGACCCCAAATAGCTAGAATTATGTTTTTTTCCAAGCCATTGGGGCAAAACTTTTTTTCTCTTTTTTGGCACCAGAACTCTGATTCATGTCTGAACTATGTCTGTGGGTGTAGAAACATGGGAAATAGGGAAAGTCAGGAAATTCATCCAGTTGTACAAGACGATGTAGGTTTTTTTATTTTCTACCTATAGCCTGGGTAGGGTGACCCTGGGGCAACAAACATTTTGGTGAATTCAAGTGCTGGCAGATCCTGAAGAGGTGACCATCTGAAACCTTGGAATTAAGAGAGGTCACTGAAAGAGATGTGTGTTTATCATGTTGGCACAGTGAGCTGTAAAAGCATAGTTAAAATAAAACTTTTGATTTTTTTGGTAGGCCAGCACAACAAATAACTTTTCTTAACAATGCATGAAGAACACCATTCCATATGTGGATTTTCAGATGGGATTTTGTGTTACCAGATGTAAAATAATTAAGCTCAGATAATGGGAGAGGAAAGATGTTCCAGGCAGTTGGAACATGTGCCAAAGAGGTGGTGGTAGGAGAGGACTTGGGGTGGCTGGTAAAACTCATGATGTTTAAGTGTAAAATTTGACAAGAGATGAGACTAGAAAGTAGAAATGGAACAAATCACTAAGGGCCTTGAAGGCTGGGCTATGGCAGAGGAGGACCATATCCCTTAAACTATAGCACTCTTGAAAGTAAAAGGGGGCTCGGTGCCTGTGGCTCAAGTAGCTAAGGCGCCTGCCACATA
>NW_003852554.1:1172871-1199927 GCF_000181295.1 Otolemur garnettii | reverse complement strand
AAGAAAGTAAAAGGGAAACCTATTTATTATTGTGCCAGAACAACAGGAATAACCCAGCATTGTTCTAGGCAAACCAGGACATATGAATGGTTACTTTATGTGAAGGTGAAGAAGAGCCTTTGATGAGATTACCCACCCTCCAAGGAATGGAAGGATAATATAAATCACAGGGCAGAGGCTTGGACATCTGAATAATCTTAATGGAAGGGAAGCAGAGAGGTGGCCAACTGCCAGGTGAGGATGTGGGATTTAAAGAGGTTAAAGACTTCAGTACGTGTAAAAGCAGTAGTGAGAGAGAGAAGTTTAAGACTGGCCAAGGAAGAGACCTGAGAAAATGTGAGAAAGCTGCCTAAAACCCAGCTGCATGAGTGGAGCAGCTGGGTTTTAGGCAGAAGAACCAGCACCTTTCACGTGATGACAAGTGGAAAGGAAGCCAGATGGGTTTAGACTCAAGTGAGTCTTCAAGTGGGAGGCCACAGCTGGAAGGTTTAGAATTTCTACCTGATGACTGCTTTTGTTGTAGTTGGATGTCTTAGGCAATGAATAAAGCAAGACAAATAAATATAAATATAAGGCCTAAGGCTTGAAGTAGAAGAAATAAAACTGTCTCTGGTCCCAGCGGCAAGATGGCAGCTGCCTTGGAGTGTGATGTGGTAATGACGGTGACCCAGCCAGAGCAGCACGACAATGAAGTGAGGAGAGAAGCAGAGTCTTTCAAGGAACAAGGAAATGCAAATGTGCCAAGAAAGATTACAACGAAGCTTATAACTATTACACAAAAGCCACAGATATGTGTCCTAAGAATGCTAGCTGTTCTGGTGATCGAGCAGCCACATTGATGCTTGGGAGGTTCCAGAAGCTCTTGGAGGTGCAAAACAGTCAGTGAGGAACTTCTACAAGAGGGCAAATGCCACCTGTCTTTGGGGAATGCCACGACAGCTTGTTGCATTTTCTAGAGAGCCCTAGAATTGGATCATGAAAATACTCAGGTATAACAGGAGTTCAAAAATGCCAGTGCAGTCATGGAATATGAAAAAATAGCAGAAACGGATTTTGAGAAGCAAGATTTTTGGAAGGTTGTCTTCTTCATGGACTGAACCCTAGAATTTGCCCCTGCCTGCCATTGCTTTAAAATCCTCAGAGCATAATGTGTAGCAATGCTGGGTCGTTATCCAGATGCACAGTCTGTGGCCGGTGACGTTTTCCGAATGGCTTCCACCAACGTGGATGGTCTCTATGTACGAGGTCTTTGCCTCTGCTATGAAGATTATATTGAGAAGGCATTTTAGTTTTTTGTACAGGTTCTCAGAACAGCTCCTGACTATGAGAAAGCTCTCATTCCCTGCAGAAATGCCCACACACCTAAAGCAAAGAAAGAAGATGTGAATAAAGCACTTAAGGAAGGAAATAACAAGTTAGCATATGAACTGTACACAGAAGCCTTGGGGATAGACCCCAACAATGTAAAAACAAATGCTAAACTCTGCTGTTACTGGGGTGTGGATAATTCCAAGTGTAGGAAACCAGATGATGCAAAGGAAGATTGCACAAATGCAGGGAGGCTCAGTAACACATCAGAGCCTACCCGAGAAGAGCTCAGTGTCACAGGACGCAGAACAGTATGAGGAAGCAGTGTGGGACTACAAGAAAGTGTATCAGACGGAGAAAACAAAAGAACACAACTCCTAAAAAAGCACAGCTGGAAGTGCAGATGAGTAAGAGGAAAGATTACTACAAGATTCTGGGAACAGACAGAAATGCCTCTGAGGATGAGATCGAGAAAGCTTTTTGGAAATGGGCCTTGATGCCCCATCCAGATCGGCACAGTGGAGCCAGTGCTGAGGCTCGGAAGGAGGAAGAGCAAAGATTCAAGGAAGCTGGAGAGACCTTGACCACCTTCTCTGATCCCAAAAAGAAGACTCGCTATGATAGTGGACAGGACCTGGAGGAGGAGGGCATGAATGTGGCTGATTTCAGCTTTGAAGAGTCTGGTCCAGGAAATTTCTTTTTTCAGTTTGGCTAATGAAGGGCAACTACCTAGGACCCAGAAAATAGAGTCACTCATTTTAACCTTGAATGGATACACCGTTTATCTCCTCCCTCATCATGTCTCTGTGTGCTCAGAGCAGCTTCATTTTCTGGTTGGGTGCCCTGTGTCTGTGACGGAGGGATGAAGGAACAGGAGTCAGTGCCGAAGACTGTGGATGGGGGAGGGGGAGAGGGAGGCAGCTTGTGAATTTTTGTTGTACTGTTTAACTTTATTAAAAAAGAAAAAGAGAGAGAGAAAAAGGAAAGAAATAAAACTGTAATTCTAGGTTACTTAATTGAGCATATGGAAAATCCAAAAGATTCTACAGATACTAGGATTCATAACTGAATTTAGCAAGATTACTGAATAGAAGCCACTATACAAACATCAACCATGTTTCATTATATCAGCAATTAAAAAACAAATTTTTAGAAATAGAGAGCTTTTTATAATAACATAAACCATCAGCTTTTTAGGAATAATTTTTTTTTTTTTTTTTGCAGTTTTTGGCTGGGGCTGAGTTTGAACCTGCCACCTCCAGCATATGGGGCTAGTGCCCTATTCCTTTGAGCCACAGGTGCCGCCCCAGGAATAAATATTTTAAAAAATGGGCACAACCTCTACTTAAAACATTATAATTATTAAAATTAAAGAAGACCTAAATCAGGGGCCCTCAAACTTTATAAACAGGGGGCCAGTTCACTGTCCCTCAGACTGTTGGAGGCCAGACAGTGGGCCGCGAGACGAGTCAGCTGCTAAGCAGGACAGGCAGTGGTGACAAAAACACCCGGCAGGCCGCATGTGGCCCACAGGCCGCAGTTTGAGGACGCCTGACCTAAATAAATGGCAGTCCAGTTTGTTCCTAGTCGGTGTGCTAGCAAGCTTTTGAGTGTGTGACTTTCCCAGCTGGTTCAAAAGTTTATAAAGGGCCAAGAATACCCACTCTGGATTCCTGCCTTTTCGGCCAAGGAACAGTCCCCAGTAGAAATGATGACTTGCTCCTACCTGCCCTTCTGGGAAGGGATGGTTATGACTTTGGTGGTTATGTTGATTTATAATTTATAAAGGCCAAGACAAAAGTTAGAGAGTTTACTTTACCTGACATCCAAATGTAAGTTTCCAGAAGGTAATGGAGGGGACTGTTTTCATGGTTTGGGGGACTGAGAAAGACTTCTTAAAGGAGGTACAGAAAGCACAACTATCAAGTGTAAAGTCAATACATTGTACTGCATTAAAGTTAAGAACTCTTCATCAAAACATACCATTATGAGAGTGCAAAAGCAGGCAATAGAGTGGAAGGAGATAGTCGCCTCATTTATAACCAGTTAAGGGATCGTATATAAAGGATATATAATGAAATCCTATAAGTAATAAGAAAAGATAGTCCAGTCTTTTCAGTGGGCAAGAAACTTGAACTAGTGACAAAAGAGGATATTCAGATGATGAAGAAACAAAAAAAGATACTTAACCTTATCAGTTATTAGGGAAGTGGAAATTAAAACCACTATAGATACCTCTATTCACCTGCCAAGGATGACTAAAGTAAAAGTGTTAGTGAAGGTGTGAAGCAGTTAACTTTTATATTCTGCTGGTGTGAGTGTAGCTGGCACAATCACTTTTGAGAACCATTTGACATTGTCTACTGAAACTGGCATATGCATATCCTGTGACCTAGCAGATTCACTCTGAGATTTGTGTCTAGCAGGAATATAACGAGATATGAATGAAAATGTTCATAGCATTATTCTAATAATATAAAACTGGAAACAACGTAAATGTTCCATCTGCAGTGGAATTGATAAATACATTATTGATATCCATACAGAGAAATACTGTATATATGGCATTAAAAGGAACAAGCTATGCGATTGACAGGGATAAATCTTGGAAACATTACATTGTGTGAAAGAAGCCAGACACAAAGGGAAATAAATGGTGAATCCATTTTGGAAAGCTTGTAGACAGACAAAAGCAATTTATAATGTTAGAACTAAGGTTAGTGTTTAACTATGGGATGGAGGTGGGTTAATGATTACGAAGTGTTGTAAGGGAAGCTTCTGTTTCTTGAGCCTGTAGGGTATAGGTTACATTTCAATATAATGTTATTTTCAAATGAGACACTCTGAAAATGCTTAGCATGATGTCTTGCTTACTGAAAATGTTCACTAACTCGCAGTGTTAATGATTTACCATGGCTTAGTGCTCTGCCGTTCTGAGGTCTGGGCCAATGCTATCCAGCAGAACTTTCTGCAATGGTTACAGTGTGCTGTAGTTGCGTTGTCCAGCCCCTAGCCACATAAAAATGTGAAATTGCTTGGTGTTTTTTTTTCTGTGTGTGGAAGAAATGTTGAGGCTGAGTTCATACAGCGTCTTTGTGAGGGGGTGAGGAAAGAGGCTTGGTGATGACCGTGGAAAGATTGGTTGGGCAATTTTGAATAGCCTTGAATGGCATTATGAAGCAGTGCTGACTCAATCCATTAGTTCATGGAGAGCCAAGGAAGGTTTAAAACATGTGGGTTTCCTGTTAAGAATCTGTGTTTGGAGGGATTACTCTGGCAGTAGCAAGGACTGTGAACAAGAAGGTGGCCAGACTGAAGGCGGATGGATTGCATTATCCAACAAGAAACAAGGATGGCCTGAATTAAAGCAGTAGCAGTGAAGATGGAGAAGAGTTGGTGAACTTAATAGACCACAGGTGGGATGAGTGCCCCTGGAGGTTATGGAATGAGGGAGGATGCGTGTAGCACCTGGAGGTTTCTATCTGAATTGACTGTGTGACTGGAGAACTTA
This sequence comes from Otolemur garnettii, assembly GCF_000181295.1. Taxonomy (NCBI): domain Eukaryota; kingdom Metazoa; phylum Chordata; class Mammalia; order Primates; family Galagidae; genus Otolemur; species Otolemur garnettii. The sequence goes on along the minus strand of NW_003852554.1, from coordinate 1,195,108 downwards.
CATTTGGGTTCTTAGATTAAGGGACTCAAAAGAAAGAACAGGTCTTTGAGAGTGGGATGAGTTTCAGCAGCTTTGTTGATGTATACATGTGCCATACAATTAATGGTTTTACTGTGTTCACAGAGTTGTTCAGCTGTCACCATGGACAATTTTAGAATGTTTTCATCACTCCGTAAAGAAACCTGGTGCCCAGTAGCAGTCATTCTCCATTTCCCCACAGTTGCTCCCCCTGCCCTGAGCCTCAGACAACCACTAATCTACTTTCAGTGTCTACGGACGTGTCTTATAAGTGAAATCGTGTAACCCGTGGTCCTTAGTGAGAGCTTCTTTCCCTTAGCATACTGTTTTCAGGGTTCATCCAGGGAGAGATCACTTTCTGCCTCCCATTATACTCACCTCATTGCAGGGACTATTGTTATATATTCCAGAGCTGTGTCTAGCACGTACTTTTGTGTCAAGTAATGACTTAGCAAATATTTGACACATCATAAGTTAGAAGGTTAATTCATTAACCACAAAACTAAGTTAACCATGATGAGCTGTTCCTACCCTGAGGTGTATCTGAATTTGATTTCGTGGGATAGGTGGTAGATACATGGGTGATGATGAAAGTTTTGAGATACATAGAAATCAAGGAATGTAAAATCCACGCAGACAGAAACAGTGAAGTCCTCCGAGCAGCAACCATAAACTGAGCATGTTGGAACTGGCATGGGTGAATCAGAAAGGATGCTAATGACTGTGTTTCTTGGAAGTGAAATAATGGACCGTAGCATAGTCTGTCTGAAAACTTTGGTAGTGACTCATGTACCATGCCAGTGTTGACCAGATCCTGGTTCTGTTGTTAATACTTTGTGTGACCTTGAGCAGGCCGTTTATACTCCCTGGAGACACTTTGCCTTAGCTGAAAATGGGGATAAAATTTCCTACCCAATCTGAAACTGAAGAAAAAAGTCAGATAATTCAACTAGATAGAATTTGGATAGAGTTGGGATTCATCCAGATACCTCTGGAAAGAAATGAATAGATATTTGATTCTGTTACCTAATATTCCTGGGATAGAAATAGTCCTCTCTAGGCCGGTGCTGTGGCTCGTGCCTGTAATCCTAGCACTCTGGGAGGCTGAGGCGGGTGGATTTCTTGAGCTCATGAGTTTGAGACCCCGTCTCTACTAAAAAAAGAAAAAAACTGAGGCAGGAGGATTGCTTGAGCCCAAAAGTTGGAGGTTGCTGTGAGCTATGATGCCATGGCATGCTACCCAGGGCGACAGCCTGAGACTGTCTCAAAAAACAAAAGAAAAAGGAAGTCGTCCTCCTTTGTAGCCTTTTTTTCCTGTGGGATATTAGGTGTTTTGTCCCCTTGGGTCTTTTTGGTCCCCAATGTAAAGGTCTCTGATTTTGTCTGTGGCGTACTGTTTCTCTTGTCACCAACCTGGGGTGTTTGACCTTTCCGATACTCTCTGGCCTTTCTTTCTACAATACTTAAGACACTTGTTTTTAAGGGTACTGGCCAGTAGACTCCCTACTTGACATAGTTTCCTGTCTTTTTCCTTTGGGAAGCTGAGGTGGAAGGATTGCTTGAGGCTGGGAGGTCAAGACCAGTCTGGGCAGTATAGTGAGAGCCTATCTCTACAAAAAATAAGAAAAGTTAGCTGGATATGGTGGTGGTCTGTGCCTGTAGTCATCGCTAATTGGGAGGTTGAGGTGGAAGGACTGCTTGAGCCTAGGAGTTAGAGGTTGCAGTGAGCTATATTCACTGTGTACTCCGGTTTAGTCCATAGAGGAAGACCCTATCTCTTAAAAAAATAGTAAATAAATATAAATGAAAAAGGTTTAAATTCACCTTCTCAAAATGAAATTTATAAATGCAGTTCCTTGTTTCAGCCCACTGTTAAATTTGGAGAGATGTTTATTGCTTTTATGTAGAAAACATATACTAAATGTGTACTGGTGTGCCGTGTGTCAAAGTCAATAAAATAGTTCTTGATTTCTAATCCCTCACAGTGGTTCAGTGGGAGGAGGCAGATAAATCAACAGATAATCAGGATAGTGTGAAAAGAGTCGTAGCAGAGGGAAGTACAAGTGGTTATGGGAGCAGCTGGAAGAACAGGCTGGGACCTTGTTTTGAAGCACACGTCCCCTGGCGTTTCTAGACTAACAACCATAACGCAAAAGCAGCCTGCTGAAGAGGACCTGGTGAAGTTCACCTTTCAGACTCCCATTTTAGAGAGCAGTCTAAAGCTCAGAAAGGTTCAGGGGCTGCCTCTTAAACACAGATTCTAGACTCAGCTTCTGTGTCTGTCCCTTCCCCCTCCTGCACATCTGTGTCCCTTACGCAGAGCATAGAAAGTGCCCATGCAGGGAACTAGCGTGTCTTGCCAGCCCCTCTCCTTTAGTTTCTCCTCCTTAATCGAAACTGGAGCTCAGATTCTGTGTCTGTGTTCAGCCTGCCTCCAGTGTCGGTGCTGCATTGAGTATTCAGGGCTGTAGCCGTGGTGAATATTGCTGATGTCATTGTTTGCCTTATTGGGATTTTGCTCTTTGTTTCACAGGGAGCTGTGATTGGTATAGACGATGAGGACGACAGCACCTTCACAATAACTGTTGATCAGAAAACCTTCCATTTCCAGGGTGAGCTGAAAGAAGAGATTCTTTCTCTTCACAGTCCCAACTGCTTCTTTCCTTCTCTTTTGGGTTGTTTGCTGGATAACTTGAATGGTTTTGCAACTGACCTGCATGAACGAGTCCACAAGAACGTTCTGGATGAAGTGGTACTGCAGGTTAGGCAGAGATTTGTGTCTGCAGTGGATACAGATCAATTTGAAACGACTGTGGATCTGGCTGCAAGTGGAGATTAAAAATTTAAAGGATAAAAATCAGTGAAGGGAGAGAGTAATGGGCTGCTGCTGCTGCTGGCTTGTGTTTACAGAAGGTTGCTGATCTTCTTTATCGAGGAGTGTGGTTCTGCTTCTCTGCATGAAGAGTCTAAAGACTGATTGCGAAGGTTGCGTTGTTTGTCTGTGTAAAACTCAAAATATAAATCAGATTGAAGCTAGGGGCAGCCTTTGGCTCAAAGGTTTTGCTCTGCTTCAAGAACTGCAAGTTTGCATTCATTTCATCTATATTTCTGTTCTGTCTCCCAGCCATCATTTCTCTGCTATTACCCTTTTTATAGTTAAAAACACCAATGCCATCTGCCACTGCTATGTTTCGACATTGCATGCTATGGTTCACCGGTAGAAAGGGTAAGGCACTGGATGCTTGTTCTCATTTCATTTTGCTTTGAAAACTCTAAACCAGCAAATAAAAGTCAATTTTAATGATCCTGTCCTAAAGTACCTCGCACCTGTTATAGGAGTGTTTATTAGTTTTAGTGCTAATGTTCTTGTTATTTTGCCTTTCTAGAATAATCTCTATTTTCTAAGAAACTTAGAAATTGAAAAGATTTGGAGAGGTTAGCACTTTTTCTGAACCACAAGTAACAATGCACTGTTATAGATGCTCGGTATACCAAGATAAATAAATACTAAATAAGTTTATTTCTTAAAAATGCTATGGTTATGATGTCTAACAGTGACCAGATGTATATTAGGTGAGGTGTTCAGGTGGCTATTGTCCTGCTCTGCTGGAGGAGCATATTGTGGTTATTTTTCTTCATTGTCTTGTTTAAGAAATTGACCCATAGAAATGAAAGATGCAGGTTCTTTACCAACATGCAATCAAGATAAACCGATGTACTCAATAGTGGTATCTCTAATTCTTTCTCTTGCTTATCCTTAAAATATTTACTGTATTTGGTAATGTTTATTCAGAGCTGCCTCAATAATGATGCTTTCCTGAAATTTTCTACTGTATTTAACTTCATAAAATATTTTTAATCCTATTTTGAAAGCCCCAGAGTCTTTACTTTTAGGTTAGATATATAATGAATGCTGCTTATAAACCAAAGCAAATAATTCCCACACCCAGAAGTCTTTACTTGAATGAAGTTAAATACTTTAATGCATTTAAGAAGAGTTGCTGGATGCAGGTGAAAGCTGCAGTATGGCATCCTCTCCTCTGCAGTTACTAAGGCGCTATCTCCCTTGGACTTTGAGTAGCTGTACAGTTTGCGGGTTTAAAGGAGAAGAGACTTAAGACCTCTAGAACAAAGCCTCCTCTACCTTCTGTTGTACCTGTAAATTATTTACTTCTTTTTTTAAATTTATCTCTTTAACATCCTCCCGTTTGTGAGGCTTGCTTATAAAACAAGAAATTGCCCTAATGAATTATTTAAATGTTAAGGGTAAATAAGAATTATGCATATTTTAAAAATAGATTCCTAGTTCTGAGTCTGTCAGATCAATTAGTTTATTTTCTACTCTAGTGGTTATGGGAGTCTTAGGCAACATGAGAGCTAGCTTTTGCAAAGAACTCGGTAAGACCGCATTTGGGGTTTTGTGGGGTGATATTGAGAATTAGTTCACATTCATAGGTCCTTGATCATAAGAAAAATCTCTGCAAATTTGAAAAAGTTCTCGAAGTCTAATCTTAAATCTTGATTAGAATTAAAAGCAAATGGTGGCTGATATATATTTGTGTATTTTTTAATGTGCTGAAGTTTTCATTTAGTATGCTAGAATTTTTTTAAAACAAATTCTGCTGTCAGAGGGAAAGATAGAATTTGTTTAGATACATTCATTTATTCATTCAGCATCTGTTTTAGTATTACTCTGGGGGATACAGTGGTATACAAAACAGATAATCCTCCTTCACTTTGGGTCATCTGTTCGCGTAGAAGAGAAGCCAACAAACAAGATAAATTAGTAAAATATAAGTCAATAAGAGAATGATAAGACCTGGGCAGAAAAAAATTAAGCTGGAAGGAAGAAAATGCAATAGAAGTGAGGTTGTATGTTTGGCAGTAGAAGTGGGGTGAGGGAGGGGGAGGTGTTGAAACTTTAGATAGGTGGCCAGGAAAGATTCAGTGAAATGGCATCTTAGGGAACAAGGTATGTTCTGGCCGTGTTGGGGAGGGACGGAGGTGGGTGCCTCACTCCAGGTAGAGGTAGTAATAAATGCAGAGAGTGTGCTGCCATGTTTGAAGAACAGCAAGGAGGCCAGCTGTGGTTAGAGTACAGATAAACACAGGGGGAGCAGTGGAGGAGGAAGTCTAAGATGTGACAGGACCTTTCGCTCTCGTGAACCTTTATAAGGGCATTGCATCTGACTAAGATTAGAGGCCAGAAGAGGGTTGTGAGCAGAGAAGTGACACGGTGTGATTTATGCTGTAACAGGCTCACTGTAGCTACCATGTTGAGAATAAATTCAGAAGGGCAAAGACTAAAGCTGGGAGACTATTGTAAACCAGAGGAGGGGTGTCGATGGCTCCCACGTGGAAGCAGCAGAGGGAGGGAGATAGTGAGAGGTGGTTGAATTGTATGTGCATATTTAATCAACTTATTGAAGTATAATTAACATAGAGTATAATATATAAATTATACAGTTCAACGAGATTTGATAAATTTATTTACTCACAACTGCCACCACAATCTATGAGTATTTCCATTATTCCAGAAGATTCCCTATCCCAAGCTCCTGGTCTCAGGCAACCACTGATCTGCTTTCTATCACTACAGATTCAATGCTTCAGTTGGAGAGTTTCACATATATAAAATTATACGTGTACAGTATGTACTCTTTTTGTCTGGCTTTGTTTTAGTTCAGCATGATGTTTTTAAGATCCATGTTGTTGCTTATGTTAGTTGTTCTTTTTATATTTCTAAGTAATATTCTATTGTAAATTTTTTTTTTTTTTGAGAAAGTTTAACTTTGTTGCCCTCGGTAGAGTGCTGGGGTGTCATAGCTCACAGCAACCTCCAACTCTTGGGCTTAAGCGATTCTCTTGCCTCAGCCTCCCAAGTAGCTGGGACTACAGGTGCCCACCACAATGTCCGGCTATTTTTTGTTGCAATTGTCACTGCTGTTTTTAGCTGACCAGGGTCGGGTTCAAACCCACCACCCTAGGTATATGGGGCTGGCACCCTACCCACTGAGCCACAGGCACCACCTTCTATTGTAATTTTTAATTGAAATTTTTACAATTGTATTTATTTTAAAGGTTGAATTGTAGCATATGACAGAAAGATAAGTCTAGGTTGGCACCAAAATTTTTGGCTTGAGTAACAGGAATGGGTTCCTGTTAACTGTGGTGGAAGATTATATGAGGAAGGAGGACTGGGTCAGGAATTTAGTTTACGAAACAATTTTTTTTTTTTTTTTTTGAGACAGAGTCTCATTCTGTTTCCCTTGGTAGAGTGCTGGGGTATCATCATAGCTCACAGCAACTTCAAACTCTTGGGCTCAAGCGATCCTCTTGCCTCACCCTCCCAAGTAGCTGGGATGACAGGTACCTGCCACCACGCCTGGCTAATTTGTCTGTTTTTAGTAGTGATGGGATCTCTCTTGTCCAGGCTGGTCTCGAACTCCTGAGCTCAAGAGCTCCATCTACCTCGGCCTCTCAGAGTGCTAGGATTATGGGTGCGAGCTACCATACCCAGCCAGTAAGTTTTACATGTCCACCAAATCCAAAGGGAGATGTCAGGTAGGCGGTTGGAGTGTGGAGTTCAGGAGAGACGTTCAGGCTGGAGAAGTGAATTTGAGAGTCTTTGGCACTAATATGGTATTTAAAGCCATGGGGATTTGTGAATTACGCACAGGCAGAAGAGTCCAAGTACCGAGCCCTCAAGCACTTGAACTTTTATTTGGAAGGCATGAGATGATAAAACCAGCAAAAGAAGCAGCCAAAAAGGAAGTGAAAAACTAAGTGAATGTCGTATCCTGCAAGCCAAGAGAAGAAATGTTTCCCAGAGGAGGAAAGAGGGATTCATAGCTGTGTCAAAAGCTGCTGGTAGGCCAAGTAAGATGAGAAGGAGGGGTTTCTCACCTTTAAAAAGGAGGGGTTTATTGGTGACCTTGAGAAAAGCAATTTTAAGATAGGAGTCTAGACAGTGCGTTCAAGTTATTTTTTTTGAGACAGAGTCTTACTTTGTCCCTTCTGTAGGTGCTGTGGTATCATAGCTCACAGTAATCTCAAACTCTTGGGCTCAAGTGATCCTCTTGCCTCAGCCTCCCAAGTAGCTATGAGTATGGTACCTGCCACTACACCTGGCTAGTTTTTCTATTTTTAGTAGAGTCAGGGTCTCACTTTTTCTCAGGCTGGTCTTGAACTGAGCTCAAGCAATCCACCCACCTCGGCCTCCCAGAGTGCTAGAATTACAGGCACGGGCCACCGTGCCTGCTTTCAAGTTCTGTTGTGTGTAAAGGGAAGGTGAGAAACAAAGCAGTAGCTGGAGGTGGAAATGGGAGCAAGGGAGTTTTATTTCATTTTATTTTTTTAGAATAAGAGAAATAATAGCATATTTCTGTGTGGTTGGCAGTGATTCAGTAAACAGGGAAAAAGAGAAGAGTGAAAGGGGAGAGTTGTTGGATCAGTGTGCTCAAGTGGGCAAGATGTACAATAGGATGAGACCTAATGTACAGCAGGGGACGTTGTCTTTGGCTAGGAGTGTGGACAGCTCATCCATAGTAACATAGCTGTGATTGTTGATGTTGCCCTGGATGGATTAAAGCAGCAGTAATGGGAAGGAAAAGGGAATTTATTGGAGATTTTAAAAAAGCTATAAGAACTGGTGATTGCTTAGAAAAGGGAGATGAGAGAATTAGAGTAAGGATGGGCTCAGCGCCTCTGGCTCAAGTGGCTAAGGCACCAGCCACATACACCTACGGTGGTGGGTTCGAATCCAACCTGGGCTCGCCAAAACAACAACGACGGCTGCAACAACAACAACAAAAAAATAGTCTGGCGTTGTGGCGGGCACCTGTGGTCCCAGCTACTTGGGAGGCTGAGACAGGAGACTCGCCTGAGCCCAGGAGTTGGAGGTTGCTTTGAGCTGTGAGCACTCTACCCAGGGGGATAGCTTGAGGCTCTGTCAAAAAAAAAAAAAAAAGAGTAAGTAAGGATGATGTTTTCAATATATGAAACAGAGAATCCAAGAGAACAGAGGTGGTGAAGGACCTCAGTGTTTTGAGTATCTATCTGTGGGTTACATAATGTGACAGTAATTTGATTGATTCGACTCTGAGTTAGAAATGAAGATTTGAGGTCATTAGCATGTTGCTGGTAGATAGAACTAGAAACTGAAAATGTGAATGCCCAAGGGCTAGGCAGGTAAGTACAGTCATGTGCTGAATAAGGACTTTTTTTTTTTTTTTTTTGAGACAGAGTCTTATTTTGTCACCCTTGGTAGGGTGCCATGGTGTCATAGCTCACAGCAACTTCCAACTCTTGGGCTCAAGCTATTCTCTTGCCTCAGCCTCCCGAGTAGCTGGGACTGTAGGCACCCACCACAATGCCTGGCTATTGTTTTAGAGATGGGAAGGGTCTTGCTCTTTCTTAGGCTGGTCTCGAACTTGTGAGCAATCCACCCGCCTTGACCTCCCAGAGTGCTAGGATTATAGCTGTGAGTCAGTACGCCCAGCTTAAATAAGGACATTTTGGTCAACAGTAGACCACAGACATCAGAGAAGGCATACACCATATGAGGTTGGACAATTTAAGTTTGTGAACTCATCCTAGAAAAAGTACTACACACCTCACTGCTGAATATCACTATGGTCACCTTTGAAGTACTCCCCTTGGGAAGCTGTGCACCTTTGCCAGTGCCTAGTCCACCCTTCAAAGCACTTTTTCTAATATGAGTTTATAAAATTTTCAGACCTTACATGACAACAGCTCTGATGGTTATTCCAGAAAAAGAGTTCCAAAAGTGCTTTTGTCTGCTTTATCAAAGATCACATGACAACACGAGGATGGTTCTATATCTGGGTTCTCTGTTCTGATCCATTGCTCCATGTCTCTGTTCCTGTGCCAGTACTATGCTGTTTTGGTTACTAGAGCCTTGTAGTACAGCTTGAAGTCTGGTAGATTGATGCTTCCAGATTTGTTCTTTTTGCTTAAGGTTGCTTTGACTATGGGGCATGTATTTTGGTTCCACATGAAGGGTGGAATTATTTTTTCTAGATCTGTGAAAAATGACGTTGGTATTTTTTTTTTTTTTTTTTTTGAGAGGGCGCCTCAAGCTATCCCCCTGGGTAGAGTGCCATGGCATCACGCTCACAGCAACCTCCAACTCCTGGGTTCAAGCGAGTCTCCTGCCTCAGCCTCCCAAATAGCTGGGACTACAGGCACCCGCTACAACGCCTGGCCATTTTTTGGTTGCAGCCATCATTGTTGTTTGGCGGGCTCGGGCTGGGGATTCGAACCCGCCACCTTAGGTGTATGTGGCTGGCGCCTTAGCCGCTTGAGCCACAGGCGCCGAGCCATGACGTTGGTATTTTAATGGAGATTGCGCTGAATCCGTGAATCACTTTGGATAGAATAGACATTTTAACAATGTTGATTCTGCCGATCCATGAGCTTGGTAATGTTTTTCCATTTGTTTATATCTTCTGCAGTTTTCTTCTTCAGTGTTTTGTGGTTCTCCCTATAGAGGTTTTTCACCTCCTTGGTTAATTATGTTCCTAAGTATTTTATTTCTTTTTTCTTTATTTTATTTTATTTTTGCCCTCCGTAGAGTGCTGTGATGTCACAGCTCACAGCAACCTCTAACTCTTGGGCTTAAGCGATTCTCTTGCCTCAGCCTCCCAAGTAGCTGGGACTACAAGTGCCCACCACAATGCCTGGCTATTTTTTGGTTGCAGTTGTCATTGTTGTTTAGCTGACCTAGGCCAGATTTGAACCCACCAGCCTGGGTGTATATGGCCGGCACCCTACCAACTGAGCTATGGGTGCCGCTCTAAGTATTTTATTTACTTTGTTGCTATCATGAAAGATAGCAAGTCTTTGATTTGATTCTTAGCTTAACTGTTGTTGGCGGATAAGAATGCTATTGATTTGTATACATTGATTTTGTAACCTGAGACTGTGCTGAATTTATTTATCCATTCTAGGAGTCTCTTGGCAGAATCTTTGGCGCTTTCTAGATCTAAGATCATATCAACAGCAAAGAGGAATAGTTTGACCTTCAAAAATGATGTATATTCTAATGCGTTTATTTCTTGTTAGATAGCTTATTCATTCCTTTGTCCTTTTTTTCTTGTTGGAACATTTATTTTTTTCTTCTTCTCTTGAAAGAGAATAGTCTTATACATATTCATTAGAGAAATTGCTCACATATATTAAGTAATCTTTTTTTTTAGTTTGGAACACGTTGCTTGGTAGGTATCAGTGTGAAAATTAAATGAAAAGAAAGAAAAGCATTTCCCTTTGGTGTGCGTATAATGTGTACCCGAAAATATGCATGAAAGTAGACTGTGTGAATTGAACAAAGTCTTGCGTGGTGGAGGAGGGTGCCTTCTTACCACCTATTACAAAGTCCTTCATGTTTGCCCTTTAGACATAAGATTTATTCATATAGTTTATTACTTAATGGGCTAAAGTCTAGTGATTGTCTGTTTGATGCTATTTACCATTTTCATCATGCTTGAAGGTCAGGGAGTTACACATTGACCTGTATTCCCTTTAATTTTATTCTTTTCTCAATTATGTTTGACAGGCTTATGTGTTGTGGTGGGTGCCTGCAGTCCCAGCTGTTTGGGAGGCTGAGGCAAGAGAATTGCTTAAGCCTAAGAGTTGGAGGTTACTGTGAGTTGTGATGCCGTGGCACTCTACCCAGGGACATAGTGAGACTCTGTCTCCAAAAAAAAAAAAAAAAGAAAGAAAGAAAAAATTAGGCATGGTGGCACATGTCTGTAGTCCCAGCTACTTGGTTGGGCAGCTGGAGCAGGAGGATCACTTGAGCCCAGGAGTTGAGGTTGCTGTGAGCTATGATGATGCCACTGCACTCCAGCCTGGGCAACAGAGCAAGACACTGTGTTGGAGCCCTGACGCTAGGTTGCTGGCCCCGGCCCATGAAACTGTCAGGACGCGGACCACTGTTACAAGTTCACTCAGGGTATGGCTCCCCATAAGTGTCAGGGAACCCATTGTCTCAGTCAGATAAGGGTCCCCATCAGGAGGAGCCAATTGTCTCAGTCAGGTCAGAGGTGCCGGAGCCGGCACTTTATAGAAGTGATCCCGTGGCTCTTTACACCACAGATGTGGAGACCACCAAGCAATGATGTATGTTCCCTCGTGCTCTTTCACGAGAGACCAGTCCCTTCCCCATTCCCTTATTACCAAGGTGTTTCTTTTCAGGTGTCTCCTACACATTGTCTCAAACAAAATGTTTGTATTTTTTAAACATTTTTTAAACCACAGTTGGTTAAATCCTTGTAAGTAGAAACTACAAATACAGAGGGCCAACACATATCCAAAGGAAATGAAATCAGTGTGTTGGGGAGGTACCTGCATTCCCGTGTTCACTGCAGTTTATTCCCAGCAGCTAAGAAACAATCAACCTAAGGATCTATCAACAAATGAATGAATAAAGAATGGAATACTACTTAGCTTTAAAAAGAGGAAATTCTGTTGCTTCCTCTTCATGCAACAACATGCAGGAACCTGGGAAACATTATGTTCTGTGAATGAAGCCCAGAAAGACAGATGATCTCACTTAAATATGGAATCTAAAGGAGGTGAACGCATAGAAACTGCGTTCAGAATGGAGCTAAAGCGTATTAGTGTTGGGGATGTTGGTTAAAGGGTACGAAGTTTCACTTAGAAGGAATAAGTTCAAGAAGTCTAGGGTACAACGCAGTGACTATAGTTACTAACAACGTACTACCTTAGAAGTAGATTCCTTACCAATTTGCAAGAATTCTTACATTAAAAAAAAAAATGAGGTAGTGCTCATAGTACATATGGTAATTAGCAACGTATGGTACACAAGAATATTAATATATATGTTTTTTGTAAATTAAGAAAATAATTTGGGGTGGCACCTGTGGCTCAGTGGGTAAGGTGCTGGCCCCATATACCGAGGGTGGCAGGTTCAAACCTGGCCTTGGCCAAGATTCTAAAAGGCAAAAAAAAAAAAATTTATTCTCAGGTGTGAATGGGGAAAAATTAAAAAAAAAAAAGAAAAGAATTTTTAAAAGAATAGTAGAATAGAATGCAAAAATATATTCCAGTAGTTACATGGGCACGGACTACTTACTGTTCAGATGGAGATGCTGCTGCTGTAAGAACTGGACCGTTGTCTGGCAGGTTTCACACGATGTGATGGCACAAAATGTCCATTTGTTGGCCTATGTAAGAAAATTCAAACTTTTCTCTGAAGAGTTATTGTTCAAGAAAATGTAGGTTCTCTGAAAGTTGAGTAGTCAAGCACTGCTAATGTAAGATGGAATCTCATACCTCAAGAAACTTCAGGGGCATGAAACTACTTAAGGGACATTTCAGCATTAAATTGTGTGCACTTAAGGATAATAGCAGGCAGGGAAAAGGAAGAATGATGAATGGAGTCCAAATGTGAGACAGAAAAAAGTACAGTTGCTCTAGTTGAAGTCAGTGTTGAAGGCCTCCAGTCCTGCCCCAGGCAGCATTTAGGCTTCAGGAAAATACTAGTGTTCAAATTATTTCATCCATTCTTTCTTTTCATTCATTCATTTTTATTAAGCAGCCAGATATTTGAGCGTTTTCATTGTACACCTGGCACCAGGCTAGTTTGTGAGTGATGAGCAAAGCAAAGTGCCTGTTCCCAAGGAATTCACATTTTGAAGGTCATCCTTCCTGTGTGGACACAACTTCAGGTAGTTCCACAATATCCCTGGATTAAAGCTCTAGTAATTTCGGTAATGGCTGGACTTTACTCACCCTTGTTTCTAGAGTACCTACTAACTGGTGAATTCTTCAAGAAAATGCTGACTTCTGCCAAGCTGTCTTTGTCTTTTCATTAGGTATCACACAAGCTTCATTCTCCTGATCCCAGTGCTTTCATTAATGTACTCCATGTATAACATCGATCTACTTTATAAATTAAAGTGCTTCATCATTGCATTTTCTTTCTTCCTTCCTTCCTTCCTTTCTTTCTTCTTTCAACAGAGCCTTTCTCTGTTGCCCAGGCTAGTATGCCATGGCCTTAGCTCATAGCAACCTCAAACTCCTGGGCTCAGGTGATCCTCCTGCCTCAGCCTCCCAAGTAGCTGGGACTACAGGCATGTGCCACAACACCCTTTAGTGGAGAGTGGGTCTTGCTCTTACTCAGACTGGTCTTGAACTTCTGAGCTCAAGTGAACCTCTAACTTCAGCCTCCCAGAGTGCTAAGATTATAGGCGTAAGCCAATGCTCCTGGCTGCATTTTCTTAATATTAAATTTGGAGAACCTAAGAGATTTTGAATACCCTGGACAAAAGAAATCAAATTCAAATAAATGATAAGAAAACTGTCTTTGCTGCGTTATTAGCTTTAATGAGGAGATAGTTTTGGCTGGCTACCTTGAGGGCAGAATTAGGGGATCATACACATGTAAGAGAATTTAGCTGAGTCCCTGAATATGGATGATTCAAGTCAAGCAGAAATGGCTGTCAGTAGAATTTTTTCCTTAGATAGGATGTTTGGGCATTTTTCCGGAGCAGGTTAATGTAATACAGTAGGACCTCCAGAGTTGACCACCTTCCTACACTGAGTACTTCAATTGGCTTAATTTTCACAGAGCAGACGTGCACCATGTGTACTTATGTCAGTATAGTAGACGTAGTTCCTTAAGTTGATCACCTCTATATGTTGACCAGTTTGTCACAGCCCCTTGGGTGGTCAGTTTATAGAAGTTCTGTATATTCTACAAGTCAGCCTCTGATGCATAAGGAAAGGGATTGGGTGGAAAGAAAGCAGACATTGGGGGGGCAGTTAATATGCTGGGCACTGTAGTCTCATACATACACATATTTACTAGGTAGGTATTTTTATTCCTGTTTTATAGGTAAGGAAACTGAGGCTTGTGTAAGTTTTTATTCGAGGTGACATATGTAGAAAGTGGCAGAGCCTGGATTCAGACCCTGGCCATTTTCGTTACATGGTACTGCTTGTTCATGCCTTTCTTTCCCCCTTGTTCCCTTGGCCACCCTCACTTCTGTTTTCTATGTTTTAGCCTCTTGGCAGCTCTAGCTTCACCACTCTGCTCTCTCCTTCCAGATGGTGTAGTGTGTTCCCTCCCGGGTCATGTTATTAGTGTCTTCCTGCTGTCGGGTGCTCCGTGTGCTCACTGATGCTCATCGCTGACCGGGGCCCAGCCCAGGCCAGGAAACTGGGGCACTGGTTGTCACGGATGTGGGAGGTTTGGAAGCCTGGCCGGAAAAACTCCTAGGAATGTTCTCTGTGTGAATTTGAAGGTCAGGGAGTCAAACATTGACCTGTACTCCCCTTAATAAATAAGGGAGTAACATTTCCCAAAGAAACGTTCTTTTATTCTTGTTCAGACTGTGTAATTCTTTTACTGTGTCAAGTGAAGGAGTATTCCCAGGTTTGAAATAAACAAACATACCTTCTTATATTTACTCCTCCTTTGCAGAAGAAGTTCTACCTTCCTAAGAAGACTAATTGTAGAGCATGAAGTTACCAGTAAAATGAGGATGGGAATACTGACCTCCAGAACTGCTGTAAATTAGAGAAAATGCACGTAAACACTCGACCTGGTGCCTGGCAAATAGCAGGGGTCAAAACAGCATAGTTGCTACTATTATTGATCTCTGTTTATGACGGTGCTGATGACCATGCTATTGCAGTTTCTGGGAGTCCTCGTTTCTTTTTCTAGCCTAGAGTTTTGGCTGGAGATAGCTCAAATTTGGTTCTTGAGAATACCACACCCTAAGCACGGCACCTGGACATGCCGACTCAGAGCTATTCAGGAGCTCTCGGTGTGGCAGAAGAATGGCAGTGGAGAGCACAGCGGCTGGGTCTAGGTACCGTATGGAAGGCTTAATAGCATTTTCGCACTGAATTCTTATGGACTTTTTTTTTTTTTTTTTGAGACGGAGCCTCAAGCTGTCCCCCTGGGTAGAGTGCCATGGCATCACAGCTCACAGCAACCTCTAACTCCTGGGCTCAAGCGAGTCTCCTGCCTCAGCCTCCCAAGTAGCTGGGACTACAGGCACCCGCCACAACGCCTGGCCATTTTTTGGTTGCAGCCATCATTGTTGTTTGGCGAGTCCGGGCTGGGGATTCGAATCCGCCACCTTAGGTGTATGTGGCTGGCGCCTTAGCCGCTTGAGCCACAGGCGCCGAGCCACTGAATTCTTTTAATAACCCAAAAGACAGTTATGAGGAAACTGAGACATAGAGTGCTAACTAACATTCATGGTATATAATTTGGAACAAATAATTAATTATAGTACAACTGTGGAATTGTAGAAGGGAAAAGTAATGGAGGCAAGGAGAAGCTTCACAGAGGAGGTGGTGTTGGGGGTGGGTTTTGAAGAATGAAATAGAAGTGGGGTAGGCAGGGATA
The DNA here is from genome assembly GCF_000181295.1 of Otolemur garnettii. Lineage (NCBI taxonomy): Eukaryota > Metazoa > Chordata > Mammalia > Primates > Galagidae > Otolemur > Otolemur garnettii. The sequence continues at coordinate 1,179,684 of NW_003852554.1, read as the reverse complement.
GAAGAGAAAGAGTTTTATTTATCAATCTTAAGTGAAGGGAGAAGCACATTCTAGGTAAAGGGAACAGCATGTACACAGCTGGATGTGTGAAAAGTGATGACTTTGGGAAATGTTAAGAAGTGTAGTGTATCGTAGACCACGTGGCAGGTGAGGGAAGGAGCCTTGGGGTGGGTCTGGAACTAGATAGATCATCACAGATCTCATACCATGATGGTAGATCAAAATATCTTTTAAAAATATATATATTAGGGAGAGGCATGTGTTAGTCAGGGGAATGTCCTTATCACATTTGTGGCTCAGAAGGAACACTGGGAGCTATTTGTGGAAAGATGTGAGATTAGAGGCAAGAAGCCCCGTGTGGACCTTACTGTAGAGGTTCTGGTGAAAGGTGGAGACTCGAACGAATGCAGTAACAGTGCCCAGAGAATAGTATAAAAGTACAAGCCGGAATTTGGTGACTGACTATATGTTAGGGGATGAGGGAAGAGAAGTTGAGAATTATCCCAGCTTTCTGACAGTCGCTAGAGAGGGGTAGCTCCAGTCTTTGAGGGGAATCTGGGACTGTGTCTCTTCACTGCCGTGTCTCCAGTGCCTATCAACTGGGGATACATATGCCCTAGGGAAGTTCTTTGATTAGTGAAGGTGTAACTGGAATATTTTAGGAGTAAATGGAATTGTTTAGGAAAAATCTGTGGAACGTGGAGTTAACTCACTGAAGGAAGCTTCAGAGCACGTAAGAATTCCTGAGAAAAGTTTTCCTTTAAAAGGCTTCACAAGACCAGAGTCTTAGAGAGGCTTGGAAAGAAGTGCTCAGTGTGTATGGAACAGTGGCTGACTTTTACTTGCTTACACAGGATATACTGGTTTTTCTCTTTTTGAAACAGAGTCTTAACTTTGTCACCCTCAGTAGAGTGCTGTAGCATCATAGCTCATAGCAACCTCAAATTCTTAGGCAAAAGCGATCCTTTTGCCTCAGCTTGGGAGGCTGAGGCACAATACAGGCGCCCGCCACAATGCCCGGCCATTTTTAGAGATGGGGGCTTGTTCTTGCTTAGGCTGTTCTCAAACTCCTGAGCTCAGGCAGTCTACCCACTGCAGCCTCCCAGAGTACTAGGATTACAGGTATGAGCCATTGCACTCAGCCTTATACTCTGATTTTTAATAGAAAAACTATGAATAGAATATGACTATTTTAAGTCTGTAAGTTGGTGCTTGACCATGTTCCCTATGGAACTTCCTATGCATCTTGCAGAACTTTTGCGTGTTAACCAAATGGAATTTTTTCCTTTGGGGAATTTAACTTTCAGGTTAATGAGTTAAAATAATACCACAAACGCAATGTACAGTTGAATTGTAGTAATGGAGACAGGTTTGTTTAGAATGGATAGAGAGAAATGAACCTTAGTCATAGGCTACATGAGAAGGAATAACCTTTTCTTCTTTTTTTTTTCTTTTCTTAGAGACAGTCTCACTTTATTGCCCTTGGTAGAGTGCCTTGATGTCACGGATCACAGCAACCTCCAGTTCTTCGGCTTAAGTGATTCTCTTGTCTCAGCCTCCCGAGTAGCTGGGACTATAGGTGCCCACCACACCACCTGGCTATTTTTTTGTTACAGTGTGGCCAGGGTCAGGTTTGAACCCGCCACCCTCAGTATATGGGGCCGGTGCGCTACTCACTGAGCCACAGGCACCACCTGAGAAGAAATAACCTTTTTCTAGTGTATATATACAAACTAGAACTAAGCTACCATTGTTGTCTGACATTTTTAACATGATTTATGCTCATCAGGAATTTCTTTTAGTGTTATTTACACTTTGTACTTAGTGAATTGGCTTAAGGGTAGTGATTTGGTATGAATTATTACAAGTCCTAAATTGTAGGGAGGACTGAGTCAATGCCATTATGCTTTACTGTGTTTTACCAGGTGGAGTTAAAGCTTGTGGAATATACCTGGGTTATGTCTCAGTTTATACTGCAGCCTTGGTCTGGGAATTAAATGTTCTCTGAAAGAAGGGTAAAGATATTATATTAACAGCTTACAGCTAAATATAGAGAAGGAAGGAAAGAACTTGGCGCTCGCTCTTTGCCCTGAGCAGAATTCCTTAGAGAGCTACTGGTGGCAAAGAATGAAGTCTTCAGAAAGGTGGTTCCCTAGGAATATTATAAGATTATAGTGCAGAGATGCTTTCATTCTACTTTATACTCTGAAGAAATGTTTGTGTACTCCTTTTTAAAGTAGAGGACTTTTTTACCCACAGTGTGTAAGGAATTATATCTATTTCCGAAAAACTCTCTAAGCGTTTTATTTATAGTAACACAATCAATCATGATCATTTCTTACTAACATAGTTCTGTTACTTTTGTTAGGCTACATCTGTTTTAGCCTTGTTTGCTTTGGAAGCAAGCAAAAGAATTATATTACAAATGCATTACAGCTCACAGCAACCTCCAACTCCTGGGCTCAAGCGAGTCTCCTGCCTCTGCCTCTCAAGTAGCTGGGACTACAGGTGCCGGCCACAACGCCCGGCTATTTTTTTTTTTTTTTTTTTTTGGTTGCAGCTGTCATTGTTGTTTGGCAGGTCCGGGCTGGGGATTCGAACCCGCCACCTTAGGTGTACGTGGCTGGCGCCTTAGCCGGTTGAGCTATAGGCGCTGAGCCAAATTCTCTTTTTTTGAGACAGAGTCTTACTTTGTCGCCCTCAGTTGAGTGCTGTAGCATCACAGCTCACAGCACCCTCCAGCTCTTGGGCTTAGGCAATTCTCTTGCCTCAGCCTCTCAAGTAGCTGGGACTACAGGTGCCTGCCACAACGCCTGGCTATTTTTTGGTTGCAGTTTGGCCAGGGCCAGGTTTGAACCTGCCACCTTGGGTATATGGGACTGGCACCCTACCCACTGAGCCATAGGTGCCGCCCCAAATTCTCTTATAGATATATTTTATTTCTTTACCGAATTTTTTTTTTTTTATAGAGACAGAGTTTCACTTTATCACTCTCGGTAGAGTGCTGTGGCATCACAGCTCACAGCAGCCTCCAGCTTCTTAGGCTTAAGCTATTGTTTTGCCTCAGCCTCTGGAGTAGCTGGGACCACAGGTGCCCACTATAACACCCGGCTATTTTTTGTTGCAGTTTGGCCGGGGCCAAGTTCGAACCCACCACCCTCAGTATATGGTTCCGGTGCCCTACCCACTGAGCCATGGGTGCCACCCAGCCTTTCTGAATTTTCTAACAGGCATTAATCTTTTTTTTCCCTCTCCTTTTATTGACTGACTTAAAAGTGAAGTGAACGTATGACATCATCCTTCTTTTCTGAAACCCTCAGACTTGTGTAATCAGTGGCACGCATTTTTTCCCCCCAGTGGTATATATTTTTTAAGTTCTATATTTTTCCTCATGAATAGACTTGGCCACAGCTTCTTAAAATTTCCTCCTGTCCTCTTTTTTCCTTCCCCAAATGCACTAAAGATGTATTCTACTTTTTGACTTTTCCTAGAGAAGGGAATATTTTCTAATAACATATATTTGCATACTGTTACTTAATAAATTTAGTAATGATACTGATAAGAGTCTTGAGGAGGTCAGGTTTTCCAAATCTCAGGTTGACTCTGAGACTCTTCAAACCCAAAGTAAAATTTTGAATTTTTATTTGGGCAAGGTGAATAAAAAGTCAACCTGTTTTCCCCCTGTATTCACAGCGTTGTGGGGCGACATTTCATTTACCCAGCCGACCGAATTTGAAGCCTTCTCTTGCCCTACATCTGTATCTGTACACTCCCTCTACGTCTGATGAGTCATGTGTCCACTGGATTCTGGCTTTTCTCTGTCCCCTCAGTCAGTGACAGGCCCAGATCTTCATCACTTCTTGCCTTTTAATCTTCCACTTTTTAGTTTCTATTCTGGCAAAGCACCCTCCTTATTGATGTCTGACAGAGCCCTCTAAAACTGTCCTATTGCAAGTCTTCAAGACTGAAAACTCTAATTCTGATTTTTCTAGAGTTAATTAAGATTAAGGAATAGGGACCCCCTAACATTCGGCTTTTTGCTGAAACCTGGAGATAAAGTAATTAGGAACTAAATTTATTAGGATATATTCACATAAACATTTGGAAAGGGTTTTCATTGACTGAATAATGTGACTCAGAAGCATGTAATCGTAGACAATGAATTGAAAACAACCCGTTAGGGCAGTGCCTATGGCTCAGTGAGTAGGGTGCCGGCCCCATATACCGAGGGTGGTGGGTTTGAACCTGGCCCTGGCCCAACTGCAACCAAAAAATAGCCGGGCATTGTGGAGGTTGCTGTGAGCTGTGATGCTATGGCACTCTATCGAGGAGGACAAAGTGAGACTCTATCTCTAAAAAGAAAAGAAAAGAACCCGTTAACCTATATTTGGTTTCCGTCGTCTGCTCTGACTGAATCAGTGTCCCAGTTGCCCAACACAGTGCCGACTGTGTTCAGGACACTCACAGTATTGCGTCAGATAGTCAAGCAGAAGTTGTGGGGGAGAAACTCTTTGGTAAATATTTGCTAGCATTTTATTTGACAGTTTTGGAGACTTCAGCTAAAACTACTCATAAATCTTTGAAGGAGCCAATTACGGCAGCTTTAATAGGATACTAAGCAAAAATAATGATTTCTGAGGAAACCCAACCTATTTTTAGACTCCAAATGTAAAAAATGGGAATGTATACTGAATAATGAAATCAGTGGATTATCGTTCCTCCATCAACAAGTATTTATTGACTGTGTATTTTCCTGGCCTGATTCTAGGGGTAGGGATGTGTCAATAAATAAAGCAAATGAAGGTCACTGGCCTTTTAGAGCTTACATCCCAGTGGCAGGTGATAGACAGTAAACATGAATAAATAGACAGTGATGCATTACTGAATGAGGCTGTTCTGAGAAATGTGTTTTCAGGCGATTTCGTCATCGTGTGAACGTCACAGGAGGTACTCGTGCACACCTAAGTTGTCTGGTTTACATGAGTTTACATCCCAGTGGCAGGTGATAGACAGTAAACATGAATAAATAGACAGTGATGCATTACTGAATGAGGCTGTGTTCTGAGAAATGTGTTTTCAGGTGATTTCATCATCGTGTGAATGTCACAGGGGGTACTAGTGCACACCTAAGTTGTCTGGTCTGGTATAGCCTATTGCTCCTAGGCTACAAACGTGTACAGTGTAGTACTATACTGAATACTGTAGACACTTGTAGTATTTGTGTATCTACGCATAGAGAAGATACAGTAAATATGCAGTATAAAAGATTTAAAAACAGTAAGTACACCTACATAGGGCACTCACCCTGCTGGAGCCTGCAGGCTCTGGACCCTACGTAGGGCACTCACCCATAGGGCACTCACCCTGCTGGAGGGCACTAACCCTACATAGGGCACTTACACTGCTGGAGCCTGCAGGCTCTGGACACCTACATAGGGCACTCAACCTGCAGGACTGGTAGTTGGACTGGGCCAGTGAGTAAGTGGTGAATGAATGTGAAGTCTTAGGACACTACCGTAGACTTTATAAACACTGCATTTTTAGGTCACATTAAGTTCACAAAAAAGTTTTTCTTCAATAATAAATTAGCTTTCACTTGCTGTAGCTTTTTTACTTTATTGATTTTTTTTGTTTTGTTTGTTTGTTTGTTTGAGACAGTATCTCGTTGTTGCCCTTGGTAGAGTGCCCTGTCACGGTAACCTCAAACTCCTGGGTTTAAGCAATTCTTTTGGCTCTGCCTCTGAAGTAGCTGAGACTCCAGGTGCCCTCCACAAGGCCTGGCTATTTTTTGAGACGAGGTCTTGCTCTGGTTCAGGTTGGTCTCGAACCTGTGAGCTCAGGCAATCCACACACCTCAGCCTCCCAAGTGCTGGGATTACAGGTGTAAGCCACTGCGCCCAGCCTACTTTATCAACTTTTAAATTTTTAAAAACTTTTTGGCTCTTTTGTAGTCATAGTATAAAGACGAATATAGCTGTACAAGAGTCTTTTCTTTGCATCCTTATTCTCTGAGTTTTTTCCTATTAAAATTTTTTTTTTCTTTCACTTTTTAAACTTTTTTGTTAAAAGCTAAGACTATGAGCCTAGACCTACACAGTGTCGGGCTCATCGGAATCACTGCCTTTCACCTCTATTTCTTGTCTCACTGGAAAGTCTTCAGGGGTGATAGCGTGCATGGGGCTGTCATTTCCTGTGGGAACAGTGTCTTCTGGAATACGGCCTGAAGGACCTGCCTGAGACTGTTTTACAGTTAACTTCTTTTTTTAATAAAAAACAAAAAGTAGAACATGGTAAATATATAAACCAGTACCCTAGTCGTCTGTCATTACCAAGTATTATGATTGTGTGTGCTGTACTTTTATGCTACTGGCAATGCAGGTTTCTTTACAGCAGCAACACTACACACATGTGAGTAATGGATCCCACTGCAGTTACACCAGCCGCAGTCACTAGGTTGTCGGAATTTTCCAGCTCCCTCGTAATCTCATGGGACCATTGTACATACATACAGTCCATCCTTGAACAAAACATCGTTATGTGGCATGTGACTATATATGTTAGAGGAGATGAGTACAGTAGGAAAAAAGAAAAGGACCTTAGGGAGTCCACTCTTGAGCAAAGGTAGGGAAAAAGTGTAAACAAACTGGAAATTATGATATTACAGATACTTTGCTAGAAGCTTATACAAGTTATGGTAAAGCACACAGATCTTTCTCTAATCTGATCTCCCCTCTGTTCTCAGTATGATAAGCAGTTTATTTAAACTATGACTCTTAAACCTCCTGGACAAGACACAGGCTTAGATTATGTAGA
>NW_003852554.1:1168636-1172586 GCF_000181295.1 Otolemur garnettii | reverse complement strand
CCAGCAGCTCAGGAAGTTGAGGGAAGAGGATTGCTTTGAGCCCAGGAGTTTGATGTTGCAGTTAGCTTTGATTGTGCCACCGTACTCCAGCCTGGGCAGCAGATTTCATCTTTGAAGCCTACGTGTATATGAGTGTGTGTGTACATACACACCATGAGCAAGACACTACAGGATGTGCAGGGCACTTACGAAGTGCTGGAGATGCAGCAGTGACTAAGATCGACAGACTTCCTTCTAGCTTCCATTTTAGTGGGGGAGGCAATCAGTGATCAATCACGTGGGATGTCTCATATAATATATATACCAGCGATGCTCTAATCTTTTGGTCTAAGGATCCTTATAAACTTTTGAAAAGTATTTGAGGACTTTGGGGTCGGGTGTGGTGGCGTAAGCCTGTAATCCCAGCACTCAGGAGGCTGAGGCAGGTGGATCACCTGAGCCAAGAGTGAGACTCCATCTCTAAAAATAGCTGGGCATTGTGGCAGGCGCCTGTAGTCCAGCTTCTTAGGAGGCTGAGGCAAAAGGATCGCTTAAGCCCATGAGTTTGAGATTGCTATGAGCTGTGATACCATGGCACCCTATCCCAGGGTGACTGAGACTCTGTCTCAAAAAAAAAGTTATTTGCTTTTGTTTATTTAATTTATTAATATTTAACCAATTTAGAAATTTGAAATGAAGGATTTTTAAAAAAATATGTGCTTCTGGGCAGCGCCTGTGGCTCAAAGGAGTAGAGTGCTGGCCCCATATGCCAGAGGTAGTGGGTTCAGTCCCAGCCCTGGCCAAAAACTGCCAAAAAAAAAAAATTAATAATATGTGCTTGTTTATTTATTTAAGAATAGCAATAGGAGGCTAGGCACAGTGGTCCCGCCTATAATCCTAGCACTCCAGGAGGCTAAGGCAGGAGGATCCCTTGAGGTCAGGAGTTCAAGACAAGTCTGAGCAAGAGCCAGACCCTGTCTCTACTAAAAATAGAAAAATTAGCCAGGCATAGTAGCAGGTGCCTGTGGTCCCAGCTACTTGGGAGTCTGAGGCAGGAGGATCACTTGAACCCAGAAGTTTAAGGTTGGGATGAGCTAGGCTGATGCCGTGGCACTCTAGCCAGGGCAATAGAGCAATAAGAAAAAAAGCAATAAGAAACTCTTGGCTTGGCACCTGTGGCTCAAGTGGCTAAGTCACCAGTGTTGCGCCCAGATGACGATGTCCCCAAGAACCACCAGGGAGCCAGGGTCTGATGCAAAAGCTGGAGAGCTTATTCAAGCTTGCGAGCCTGGGCTTCCAGTATCTCGGCGCAGGGAGATCAGGCTGAAGGCCCTGTTCTAAGGGGAAGGTGGCTTTTATGGGTGAGGAGAAGGGCGTGACCTGTATGTGAGGTCATGTACCTTTCTGATTGGTAGGGCCCACTGAGGTGCCATCATGGGCTTGGTCCTGACTTCTGAGAACCTGAAACTTAACTTCGGGAAACCAAAACTTAAGCTTAAGATGACGTCAGTCTTGTTCTTTCACCAGCCGCTTACACCTGAGCTGGCAGGTTCAAATCCAGCCCTGGCCTGCCAAACAACAATGACGGCTGCAACCAAAAAATAGCCAGGTGTTGTGGTGGGCGCCTGTGGTCCCAGCTACTTGGGAGGTGGAGACAGGAGACTTGCTTGAGCCCAGGAGTTGGAGGTTGCTGTGAGCTGTGATGCCACAGTACTCTACCCAAGGGGACAGCTTGAGGCTCTGTCTCAAAAAAAAAAAAAAAAAGAAACTCTTGACACTAGAAATATTTTATTTAGAAAAATACTTTTTCTAAACAAAAAAGTAGAAGAATGACATCATCTTACATTTTTGCAATTCTTCTTAATGCCTGGCTTAACAGAAAATAGATAGATTCTCATGTCTGTTTCTGCATTCATCTGTTATGAGTTGTTGTTTTGGTTGAAGTGTATGTAAACATACATGTATTAGAAAATGGAGGAGTATTTTAATAGTCTTTTCAAATAATTGTGACTATTTCTCTTTGCTACTTCACCAAAGCTAAAGTAATAACTTATTAAAGGTTAGTTATACAACAAAATCTAATGAATTGATAAATGAAAATATTCTGTCACATTAAAATCCATTGGTTTGTCTGGTACTTTGAATGAATCTTTTACCATTTGTTTGATTTTGTGACATCATGTATTGCACATCTTCCAAATGTTGACACTTTTCACTACATGACGTAAAAAAATTGTTGATACTACCTCAAACTCATGAGAAAAGGCTTTGCATTTTGAGAATCTGTCGAGGTCATGGTGGCTGGTGAATACGTGCAAAATTCTAATACTTGCTTAAGAGCTTGAATTTTATAATTGGCAACAGTCCTGTCAGTTTTCCCTGAAATGACAGGCTCACTTCATTTATTTGCAGGGAAATGTTTGCGGAATATCCCAGAGTGAATAATATAGTTCCTCAGTTTTGCTCTGAGGTAAAAGTGATGAGAACAGTGTCTGTTCACAACTCAGGCATTTATTTGCACCATGCTGTTCCTTGAGATAATCACCATACTTTGGCTTTATGTGTACTTCACACTTGTCACAGAGACTATGTATTTAAATAACGTGTGTTCAAGTGTTGAGATTTACAAATGGTTGCTGCTGCTTCAAGGGCATTCTAAGAGAACAGGGATGTCTTTGTTCTTCAGTGTGTAGTGGTGAAGGATGTCAGTTTGATTTGTTCTCACTGCCAGCAGTTTTGCCACTGGTACAAATGTCAACAGTGAAAAGCACGAGGACCCCTGACCTCCTGGGATCCCTGACGTTGTTAGGTATCTTCTTTTACTTGATTTTCACAGGAGACCCACGATGTCCTTGGTGATATTAACCCCTTTGAAATATGGGGATGTAACTCAGAGGTATTGAGTGAAGCTGGGACTTGGACTCAAATTTTCTGACTGGAATTTCTGACTTCCATTTACCACATCTCCAAACTGGGGAAACGTTTATACTGTTACCCTTTAGAAAGACTTTATCTAGCAAGAAGGGCATGGGCTGAGGTTTGTTTAACAGATCTGTGGATATTTGAAGCCTGGAGACTGTTCTCATGGCTGCTTCACACCTAAAGGTGCTGTGTCATTGCAAAATACTAAACATTTTTATTTCTTTATTCTGGAAAATATTAATAATACCCTCCTCATGTAGCTGTGAGGATTTAGTTAGTTAATACTTACGTGTTTAGGACCATGCAGACACAAATGAAGCACGCAATAGATTTAGCTTTTATTATTTACATGGAGACAGGGTTCAGGCATTGCAAGCTGAGCGAACAACTTGATCAAAAGCTGGGAAGTGTGAGTCATGTGAGCAATAAGTACAGTGCGACAGAAACGTGGTGGTTTATGGAAGAGCATGCTGGGAAGTGAAACCGGAAGGGTAGATTGGAGCCCTAATTATTCCTGGCCCAGAGCTGTAAACTGTTGATCAAATTGGATCCCTACTACCTAAGACAACGACAGGTCCATGGCATATGTTTGCTATTACCCGAGTATTGGAATATTGGAATAAATATAAGGAAGGAGAGAACAGGTACTCTTATCACCAGCAATAAACGTGGAGAAGGTGACATTTCAGCTCAGAAGAATGAATAGAATTCTAATAGGCAAAGATGTTACAGACTATTAGAGTGAGTGAAGATAATGCCCCACTAAATAATGTGCTAGCCCATCAAGTTACTGTATTTTCCACGAGATTGTAAGGTATTTGGATCATGGATTGTTTATCCTTGCTCATATCTTAAACATAGTACCTCATGAATATTGGGGCTCAGTAGATATTTAGGCAGTGTCCCAGCAGTTAACCTTGTAAACATGGTTTTTGTGTAATGTTTTTATTTCACAATAACTTTCAGAGAAAAGAAGGCCTTCCTGATTATAGAAGTTAATTCTTCTTTTTACTTAAATTGCAGAACAGGCAAATAACCACTTCCTTTTG
>NW_003852554.1:1167677-1168320 GCF_000181295.1 Otolemur garnettii | reverse complement strand
ATACTGTTTTCATATAACCCAGGAATTAATTGGGAATTATGAGTTATAAGTACTCTCTTTCCTACTAATTTTCTCTGGCTAATTATGTATTAGGTTAATATAACTTGTTTTCTCTTAAGGTTATATAATAGCAACATATTGGTATTTTAGCAGAGGTCAGGGACTGTGGTAAATATTTTATAGACTAACACACTGAAACCTCATAACAGCTTTATAAGGGTCTAGGTACTGTTATCTTCATAGGTAATATTATTGCCCACAGATGATAGATGACAAAAGTAAATCTCAGACAGTTTAAGTGACTTGTCCAAGGTGAGAGTGAATCAGGGGAAAGCTAGGTAGATATCAGACCAGGGTTTGGACCTAAGAGCCAGCCCTCTTCTCCCTTACAATATACTTCACAAGAGATGATAAAAAAAGCAATAGCTTTGGGCCGGATGTAGTGACTCACACCTGTAATCTTAGCACTTTGGGAGGCTGAGGCAGGTGAATTGCCAGAGCTCACGGGTTCAAGACCAAACTGAGCCTGAGCAAGACCTCATCTCAAAAAATAGCCAGGTGTTGTGGTAGGCGCCTATAGTCCCAGCTACTTGGGAAGCTGAGACAAGAGAATTGCTTAAACCCAAGAGTTTTTGAGGTTGCT
>NW_003852554.1:1163873-1165998 GCF_000181295.1 Otolemur garnettii | reverse complement strand
ACTCTAGAGTTAGTACAACTTTATTTTAATTTTTCCTTTTGAGACAAAATCTCATTTTATCACCCTCTGTAGAGTGCTGTATCATCATAGCTCACAGCAACCTCAAACTCTTGGGCTCCAGTAGACAATCACTGCTTTGTGATTCTCTCTGAGACGAGAGACAATGCCTTGTCTCAGCCTCCCAAGTAGCTAGGACTACAGGTGTCTGCCACAATGCCTGGCTGTTTTTAGTGATGAGGTCTTGCTTTGGCTCACACTGGTCTTGAACTCATGAGCTCAGGCAATCCACCCACCTTGGCCTCCCAGAGTGCATGCTAGGATTACAGGCAGAGCCACCATGCCTGGCTAGCAGTGTTTTTTTTTTTTGTTGTTGTTGTTGTTGTTTTTGCACTTTTTGGCCAGGGCTGGGTTTGAACCTGCCTCCTCCGGCATATGGGGCTGATGCCCTACTCCTTTGAGCCACAGGCGCCACCTAGAAGTGTATTTTTAAAAAATTTCAATATATCTCTGTATTTTCTAGTTTATACTTTTAAAATTATTTTTTATTAAATCATAACTTTGTACATTGATGCATTTATGGAGTTCAGTGTACTGCTTTGATATACTTTTTTTTAAAAAAAGGATTTCTAATTTACATTTTTAACCATGGTTAGAGAAGATATAATTCCAATCCTTCGATATTTGTAGAGACTTGTTTTAGGGTCCATTACTTGGTTAATTTTTAGCAATGTTATGTGTATGCTTAAAAAGAATGTCTGTTTTATATTTCTTGTATTTAGTTTTGTGTATATGTCCATCATATCAGGTTTACTCATCAAAGACTGCTCAAATCTTCTATATTCTTACTAATGTTTCATCTGCTTCCTCTGTAGATTAATGAGATGTAAGTTAAAATCTCCCACTATGATTATGATTTTCGCCTACTTTTCTTTATAGTTACGTAAGTTTTCCACATATGTATATACACACACATATGTACACATACATAGCTTAGTTTCATATTCTTAGTTACATAGAAATGTGTATTTATTATACCTTCCTGATTACTTTAAACTCCTATATTTATAAAGTGATTCTCTTTACCTCTTTTTGTGTTAACACCATTTTGTGTGACTTTAATAACTATCATATTTTTCCCTATAAATATTTCTATATACATATAGATATATAGATATATATCTATATCTATATATATATATTTTTTTTTTTTGGCAGTTTTTGGCTGGGGCCTGATTTGAACCTACCACCTCTGGCATGGGGGGCCGGCGCCCTACTCCTTTGAGCCACAGGCGCCGCCCTCCTATAAATATTTCTAATGGCATATCTTTTTCTATCCTTTTAATATTTCTGTAGCCTCATATTTAATAAGTATAAGCATCATATACTTTTGTAAGCATCACATACTTTTACAATTCTTATTTTAAAACCCTTGTTTTTTAAGTGGAGCATATGCTTAATTTGCATTTACATTTAATTTAGTTATTGATATTTTTAGGTTTAAACACCGTCTTACTGTATGGTTTCTTGTGGTCTTGCATATTCTGTTTTTTCTCCTTTCTTGTCAACTTTTGGATCATTTTGTATTGAATTTCTTAATTTTAGAAGTTAAACACTTAAAAAGCTTTTTTTAGTGGTTACTCTAGATTATAGCATGAAACCTTTAATTATCAAAGTCTAACATTAATTAGTAATTTTATCTTCTTTGAAAACAGTGCAAGAACTATAGAAATCTCTAACTCTGCTTTCCAATCTATATGCAATTGTTTGGTATACACAATCTGTATGCAATTTAATTTTGTATATATTATGTTATACAGAGACTAGTCACTTAGTTTTACCCACATACTTATAATTCTATTGGCCTTCATTCTTTCTGATAGGAGGCTCAGCTGTGTACCCAGAGGTTCAGCCAAGTTTAATGAAAGAGGACTGAGACCCGCCTGGGCAAAGGTGGTGGCTGCACCCAGAGTGGTTGGGAACTTGTTTTTATACTGGGCATGCCGGAGGGAGATTCCACAGGTTGCTGCTGGAAGGCTTTGGCAGGCTAGGTGGAACTCTTGGAGTGGGGCCAGCTAGGCCTTTTGTTCTGGAAGGGAAGGTGGAAGAAGGGTTTAGGAAGGTGGAA
>NW_003852554.1:1160945-1163853 GCF_000181295.1 Otolemur garnettii | reverse complement strand
AATTAGTAATTTTATCTTCTTTGAAAACAGTGCAAGAACTATAGAAATCTCTAACTCTGCTTTCCAATCTATATGCAATTGTTTGGTATACACAATCTGTATGCAATTTAATTTTGTATATATTATGTTATACAGAGACTAGTCACTTAGTTTTACCCACATGCTTATAATTCCTATTGGCCTTCATTCTTTCTGATAGGAGGCTCAGCTGTGTACCCAGAGGTTCAGCCAAGTTTAATGAAAGAGGACTGAGACCCACCTGGGCAAAGGTGGTGGTTGCACCCAGAGTGGTTGGGAACTTGTTTTTATACTGGGCATGCCGGAGGGAGATTCCACAGGTTGCTGCTGGAAGGCTTTGGCAGGCTAGGTGGAACTCTTGGAGTGGGGCCAGCTAGGCCTTTTGTTCTGGGAGGGAAGGTGGAAGAAGGGTTTAGGAAGGTGGAAGAAGGGTTTAGGCACATAACACTTTTCCCCACTCTTACCATCTTCCATCACAAAGTTTGATTCCTCATGTCTGGAGAAGAATACCGTAGAATTTTCTGTAATGAACCTCTCTGATGGCAAATTCTGTTTTTTTTTTTTAGTGTGAAAACAACTTTATTTTTCAGTGAATTCTAGATTGGCGGGTTTTTTTTTCCATCCATTAAATATCATACTTAATATTGTCCTCTGGTTCCTGTTGTTTCTTTGAAAAATTTAGCTCAATTTGATTGTTGCTTCTTTGAAAGTAATCTGTCCTTGGCTGTTTTCAAGGTATTTCCTATATCTTTATTTAATTAATTAATTAATTAATTTTTTGAGACAAAGTCTCACTTTGTCATCCAGATTTACAGAGTGCCGTGGCCTCTGCCTAGCTCATAGCAACCTCAAACTCTAGGCTTAAGCAATCCTCCTGCCTCAGCCTTCCAAATGGCTGGAACTATGGGGGTATGCCACCAAGCCTGGTTAATTTTTGTATTTTTAGTAGAGACGAGGTCTTGCTGTTGCTCAGGCTGGTCTTGAACTACTGAGTTCAAGCTTCCTTCCTACCTTGGCCTCCCAGAGAGCTAGGATTATAGGCATGAGCCACCTGGCTAGCCAGACACTGCCTCTCTTCCACTCCCTCTTTTGTCTCCCTCTGGTATTCTAACCATATCCATGTTATACCATGTTCTACCATGTTACACGTTTTTGTCCTCTATGTTGTTTACCTTTTCTTCTATGTTTTCTAATCTTTTGAGTTAACTCTCTTTCATTCTAAACTTTCTTCTGGTTCTGTAATTGTCTTCTTAAGTTGTTAAGAAATTTAATATGTTGTTAAATTCACATATTATTCTTACTTTTGATTCTTATATTTTTCAATTTTAGAATTTATATTTGATTATTTTATAAATCTAAATGAAAAGCAAACAAAACAAAAAACTAAGAAAGGGGAAAATGTATGTCATTTATAAAATAATCTGGAGTTGCTGTTCATGTTGTCTTTTTGTTCTTGTTAATGTGTGGTTTTTTCCTCCAATGTTTCTGTGCTTATGTATACTTAATTATCTTTGCCTTTGTGTTAGACATTGTATTTGAAAAACTGTTTATAGAAATTTAATTTAGAAGCTAAGATGATGTTACCGTTCTACAGAAAAGATTTTCATTTGTTTTGCTTGCTAGATGCCTGGACTCACTGACAACTTGGGGTCATTTAAGGCATCAAGATTTTAAATTTTTCTGGGCCACCCATATGCCTAAGCAATTGTTGTAATTCTGGTTTATCCTTAATCCCAAGGTAAAGTCATTTGTGGTCCCAATCAAAACATGGTCTGTTTACCAGGGCTTCCATTGTTGGTGGGCCCTGGTTTCTACCAGTTGGCCTGAAAAGGCTTATTATTATTTAAATAGACTTTATTTTTTAGAGGAGTTTTAGGTTCACAGCAAAATTGAGTAGAAGGTATAGTTCTCTTATGCCTCCTGCCCACACACACTGACAACGCTTTCAAGTGCGTTGTCCAGTCCATAACCTCTGTCCTGGAATTTACAGTGTCTCCAGGAGAAAAGTAGTCCTAAATACCCATACAACAATTAATATTCTAGATTTTTAAAAATCTTCTTCCACATCTTGGCTTGGTAATTCTTTACTACCCCATTGATTTCTGATGCCGTCAACTAATTTTTTAATAATCAGTCCAGTTTTTCTAGTTGTTCTCAATGGGAAGGTGGGTCTGAACTGTCTAGCCTCCTGTCATCTAACACAATACAACTCCCTTCGTTACAAATTGTTGCAAGTAGATTTTGCATACCTGGAACAGATAACTCAAACTGAACCTTACTCCCTTTGTTACAAATTGTTGCAAGTAGATTTTGCATATCTGGAACAGATAACTCAAATTGAACCTATCAAGGAAATGGCACAACTAAAAACCTTTTCTGTTAGCATCACAGTTTTAAAATTATACTTTCAAATATAGAGGTATATTGTAGGAAGTAGACTTTTAATCTTTACAATCCTTCGTTGCAGCTCGTGATGCTGATGAGCGAGAGAAATGGATCCATGCCTTAGAAGAGACAATTCTTCGACATACTCTCCAGCTTCAAGTAAGAGTTTTTACCTGGCTTCTGGATAGTTCATTATTGTGTGTGTGTTTTCTGATTTTAAAAACACAATTGCAATATGATGTTAATGAGAACTTCCAATTTCTGAGTTGCCTTTTCTTTCTTTTACAGTGTTACGTAGTAAAGTTATAGTTATTTATTTTCTTGTGCTTTGTGTATGGTAAAATACTGATTTTTGTCTAGAAACAAGATAGCGCAAAGCAATGCTGGAAGTAAAATGCTGTGAACAAATGTGCCAAATTCATTTTTAAATGTAGTACCTATTGTTGGGTAAATTGTTGGATCTTTCCTGATTCAAGAATGTTCAGGATTATAAGCAGACATGAAA
>NW_003852554.1:1159368-1160192 GCF_000181295.1 Otolemur garnettii | reverse complement strand
TGTGATCCTGTAAGAAGATGACAAGTGATTTAATAATCACATTAGACTGAATGTGGCAGATGAGGTTCCTCCCACGGTTGGTTAGTCTGACGTTCAGTGGTCTATTTTCACCTGTCCTCTGGACATTTCTACCACTGTATAAATCTATTAGAGTGCTATTACTCGCTTTCCTCCAAACATATATATTTTTTCATTTCCATCCTCCACATTCTTGTGTATGATATTCTCTTTCTCTGAAATGTCTTCAGCCCTTTCTTCAAAGCCTCTCCTATGAAGCTTCCCCTGATTAGCCTCTCCTTCTCCCACCCTCACCCCATCCCCAAGTTCAAAATCATCTCTTCCCTTGGAACACTATAGTCATTGCACAACTCACTAAGCCCTTACCACATTTTTCCTGTTTATTTTTTAAAGTATATATAGCTCTCAGCTCCCCAGTTAGGATGCAGTCTCCTTATGTTCAGGTACCTAGTTTGATGCAGTTTAGGAATTTTTGAGTTTTTGCTAAGAGAGATTACATATCTTTGGAATAATAGATGACTTTAAGAAGTTTTAGACTTCTTATAGCTTTGATTCCCCCCCCCTTTTTTGTTTGTGTTTCTTTTTTTTGTTTGTTTTCTTGTTAGCTTTGATATTTTAAAATACACATAATACAGAAGAGTTCCTTCCCCCCTACCCCAAACTCAATGTGTGGAGAGGACAGGGCATTTAGAAATATGAAGTTAAGGGCGGCGCCTGTGGCTCAGTGAGTAGGGCGCTGGCCCTATATACCGAGGGTGGCGGGTTCAAACCTGGCCCCAGCCAAACTGCAACAAAAAAATAGCCAG
>NW_003852554.1:1158513-1159265 GCF_000181295.1 Otolemur garnettii | reverse complement strand
GTTAAATATTCATTTGACTGGCAAAAATTCTCTTCCCAGAGGTAGTGAAGTTTGGTAAAGAAACTCACTCTGGAGTTAGAATGTCTGGATTTATACCCTAGTACCACCATTAATAATACTCCATTTACCGTCTTTGAGTTCCAGTGTCCTTATCTATAAAATTAGGATAATATAAGTACCTACATCATAGAGTTGTTTTGGTGATTAAATGAGTTATGTGGTTGAAATAATGCCTCGCTATAGCAAGGAATTGATAAACGTTAGTCGTCATTATAACATCTATGGCCACCATTCCCTCTTCTAGTGCTTGGTATTCAAACAGTGCTCAGGAACTGTTAGTTGATGAAGAAATAATGTCTGGAATTAATGATGATAAACAGCTGACATATAGATTACTTTCCTATGCTATTTATTCAGTGTTTGGAGTTGTTGGTTTCCTTTTAATTTAGACACTGGGGCAGATGCTCAGGGAGCTGTCTTCCAAAGGGGCATGGGAAAGGAGAGTCCATGATGGCAGCAACCTACTTTTTAGATATATCCTAGTATCTACTACTGTATTAGGTTCTTTTCTTTGTTATTTTAATTTCTCGCAAAAATCTTACATGTGTTGTTGATGAGGAAGCTTCTACCACATAGCACAGCTTCCTAATCTGACACTTGACTATATTCACGTGTCCTCTTTTTCCATTGAACTTACCACTACCTTAGCCATTACATTATACT
This sequence comes from Otolemur garnettii, assembly GCF_000181295.1. Lineage (NCBI taxonomy): Eukaryota > Metazoa > Chordata > Mammalia > Primates > Galagidae > Otolemur > Otolemur garnettii. Next base: position 1,158,542 of record NW_003852554.1, on the reverse strand, counting down.
CCATTGGCTTTGTCATCATGAAAAGCTAT
>NW_003852554.1:1152350-1157912 GCF_000181295.1 Otolemur garnettii | reverse complement strand
CATGGTCTCGCTCTTGCTCAGGCTGGTCTTGAACTCCCAAGCTCAAATGATCCTTCTGCCTCGGCCTCCCAGAGTGCTGGGATCACAGGCATTAGCCACCATGCCTGGCCAATCACAGGTTTCTTATCTTCTTATCTGCTTTATTTCTTCTGAACCTTCCTTCTCTCATGTTGGTCTGAGCTCTATTTCTCCAATTTTCCTGGCCATTGAGTTCCTTTCTAGTTTTTTCTTGTTCCCCAGTGTAGACCTTGCGGTCTGCTTCTTTGACACTGTTTTTGCTGTCTCCTGTAGAATTTCATGTCACTGAGTGTTTTGTGTTGAATATAATTCAGGTCTCTATTCCCTAGGGTTTCCATTGCTTGGTTTCTCTGTTTCTAGTACTGTTAGAAAAAGTACTAGAGATGATTGTATTATATATCTATCACAATTTTAATTCTGTCTGACTTCAATTGGTTATCCATTATTATTTATCTGTCTTCATATTAGCTTCTTGTTAATTTCTAATTGAAGCCCCATTGTGGAATCTCTTCATTATATTCAGTATCTAATTAGTGTCTCTTCTCTTCCTTCTAGGAAAGGTCTTTTTATTCTTCAGTAGTGGGTAGTGATGTCACCTATACTTCACTTCTCTGCTTTGCATATTCCAAAAGAAAAAATAGTCTTACTCTTTCCCAAGGTTAGACAAACACTTGACCCGTGATGTTTCCTTTGAGATTGTGACCTCACTCTTCTACCCTCCAGCAGCCCTCACCTTTTTTGTGAATTCATCTAAACTTCCTACCTAGTTCTTCCCCGCCCCCACCTAATCTTTCTATCTTTCTTGATAGACAGCTGTAGTCCTGCTTTTCTTTCCTTTTGAGGTGCCAATTAGATGTCTTTCTGGTACTCCACTTCAGCATGGCTAAGACTGTCCTCTTTTCTCCCCAAACCCATCTCTTTATCTGATTTTTATTTATTTATTTATTTTTTTGAGACAGTCTTAAGCTGTTGTCCTGGGTAGAGTGTCGTGGTGTCACAGCTCACAGCAACCTCAAACTCTTGGGCTTAAGCGATTCTCTTGCCTCAGCCTCCCAAGTAGTTGGGACTACAGGCACCCGAAACAAGGCCCAGCTACTTTTTTTGTTGCAGTTGTCATTGTTTTAGCTGGCCCAGGCTGGGTTTGAACCTGCCAGCCTCGGTGCATGTGTCTGGTGCCTTAACCACTGAGCCACGGGTGCCAAGCCTCCAGTTTCACTCTTTTAGTTATTTCAGTATACCCTAATATATTGTTGATTCTAGTCATTTTGTTATCAAATATTGTTCATTCTATCTAACGGTATTTTTGCACCCATTAACCATGCCCACATTATCCCTCTTCCTCGCTACCCTTCCTAGCCTCTAGTAACCACATTTTACTTTCTATCTCCATGAGATCAATTGTTTTTAATATTTAGCTCCCTTACATGAGTGAGGACATATGAGATTTTTCTTTCTTTCTTTTCCTCCCACCCCCCGCCCCCACCCTATTCCCTGAGCAGAGTACAATGGCATCGTAGCTCACTGCAACCTTAGAATCGGGCTTTGGGCATCTGGCTGCCTCAGACTCCAGAAGCCACTGGGATTACAGGCGCTCACCAAGGCGCCCAGCTGGGTTTTTCATTTTTTTAGGAGTTGGGGGTCTCACCCTCACTCAGACAAGTCTCAAATTTCTGAGCTCAAGCAATTCTCCCTCCTCAGCCTCCCACAGGGAGATTACAGGCGTGAACCACTGTGCCTGGCGAGATTTGTCTTTCTGTGCTTGGTTTATTTTACTTAATGTAACATTCTATAGTTCCATCCATGTTGTTGCAAACGGCAGGATTTTATTATTTTTGTATTATTTTGGCTATATAATATTCCATTGGGTGTATGTACCCTAATTTCTTCATTAATCTTTTTTTTGAGACAGTCTCACTCTGTCACCCTGGGTAGAGTGCTATAGTTTTCTACAGCCTCAAACTCTTTGGTGATCCTCCTGCCCCAGTTCAAGTGATCCTCCTGCCCCAGCCTCCCAAGTAGCTAGGACTAAAGGTGCCCACCAGAACACCTGGCTAGTTTTAGAAATGGGGTCTCACTCTTGCTCAGGCTGGTGTCAAATTTCTGAGCTCAGTATATGGAGCAGGTGCCCTACCCACTGAGCAACAGGTGCCGCCCAGGGTGTTGTTTCTTTGATATGCTTCTCTGCTTGACTCTTGTTGCCATAAATGAAGGCTACTGATTTGTGTGCATTGATTTTGTATCCTGAGATGTTGGTATTAAGAATTGTGTTTGACAGGCTCGGCGCCTGTGGCTCAAGTGGCTAATGCACCAGCCATATACACCTAAGGTGGCAGGTTCGAATCCAGCCTGGGCCCGCCAAAACAACAATGATGGCTGCAACCAAAAAATAGCTGGGCGTTGTGGTGGGCGCCTGTAATCCCAGCTATTTGGGAGACTGAGGCAGGAGACTCGCTTGAGCCCGGGAGTTGAAGGTTGCTGTGAGCTGTGGTGTCATAGCACTCTACCCAGGAGGATAGCTTGAGGCTCTGTCTCCAAAAAAAAAAAAAAAAAAGGAATTGTGTTTGACAATTTGACACAGTTTTGTCGAATTGTGTCAAATGCTTTTTTAACACTTAGTGAGAGGATCATGTGGCCTTTGTTTTTACTTCTGTTTATGTGATCAATTACATTTATGGATTTGCATATGTTGAACTAGCCTCATATCCTTGGGATGAAACCCACCTGGTCATGATGAATTATTTTTTTGATGTGCAGCTGAATTCTATTTGCTAAGATTTTATTAGTATTTGTGCATCTCTATTCATTAATGATACTGGTTTGTAGTTTTCTTTTTTTGTTGTGCCCTTTCCTGGGTTTGGCATGGGGGAGAGATTTGTTTCATAGTAGTTGGGAGGGTTCCTTCCTTCTCAATGTGATGGAATAGATTTTGCAATATAGGTACAAGCTCTTCTTTAAAGGTTTGGTAGAATTTTGGTGTGAAGCCATCTGGTCTAGGACTTCTTTTGTTGGAAGCTTTTTCTTATTGTTGTTTCAATTTTGGTGCTTGATATGGGTCTGTTTAGGAGTTCTATTTCTTCCTGGTTGAGGCTAAGGAGGTAGTGGGATTCTAAGAATTTGTCAATTTCCTCCACGTTTTCAAATTTCTAGGCATAGAGATTTTTGTAGTATTCAGCGGTGAAATTTCTTATTTCCAGGGTATCTATTGTTATTTCCCCTCTTTTGTTTTTGATTGAGCTTATTAGAGATATTACTGTTTTGTTTCTGGTTAGTCTTGCCAGTGGTTTACCAATTTTATCTTTTCACAGAACTGATTTTTGCTTCTTTAGTCATCTGAATGGCTCCTTTGTACTTGATTTCATTTACTTTTGATGTGATTTTGTTATTTCTTAACTTCTGCTGGGTTTAGGATTTGCTCTTCCTTTTCCAGTGTATTGAGATGATTCATTAGATTGTTGACTTATGCTCTTTCTGATTTCCTGATGTGGGTGTTTTTGCAGTATCTCACAGGTTTTGATTATTTGTGGCCCCATTTTCATTTTGTTCAAGGAATCTCTTGATTTCTACCTTATCTTCTCCTGGACCCAGCTATCGCTCAGCAATAAGTCGCTTAGTTTCCATGACTTTTTGTGGGGATGAGTATTTCTGTTGGAATTGAATTCTAATTTTATTCCATTGTGATCTGAAAAGATTAATGGGATAATTTCTGTTTTTTAAAATTTGTTAAGTCTTGTTTTGTGACGTACATTGAAGCACTTAAATACCAAGTTCCCAAAGGTCATTGATAAAGAAGAGGTCTTAAGGGAACGTATAAAAGAGCTCTGATACATCTGGCAGCAGACTTCTCAGTGGAAACTCTCCTTATAGGCCAGGAGAGAGTGACATGACATACTCAAAGTGCTAAAGGAAAAATACAAGCAAGAGCTGTTTGTTTCATCAACACCAGACCAGTCCTACAGGAAATGCTAAAAGGAGTTCTTCAATCTGAAATAAAAGAACACTCGTGTACAGCAAGAATGTTAATATGAGAATAAAGTGTTCTATCATAATGCTGTTTAATGTGGGCAGACATAAAGCCAGATACAAATTTCTTTGGTTTGAAATCTCATAGAAGCCAAGTACAGTGTCTCTTGCCTATAATTCCTATACTTTGGGAGGGTAGGGCAGGAGGATAGCTTGAGGGCAAGCATTTGAGTCCAGTCTGGGCAACATAGCAAGAGTCCATCTCTATAAAAAAAAGAAAATTAACCGGGTATGACAGGAGGCTGAAGCAGGATCACTTGAGCTCAGGAGTTTGAGGCTACAGTGAGCTATGATGATGTTACTGCACTCCAGTCTGGACAACAGAGTGAGACTCTGCTTCCAAAGAAAAAATAAATAAATAAAATAAATTCATTAATTAAAAAAATCATATAGAACCATACATCTAAAATAATTAAATGCAGACAGAACACAAAGTAATAAAGTTTAAATTATCATTAATATGATGAATGATATTGCCTTGCTAAAAGTGGGTTGCTACTTACAATGTGAAAATGGTTCTGACTGTTGGGATATAGAGTCTTTATTTTGGCATGCCTACACTATTGTGTGGAATACTCTGTCATCTTGCCACTTTCCTACTGAGGAGCCTTCACTTGTACAGCACATGTCATGGGGTCATTTGGCCTTTACACAGATATGTCTTTATACAGTTTCACTTTGTGACAGATAGTACATGGTGCCAACTTGATTATACAACACATGGCCAGTGAAATGAGTTGGTAGCATTTGGCTTTAAGGTTGTTAGTAGGCTGATTCAGTGTGTGGTTATACTCATTTTTATACATTATCAGAAATGAAAACATAGAAGATTGTCGTGGAGACTTTCTTAGATTCCAGTTTGAAGATACTCATGTAGATGTTTGAGTACTATTAGACTTTTTTAGTTTTTTGATATTTAAACTAAATGGCTTCTGTGATTATTCTTTGTGCCCATAAATGAGGCTTTGTTTGACCTCACGTGTATCCTTTCTGTAGGCTACTATAGACTGTGTCTTCACTGCTTATCAAATTGGAATTTCATCATTATTATCCTGTAATTTCATATTTTTTTTGTCCTCACTGGCTTTGATCTCAAGCCCCAAGAGAAAAAGGACATGATATCTTTTGTGAGAATGTGGGGGCTGAGGGGAATGGAGAGGGCCAGTCCCAAACGTACCAGAAATACCACTGATCTGTGGGTAAAACGTCATCATGTAGAAAGGAGATATGGTAGAACTGCAGATTATTCTTGAGGCTAGAAAAACAACAGAGCCATTGTGAAGCCTTCTTTTCAAAAGAAGATACTCAGGTATGATGATTACATGTCTGCCCAACTTACAGATGAACATGATTTAGTATTTAAGGTGTAATTTATGAGAGTAGATAAAAATGAATCTTTAGAATTGAGATGGCTTGATTCTACCCTTGTTAACTGTTATGGCTTATATGTTTAACTGTGACTAAGATTAATAGAAATCTTTTTTCTTTTTTGTTTTTTTTTTGAGACGGAGTGTCACTATGTCG
>NW_003852554.1:1149533-1152204 GCF_000181295.1 Otolemur garnettii | reverse complement strand
TCATTGTTGTTTAGCAGGCTGGATTCAAACCCACCAGTTCCAGTCTACGTGGCCGGCACTCTAGCTGCTGAGCGCTGGCCACATAGACTTTTTCTTTTTTTGAGACAGAGTCCCAAAAAGGTTGGTCTCAAACCTGTGAGCTCAGGCAATCCACCCGCCTCAGCCTCCCAGAGTGCTAGGATTATAGGCGTGAGCCATTGTGCCCAGCAGTAGGAATCTTTTGAGTGTTTTTCTGATAATGTAAAATCACTTTGTTGATGATTAGCTTTTTGAACATTGTTTTCAATTTCAATATATAAAGATCTTCAACTGTATTGTTTCCCCTGGATCCTTTAGATTTTATTTGTATCATGTAGAAAAATAGATAGGTGTTTTGTAGGTATGGGTAAGGTGATACGGAGAAGTGGCTAGGTTACTGGGGTTTCCCATAACAAGGAAGATTCCCTTGAGGGTTGTTGCTGGTGTCCTTGCTATTTCTGAGGGCAAATGTATTTCTGGTTCCTAAGTTGGAATTTAGGATTCTGTGATTCATTTTTCTTATGAATAGTGTTGTACTAGTGATGGCTTATATATTTTGAACTCTTGGAAACAACGAACAAATGGCCCAGATTTATAAATAGCTAAAGGTTATTAATTTAGTGGCTAGAAATTATTTTTACTATGGGCTTTTTTTTTTTTTTTGAGACAGAGTCTCGCTATGTTGCCCTCTGTAGAGTGCGTGGCATCACACGTCATAGCAACCTCAATCTCTTGAGCTTAAGCGATTCTCGTACCTTAGCCTCCCAAGTAGCTGGGACTGCAGGCACCTGCCACAAGGCCTGGCTATATTTTCAGGTTGTAGTTGTCACTGTTGTTTGGCAGGCCTGGGCTGGATTTCAGCTCACCCACTCTGGTGTATGTGGCTGTCACCCTAGCCGTTGAGCTACAGGTGCCGAGCCTTTATATGTATTTTTAGAGAAATCTCATTATACGTAGTATATTTTCTGCCTTTTCTTTATAAAAATAACATGAAATTTTAACCAGTGCATGCTCAATTCAGAACATATAGAGCCCATAGAAAAGTTATTTAGGTGGTAAATATTTATTGAGTACTTACTATGTTCCATGGACTATAGTAGTTGTAGAGGATATAACTGAATAAAGCCATACCTAGCCTGTGCCTTTATGGACCTGGAAGGAAGAAAATAACAGTCATAATGAGAATTGAATTTTTGAGAGAGGGTCTCTATTGCCTGGGTGAGGCATGGAGTATATATGCCTTTTATATGTATCAAGTATGTAGAATTTTATATACTTCTAAACTGCATAGAAGTATATAAAATTAAGTAATAGATTTTCCTCCACCCTTTTTCTAGATTTTCTCATTTACTCAATTTCTAATCTTACAATTTATAGTGCATAAAAGATGGAGCATTTAAAATTAATGATAATTAGACAATACAAAGCATTTTCACTCATCTGCTGGCACGGAGCTGTGTATTTCAAATCAAATTTGGCAGCTCAGGTGTTTTCAATGAAATCTACAAGTTGTTTCAGAATAAAATTAAGTGATGCAGAACATTACCTGTAAAATTAGGGCAAAAATGCCTATCTAATATAACTTGTGAAAATTAAATAGTATTAAAAGCTCATTAAAAAGAAAAAACAACTACAAGGCTTGGCATGACTTATGCCTGTAATCCTGTCACTTTGGAAGGCTGTGGTGGGAGGATCCCTTGAGCCCAGGATTTTGAGACCAATATAGTAAGACCTTGTCTCTACAGAAAAATAGAAAAATTAGTTGGCCATTGTGGCAGGCACCTGTAGTCCAAGCTACTCAGGAGGCTGAGGCAGGAGGATTACTTGAGCCCAAGAATTTGGGGTTGCTGTGAGCTATGGCGATGCCATTGCACTCTAGCCCAGGCAATAGAGTGAGATCCTCTCTCAAAAAGAAAAAAAGAATGCTCCATCCACACACATGTCTGGCCTATCCTATTATCAATATCTCCTACTAGATTGGTACATTTGTTACTATTCATGAACCTATGGAGATTCATCATTGTCACCTAAAGTCCATACCCTACACTAGGGTTTCACTACTCTAAAAATTCAATGTGTATTCATCCTTTCTTCCCTACTAGTCCTTGGCAGTCACTGAACTTTTTTTTAATATCTCCCTAGTCTTGCCTTTTCCAGATGGCAAAAGTAGTTGTCATCATACAGCATGTCGCCTTTTCAGATGGCTTTCACTCAGTGGTGTGCATTTACGTTTCCACTTTGTCTTTTCATGGCTTGATAGCTCATTTCTTTTTAGTGCTGAATAATATTCTGTTGTCCAGCTGGCCACGGTGGCTCACACCTGTAATCCTAACACTCTGGGAGGCTGAGGCTGGAGGATGACTAGAACTTAGGAGTTTGAAACCAGCCGGAGCAAGAGGGGAGACCCCATCTCTATTAAAAAATTTAAAAAAACCAATATTTCGTTGTCAGAATATGCTACAGTTTATTCACTTACTATAGAAGTTGCTTCCACTTACTATGAAGTTGTTATGAACATTGTATACAGGTTTTTACGTGGATATATGTTTTCATATGTGTCGTTACTGGCTCACATAGTAAGAGTATAGTTTCGTAAGAAACCTCTAAAATAGGGTGACCAGATTTTAACATCTGTAAGGCAGGACAACATGGC
>NW_003852554.1:1147063-1149115 GCF_000181295.1 Otolemur garnettii | reverse complement strand
AAAAAAAAATAATAATAGTAATATAAAACTCATATTCTGGCGAAATAGCCATATGGCAGCCGAAAACCGTATATTCCCTAATTGTTCTCCAGCTCGTTCGTGCATTCTTTCCAAAAATTGGGACTTTTTTAAAACGCTGCGGGACAAATTATTGAAAAGCTGGACTGTCCCCGCCAAAATCCGGACGTCTGGTCACCCTACTCTAAAACCACTAAAATGGCCATACTATTTTCCATTACCACCAGCAATGAATTAGATTTCTGTTGCTCCACATCCTTAGCATTTGATGTTGCCAGTGTTCTGGATTTTGGCCATTCTATTAGCTGTGTAGTAACAATGTCTTTCAATTTGCATTTCGTGGATGACATATGATGTGGAACACCTTTTTATATGCTAATTAAGAGTCCTTTGATATGGCTTTTACAAATATTTCTCCCAGCCTCAGGCTTTGTCTTTTTAGTCTCTTGACAGGCCGTTCATGGAGCAGAAAATGAATTCCAGTTTATCAATTCTTTGTTTCAAGGGTTGTGCCTTTGGTGTCATATCTAAAAAGTGATTGCCAAGCCCTAGATTTTCTCTGCTGTTATCTTTAGGGATTTTATAGTTTTGTATTTTACATTTAGGTCTGTGATCTATTTTGAATTAATTGCTATGAGTGATACAAAGTCTGTGTTTAGATTTGTTGTTTTTGCATGTGAGTGTCCAGTTGTGCCAGCAGCATTTGTTAAAAAGTCTGTATTTCTCCACTGTATTTCTTTTGCCTCTTCAAGAAAGATTAGTTGACTACATTTATGTGGGTCTCTTTCTGGGATCTCTATTCCATTCTATTGATCTAATTTCTCCATTTTTTTCACCAATACCACACCTTTTTTTTTTTTTTGTAGAGACAGAGTCTGATTTTATTACCCTCGGTAGAGTGCCGTGGCGTCACACAGCTCACAGCAACCTCCAACTCCAGGGTTTAGGCAATTCTTTTGCTTCAGCCTCCCGAGTAGCTGGGACTACAAGCACCCACTACAATGCCTGGATTTTTTTTTGTTGCAGTTTGGCCGGGGTTGGGTTTGAACCCACCACTCTTGGAATATGGGGCTGGCGCCCTACCCACTGAGTCACAGGTGCTGCCCACCACACCGTATTGATTATTGTAGCTTTATAGTTAGTCTTGAAGTTGGGAAATGCTATTTCTCTGACTTTGTTCCTATCTTTTAACATTGTATTGGGTAGTCTTGTTCCTTTGCCTCTGCACTTAAACCTTAGAATCAGTGTATTGGTACCCACCAAACAACTTGATTTTGACTGGGATGGCTTTGAAGCTGTAGATCAAATTGGGAAGAACTGACATCTCACGATATTGAGTCTTCCTGTCTTTGAACGTGGACTATCTCTCCATTTATTTAGTTTTTTTTGTTTGTTTGTTTTCCCCATTCTTTATTTTTGTTTTTTGGTTTATGCAGTGTTGAGTGTTTATTTTATTTCACTTTTATTTCAGATTAATATAAGGGCACACATGATTAGGTCACATTATTTCCATTTGTTAGTTAAAGTCCAAGTTGTAGTTGAGCCCTTTACCCTGGGGATGTGTCATATGCCCTTTCGTTTTTTTAAAATTCCATTTCTCAGAATTTTGTAGTTTCTTTATATAGATATTGTACATATTTTGTTAGGTTTATATGATTTCAGGTTCTACTTATTATTGACATATAGGAAAACAGTTTAACTTTTGTATATTAACTTTCTATCCTGCAACCTTACAATAGCTTGTAAGTTCCAGGAATTTTTTTGTCTATTCTTTTACAGTTTTCTACATTGACAACTGTGTCATCTGTATGTGCCTTGTTGTTCCTGATCTTAATGAAAAGCTTCTAGTTTCTCACCATTAAGTTTGATGTTTGCTGTAGTGTTGTTGTTGTTTTTTGAAACAGAGTCTCACTATGTTGCCCTCAGTAGATGCTATGGCATCACAGCTCACAGCAACCTCAAACTCTTGGGCTTAGGTGATTCTCTTGCCTCAGCCTCCCAAGTGGCTGGGACTACAGGCGCCCACCACAACGC
>NW_003852554.1:1143848-1146725 GCF_000181295.1 Otolemur garnettii | reverse complement strand
GGGTCCGGGCTGGGGATTCGAACCCGCCACCTTAGGTGTACGTGGCTGGCGCCTTAGCTGGTTGAGCTATAGGCGCCGAGCCCAGCTGTAGTGTTTTTATGCATATTCTTTATGCATATTCTTCTTATTACAGAAGTTCCCTTCTCTTTCTGGTTTACTGAGAGTTTCTATCATGAATGGAGGTTAGATTTTGTTATGTTTTTCTTCATCTATTGATATCATATAATTTCTCTTATTGATGTTAATTGATTTTCAAATATTGGCCAGGGGTGGTGGCTCACTCCTATATCCTAGCATTCTGGGAGGCCAAGGCAGGTGGATTGCTTAAGCTCAGGAGTTCAAGACCTGCCTGAGCAAGAGTGAGACTCCCTCTCTACTTAAAATAGAAAAATTAGGCAGCATTATAGTGGGTATCTGTAGTCCCTGCTTCTCAGAAGGCTGAGGCCGGGGGAGGTCACCTGAGTCTAAGAGTTTGAGATTGATGTGAGCTGTGATGCCACAACATGGTACCTGGGGCACAGAGTGAGACTCTGTCTCCAGGGGAAAAAAAAAAAATTCAACCAGCCTCCTATACCCTCTTAGGGATTTATTCATTTATCATGAGTAATTCTTTTTATACATTGTTTGATTTATTAATATTTTGTTGAAATTCTTTGTATCTGTGTTTATGAAAGATACTGGTCTGTAGTTTTATCTTCTTATAATACATTCTCTGGTTTTAGTGTTAGGTAATGGCTAACATCTCCTCCCTTCTGCACCTCTCCCCATGTTGTCCAGGCTGGTCTCAAACTTTGGGCCTCAATCAGTTCTCTGTCTCAGCTTCCCAACGTGTTGGTATTACAGGTGGGAGTCATTCATAATATCACCTTCTTCATTTTTGAAGCACACTTACTCAGGATACGGAATTCTAGGCTTTTATTTTTTTCTGAGTACTTTATAAATATTTCATTCTACTTTCTTCTTGCTTATATATTTTCTGAGAAGATACCAGGTGGAATTTGATATCTTTCCTCCTCTATACGTCAGTTGCCCTCCCCTGGCTTCTGTTAGGATTTTATCTTTGATTTTCAATAATCTGGAAATGATATGCCTAGGTGTAATTTTCCTGGCATTTTTCCTGCTTGGTATCTTTTGAGCTTTCTCTTGATTGGTGGTTTGATATCTCATATTAATTTATAGAAATTCTTGGTTTTAAATTCTTGGTTTTAAACTTTCCTTCTGTTCTGTTTCTTCTTCTGGTATTTGTGTTATGTATAGTTATGTCTTTTGTAGTTGTCCATGGTTCTAGGATATACTCTTCTGTTTTCTTTTTTCCCCCAATCTTTTTTCTTTTTGCTTTTCAGTTTTGTTAAGTGTCCATTGAGCTATCTTCATGCTTAGCAATTCTTTACTCAGCTGTGTCGAGTTTACTAATTAGCCCACCAAAAGCATTCTTCATTTTCTGTGTTTTTGATCTCTAGCATTTCCTTTTGATTCTTTCTTGGAATTTCCACCTCTCTGCTTACATGGCCCACCTATTCTTGAATATTTTCTACTTCGTCCATTTAGAGCCTTTAGGATACTAATCATAGTTGTTTTTAAGTTCCTGATTTGGTAATTACAATGTCCCTGCTATGCCTGAGTCTAGTTTTGATGCTTTCTGTGTCTCTTCAAGCTGTGCTTTTTCCTATTTAGAATGTCTTGTGATTTTTTTCTTGATAAGTAGACGTGATGCATTTGATAAAAGGAACTGCTGTAAATTGTCTTTTAGTAATGTGTAAGGTGTGGCTGGAGGGGAAACATTCTGTAGCGCTATGGTTGAATCTCAGTCTGCTGGGAACTTTGTAAGCTTCGTGTGTGCTTCTCAAATCCACTACCCCTTTCATCTGCCCACTCCATAAGCGGGACAAGATGGCTAGAAAAGACTGGAGAGTTAGGTATTTACCTTCTTCCACATGAAAGGGTAGAGGGGCAGCAAGAGAAGATTTCCCCCCTGTATTCACTGTGATGACCTTGTAAAGTTCCTGGCGGCAAAACCAGAGTGTGGTTTTCCTCCTGCCCCAGTACGACTCAGTGTCCCAGGAGTTTATTTTTCTCAGACTGGTCCATGGTAAGCCTCAGCAATTTTCTAGTTACGGATCAGCTAGCCTTACCTGGGTACTGGTCTCCATGGAGGTTGCTGCTTGTGAGTTTTTTGCTCGGGTTAGTTGTGATTCTCTGTATTTTCCTGTTCGTCTCCTAATTTGCAGGGCACCAGTTTGCCCTGTGCCCTCACTTCTCTTACAGATCTAAGAAGAGTTGTAGATTTTTTAATTTGTTGAATATTTTGCTTGTGGTTAGGACAGGGTGGTGACTTCTAAGCTGCTTTGTTTTTTTTTTGAGACAGAGTCATGCTCTGTTGCCCATGCTATAGGGCCATGGTGTCATAGCTCACCACCACCTCAAACTTTTGGCCTCAAGAGATCCTCTTCCTTCAGCTTCCCAAGTAGCTGAGACTACAGGCGCCTGTCATAATGCCCAGCCACGATCTAGCTCTCAGGGCGTCTCACACTCCTGAGTTCAAGCAATCCACGCATCTCAGCCTCTGAGAGTGCTAGGATTAGGTGTGAGCCAGTGTCTGGCTTCCTAAGCTGCTTATATGCCACACTGGAAACCTGAAGTATCACTGATTTGATTTTTTGAATATTTTTTCTACTTTTTTAACTTCTGTTGTGGCCCAAAGTAATATTTATCATCTATTTCTGAGGTGACAAATTAGAGCTTTAGGTAAACATTATTGGCCTATTATAATTTCCAGCAGAAAGAATATTTTTGAAAGTAGTATATGAATTTTGTATAAAGGTTTTTACATCTTAATAGATAATAGGTATGGTCTGTTTTTATCTTTTTTTTTTTTTT
>NW_003852554.1:1142342-1143624 GCF_000181295.1 Otolemur garnettii | reverse complement strand
GCCACCTTAGGTGTATGTGGCTGGCGCCTTAGCCACTTGAGCCACACACAGGCACTGAGCCGGTCTGTTTTTTTCTTAACAGACTTCTTGTCATTTTAATGTTCCCCTGAACCTCATTTGTGTTTTATTTTGCTTTTTGTGCTGCTTAGTTATCATATCCTATTTTTTTTGTCCTGAACACCCATGAAAAGGTAAAATAAAATAAAAGTGAATAAAATTTAACCACTCCATACAGTTGAAATAAAAGTATTGAAGACACTTCTGATTCATAGGTTGGAAATCACTTGTCATATATGAGTTTTAGGGATCGGTCACTTAACTTTCTTTTGAAACATTTTGTAGATTTCTTTAACAAAGTTTGAGTTGTCGAATTTGGTTATAGCTTTTTGGCACCATATGGGTAACTTTGCTTTTTATTGTGTAATGGGTTCTCATTTTCAACGCTCCATCTTTTATGCACACTAACTTTATACTGGGATTAAGAAAATGAGAATATTATATCTGTAACAAATAGCCATCTCTAGTATTAAAGTGTGAAGATGTAGACTTTAGACTGGAGCTGGGAACTCTTTATGTACGTATGTAAGATACATATATCTAGAAGATAGAGGGTATTTTTTTTTTACATACAACTAAGGAAAACTCATCATAAATCATATTCCTTAATGCCTTTATCCTTAATTTTAATATTTATCTGTCAATAAAAACTAATGATAATTGAGTTCACTAAATTTTCACTATACTGTCAAAAGTGATGATGCTTTAGATTTTGAAACTACAGACTTCCAATGATGGTGATGGGAGATTTAGAGGACACTTATTTTAAAAAGTCTATACTGGGTGGCGCCTGTGGCTCAAAGGAGTAGGGCACTGGCTCCATATGCCAGAGGTGGCAGGTTCAAACCCAGCCCCGGCCAAAAATTGCAAAAAAAAAAAAGTCTAACACTTTCCTAGGTACTAAGTACAACATTCTTGACCTCATGGATCTTTCTGTGTAATTGAGAAGATCAGATCTAACATATGAAAGAACTGGTAAGCAGGGGTTATTTAATATATAAATATTATGTCTCTTACTCAAACAGAACAGTGCACAGATAGAATTAGAGATTATTTTTTTCTGGCCTAGAGAACTATTTGATTAGCTAATATGGAATTAAGTCTCTAGGGCTATCGCAGGCATAACATTAACTATGAGAAAAGCAGATATTAAAGGAAAATTTTAAACGTTATTAGTGGTTAGGCATTGATTATGTCCATCTGGCAACATTGACTTATTTTTTTT
>NW_003852554.1:1140861-1141842 GCF_000181295.1 Otolemur garnettii | reverse complement strand
AACAGAATCAGATCCCTACTTCATTAAGCTTATAGTCTAATGGTGAAGATTAACATTAAACAAAGAATAACACAGTAGACAGAAAGCAGGGCAGTGGTTAGTGGGATTGACTATAAAGGGGAAGCGCCTGTGGCCCAGTGGGTAGGAGGCCAGCCCCATATACCAAGGGTGGCAGGTTCAAACACAGCCCCGGCCAAACTGCAACAAAAAATAGCTGGGTATTGTGGAGGGCGCCTGTAGACCCATCTACTCGGGAGGCTGAGGCAAGAGAATTGCCTAAGCCCAGAAGTTGGAGGTTGCTGTGAGCTGTGTGATGCCATGGCACTCTACCGAGGGCGATAAAGTGAGACTCTGTCTCTACAAAAATAAAATAAAAGTGACATCTTTGGGCGGCGCCTGTGGCTCAAAGGAGTAGGGCACCATCCCCATATGCTGGAGATCGCGGATTCAAACCCAGCCCCGGCCAAAAACTGCAAAAAAAAAGGGGGGGGGGCATGAAGGAAGTTCTTAGGTGATGGAAATACTCTATTTCTTAATTGTGGTAGATTTGTGCATAAATTTGTCAAAGCACATTGTACATTTAAAAGTGATGCATTTATCATATGTAAATTATGATTCAATAAAGGTGATTAGGAAGAATAATGCATGCTGGACAGAGCTTGTATGTGCATATAGTCCCTGCTACTCAAGAGGAGGGAAGAGGTTGCTTAAGTGCAGGAGTTTGAGAAGTCTAGCCTGGGCAACATAGTAGGATACCCTATCTCTTATGAAAAAAGGAATAACTCAAATAAATGTGATATTATAGCTGGTATAAGTTCTACAAAGGAGAGTGACAGAGACTGTGACAACATAGAGTAGGAAGAATTGACATTGGCAGGGATGAAATGATGATTAGAAGTAAATTATGTGGCTCGGCACCTGTGGCTCAAACGGCTAAGGCGTCAGTCACATACACCTGAGCTGGCAGGTTCGAATCCAGCC
>NW_003852554.1:1134019-1139908 GCF_000181295.1 Otolemur garnettii | reverse complement strand
GAACCCGCCACCTTAGGTGTATGTGGCTGGCGCCTTAGCCGCTTGAGCCACAGGCGCCGAGCCGAAAGAATGACAATTGATAGACTGAACGTGGAGTGGGGGAGGTGTCTAGGAGGACAGCTAGGTTTATGATTGGCATAGCATGGTAGTGATTTCATTTACTGAGATAGGGAGCCCTGGGAGAGGGCCCAGCTTTGAAAAAGCTGGCAGGGGAAAGACAGTGCATTTGGTATTGGGCATTTTGAAAGTTTTCATAAAACAAATGGAAGGGATCTTGAACACTGAGTCCAGAAGTTTAGCTCCCCATACTTAGCAAGTGTTGCGCTCTTTGTGCATTGTGTACCATGCTATGGGGTATATATAGAGGGTACCAGTAGAACTGTAAAAATACAAAAAGTAAATGGAATTTTAGAAGTTTAGTAGAGTTCTGAAAGGAAAAAGGACAGGTATATAAATACCCCTAAGAAAAAATAACAAGAGCAAAAATGGAAACTATCTTCCAGATCAGTAAGTTAATCATTTTGTCTGTGAGTCTCTGTTCAAGTGTCCTAGGTCCAAACTTTTGATCCAATTTGAAGTTTACTACTTTCGGATTCCTGAAGAACCTTCACAAGCCACCTACACTCCTTATGGAGCTGTGGCGCAACAGCAGGCCCACGATGTCTCACTGTATTAATAAAATGAAACTTAGGCACTCATTGCTTTTGTTTATTTATATAGTATCTCCTCCTCCCCTCCCGCCTCCTCCCTCCTGCCCTCCACGCGACACAAACAACTTTCCGGAAGTAAGCAAAATTAGTTATCAAGATGAAACTTCTGGGCCCAGGCTGCTGTGGAAGCCGGGGGTGGGCTGGGGGTGGGCTGCGGGTGTCGGTGAAGCACGTTTACGGTCTGGACCAGGTTCTTCTCCGGCGCCACCCAATGGGAGTCCCAGAGGCTGGAGCCCCAAGCCGAACTGTGCTCCCTCGAGCGACAACCCCCCTTCCCGGGGGTGGCACTGCCGCGGTGGAGGCCGCCAGTCCCGAGGTGCACCCCTCAAGGTGAGCCCCGGTCCCCACGCGGGGGCCCGGCGGGCGGCCAGACCCCGGGACGCGGCCCGCAGCTTCCCGCCCCTCCAGCTGGCGCCGGCTCCCGCCCGCCTCTCCGCCCCAAAACTGATCCAACCGCCAATCGCGGGCCGCTCACTTCCCGACAGCAGGTGACCCATGGCCAATCGCCAGGGGTCTCTTTGCCGGAGCCGGCAGAGCTAGCCAATCGGGACTGTCTCCGGGCCGCGGCGGGGAGCGAGCAGGGGTAGTGGTGAAGGGGGTGTCCCGGGGGACCGGCTGAGCCTGTGTCTGGACCGCCTGCGCTGCAGCCCAGGGATCCGATCGATCCAGGGATAAGAAAAAGGGGTAGTCGGGAGCAGCCCCCGGCTCCCTCCCTCCGCTGGAGGCACGGGGCGGGGGCCTTGGCGAATGGCTTTCTTGCTGGCCACTTGCGGAGTGAGTAGACCCCGAGGGTCTGGGAGAGGGGCTGGCCCCTACCCCTGAGGCCCCGGGGTTCCTGCTGCCGGCCCAGGGCCAGGCCGTGGGCACGAATGGTGTTCCCCCTCTGCCACCTTCCCGCCGCCCCCTGGGGTGAGTAGGGTGACGTGGCTGCCCAGGCCCCTCTCCCGGAGCGCTCCTCACTTCCTCAGCCCAGAAAGGTTGCGGGCTGAGGCCAGGGGCCTCGAGTTCCGCCGAGAGGTCGTTTGCCACCAAATCAGACTTTGGAGGGAGTCTTCTTTTTTTCAATTCCTTTTTTGTGAAACTCTGTTTTCCATTTGAAAAATGTCTCAGAATGTGATTTTAAATACAAAATATGCTTTCTCTTAACGTGAAAGCTTTATTTTGAACAGTTGCCCGTTAGTTGCAGGCCAGGCGTATTTCAGAGGTGGTTTAATTTTGGCACGGTGTTCTTCTGGCCTGATGGTGTATTTTGTGTATAATAATTACGATGCTGTTGTTTGTGAGTATGTGAGTAGGGAAGGAGGTCGTTTTATGCTTTTTAGGTAGCTTCCAGAAGTAATGAACTTTGGTATAGATTTAGGGGTTTATTAGCCCAGGTTAGTTATGGAGAGTTGAGTATAATTATTTAATAATAGACTGTGAAGCATATTTGCATTATGCCTTTTTTGCTGGCATTCACACTGTATTACAAGTATTTTTGTTATGAAAGATTGAGAGACTTACTGAAATAAAATTTTTTGCTAGTTTGAAGTTAACACTGGGATATGCTTGTTGATTAAACTGTTTACTTTTAGCTGTATTAAGGAAATTAAAAAGAAATCAAGTAGTTATTTCATAGTTTCTTAAAGGAGAAGCTGGAAGAGAGCTTTTGCAGTTACTTAAAAAGCTGGAAATTCTCAATTATCTGTGAATAATCTTTTAGAACACTGCCTGTATTTAACTGAATAGGTGACAAAACCCTTTAATAAAGTTAACATTTCTCATCTACTTTTACTTTAGAAAAAATAGTTTTTTACTTCCTCTTTTTGTGCAGCTCAACAAGAGACCACTTAAATAAAAATACTATATTACCTTTCCTAGCCCAGGGAAGGTATATACCATTAAAAATCAGACTCTTAGTCTTGAGAATCGAGAAAGGTAACAGTCAAGTTGTAAATCAAGAAAGGTAACAGACAAGTTGTATCTATTTTCAAAGTGTCCAGAATTTGGTTTTGACAGCGAAGACGGTGTGGTTGGGAGCACTCTGCAATAAATACTGGGCTGCAAAGACTGTCTATTGTTCACATTCATTTCATTTTGGTATTTCTAAAATTCTGGACACTTTTTTTTGAGACAGTATTGATCTTGGTAGAGTGCAGTGGCATAATCATAGCTCACAGCAATCTCAGACTCCTGGGTTCAGGCAATCCTCCTGCCTCAGCCTGCTCAGTATATGGTGTATGCCGCCATGCCTGGCTAATTTTTCTGTTTTTAATAGAGACTGAGTCTGACTCTTGCTCAGGCTAGTCTTGAATTCCTGAGCCTGGTCCTCCTAGGTTGCTAGGATTACAGGCAAAAGCCACCATGCCTGGCTGAATTTTTTTTTTTTTTTTTAATGTGAAAAGATAGTGTTTACTATTCTCAGTCAACCCCAGTTTATCCTAGTTGATAGGAAGATTAGCAGGGAATTTAGTTCGATTAAAATTTGGAGGGCAGCAGCTGTGGCTCAGAGTAGGATGCCAGCCCTATATGCTAGAGGTGGCGGGTTCAAACCTGGCCCTGGCCAAAAACTGCAAAAAAAAAATTGGTTCAGCTATGAAAGAGCATTGTGATATCACCATGTTCTGGTGGTGTTTTAAGCCAGAAGTTACACGGCTTAATTGAGAAAGAGGATGAAGAAAAACCAGTCTAATAATCAGGCTTTTATTCTAAAAATTAAATTCTAATATGTCCCCTAGAATATGTTAAGTCTTATCAATATCTAAATTTGGTACTGTAGAGTAATAACTTATAGTGATTCTTATATAGAAAAAGTTTTATGATTGATGTACTTAGAAAATTATACTTAGGAAGATTTTAAATAAAGGTTTAAACAAAGATTATGTTTGAAAAAATAATTCTTAGATGGAAAATATAATTAAGCAAAGTATCTCTCTCTAAATATTTTAATGACCTGAAGTTCTGCCACACACAGGCACTTAGTCATCTAAAGCTGTTTTTCATCTAACTTATTTTCCATGTCCAATCACCAGATCCTGTTATGTTTGCCTTAGTAATAATCTCTCAGATTTAACATTTTTTTCTAGGTGATATTATAGGCCCTCATCATCTCTCATCTAGACTTTTGAGAAATCTTCTGACTAATCTATCGCTAGACTCCCACAACCATTCTTTTCATCCAGGGGTTCTCAACCTGTGGGTCACGACCCCTTGGGGGTCGAATGACCCTTTCACAAGGGGTTGTCTAAATGCATCCTGCATGTCAGATATTTACATTACAATTCATAACAGTAGCAAAATTCCCGTTATGAAGTAGCAACGAAAATAATTTTATGGTTGGGGGTTACCACAACATGAGGAACTGTATTAAAGGGTCATGGTCTTAGGAAAGTTGAGAACCACTGTTTTAATCCAAAATCAAATCTGAGTTAGTCCCATCCTTGAAAATGTGTTTTGACTCCCTCTTGGCAAAGCCTACCTGCCTGTCATACATACCCTTCAAGGCCCTTTACAGCCCAATCCTAGTTTCTCTTGAGTCTGAACTCAGCTCCAGGTGCTTTACCTGAGGCCTCTCCGTGAACTGTTTCTCATTTATGACTGCCATGGCCTCTCATAGGTCTTTGTTTTTTTGTTGTTGTTGTTGCATTTTTTGGCCATGGCCAGCACCCGCCACCTCTGGCATATGGGGCCAACGCCCTACGCCTTGAGCCACAGGCTCTGCCCTAGGTCTTTGTTTTTTTGCAGCCTTTTGCTCTTGCTTAGATTACCCTCCTTGTATCTCAAGCCTATAAGCCTTGAATTCTTCCTTAACACACAGCGCCTGTGTTCCCTTTTCTGTGCCGCCTTCCTTTGGGCAGGGCGGGTTACTTACTCTTGTCCTCGGGTCCTTCTGCAGCACTCTGTACCTACCTCTATACTGCAGCCTTCACTAAGTTGTGTTGTAAAATTTTTGTTCACATGTCTGATTCTTGTATTAGACCCTAATTTCCTTGAGACCAGGGGTTCTTATGTATCTTTATATCCCCAGGGTCTTTGTCCCTATACCAGTGCTTAGCACATAGTAGGTGTTGGTTGGGCGATTAAAATATGTGACATAATAATATCCTAAGTGTGCAGACCTTTGGCCCAGGTGTACTGGAGTTAAGTTTTTTCCTGTGAGTTGAAAAGTGTTTCCCAGGTCACCAAGCTCCCTGGTTGCTATCAGACCTGAGAGACAGAGGATTAGGAAAAATGTTTACAATCAATGTTATAAAAAGGGGGACAGGATACCGCCACCCCCACCCCGCGCCAGTCTGTAGGCGCTCTGATATAACTGAAATAATACTAAGAGTAGTACGAGCACAAATTAGTTCTGGGGTACTGTTAGCATTATAGGAAAAGCATGTTGTTAGCTAAAATAATTCAGGGACTGCTTTGAAGGGGTGAAATTCGAGCTCAGTCCAGAAGACCAGGTAATTCTTAATTTCGTTTGCTGTTATTTTTATTGTCCTTAAAGATAGCCTTTGAAGATGATGATAGTTACTGGTCACAATAGATATTCAGTAAATATTTGTGTCATGAATGAATAGTTGCTCTGTGTGTGAGAGAGAAAAGGAGAGAACTGTACTTCAAGAACTTATCCTCTGGGCGGCGCCTATGGCTCAATGAGTAGGGTGTTGGCCCCATATACCGAGGGTGGAGAGTTCAAACCTGGCCCCGGCCAAACTGCAACAAAAAATAGCCGGGTGTTGTGGTGGGCGCCTGTAGTCCCAGCTACTCGGGAGGCTGAGGCAAGAGAATCACCTAAGTCCAGGAGTTGGAGGTTGCTGTGAGCTGTGATGCCATAGCACTTTACCTAGGGTGATAGAGTGAGACACTGTCTCAAAAAAAAAAAAAAAGAACTTCTTTACTATGTTGACTAAGTGACTCATTTTGATTTTTCCAAAATGTGCCACTTCAGTCAAGTTATTCTGCTTACTCCATTGTTTCTTTGCATTCTCTGCATTCCAGAGCATGTTTTAGAATCGAAGTGTCTTTCTCAGTAAGTTTCAAGGTTATACCAAAGGATGGAGTTTGCTTGTGTTTTCACGTAGTCATACCATAGAGGACTCGGCTACAGTTGGAACCTGTAAGTTCTTATTTTCTTGGCTCGGCGCCTGTGGCTCAAGTGGCTAAGGCGCCAGCCACATACACCTAAGGTGGCGGGTTCGAATCCCCAGCC
>NW_003852554.1:1131534-1133021 GCF_000181295.1 Otolemur garnettii | reverse complement strand
GATAGCAGTTTCCTTCCGACTAGGGGTGGTGAGGTCAATTTGCTCTTCCTCATTCCAGAATACTTCCACATCTCTTAAAAATTTCCTTAACCCTGCCCTCACTTCTTTAGGGAATGTAGTCTTTTTATTAATGAAAGGTTCAAACATCTCATTTGATTATGCTATTTCCTGCGCCAGGGCCCAGTGGCGTAATAGTTTACCTCTCTCCATCTCTGTCCAAAGACCACATTCTCAAATGCTGCTTCTGTGAAACTTTTCTCCCTTGAATCACAGTGTTTTTTTCCATAACATTGTATCATCCTGCAATCAAGTTATTCGTAGACAGGTGTTTATTTCCTCTGATAGATTGAAACTCGTTGTGGGCTGTATGTGCTGCTTCCCGGCATCCCCCAAAACATCCTGCACAGAGCCATAGTTCTAAGAGATGCTCAGTGAATAATTATTGGTTAGCTGAATTCTAGGTCCCAGAGTAACATGTGTAAAAATGTCTCATGATAAGATTGTCTTGAAAGATTTTTGAGGGGTGAGATGATTCTCATTGCCTGATCTTGCGGCTGCTTATACTACCATTTATTTCACTGTCTTTTTCTCCTATGTAAGTTACCATTTTTTCTTAAAAACTTACAGCTTTAGAAAAATTTGACCACCAACAATATAATAATTCCATTATAATAACTAAATGAATTATTTATGATTTTTTTTCATCCTTTTGAAATTTTAGATTAGCAGTTCTCAACCGGTGGGTTGCGACCCCTTTGTAACAATGAAAATACATTCTGTATATCAGATATTTACATTATGATTCATAACAGTAGCAAAATTACAGTTACAAAGTTGCAACAAAAATAATTTTATGGTTGGGGATCACCACAACATGAGGAACTATATTAAAGGGTCATGGCATTAGGAAGGTTGAGAACCACTGTTTAGAGCAATATGAGGGTACAAACCATTACATTCTGTAACTTACACATGATAGGTAAAAATCAGAGTTGTAGTTATGTCTTATGCCCAGAATTTATTTATTTATTTATTTATTTAGAGACAGAGTTTCATTTTGTCGCCTTTGGTAGAGTGCTGTGGTGTCATAGCTCACAGCAACCTCCAGCTCTTGGGCTTAGGCAATTCTCTTGCCTCAGCCTCCTGAGTAGCTGGGACTATAGGCACCTCCCACAACGCCCAGCTATTTTTTTGTTGCTGTTTGGTTGGGGCAGGGTTTGAACCCACCACCCTTGGTATATGGCGCTGGCACCCTGCTCACTGAGCCACAGGTGCCGCCCATATGGCCAGAATTTATGATTTTTTACATGATACCTGATTTATAATCTAGTAATTTCTAGTTCTGTGATGACTTTGTGTTTGAATACTAACCAGTAGGCGCATTGCAAAAGTCCTTATATTTATATATATATATTTTTAATGAGCATTTGTTACAAACCAAGCACTAGACGGTATGGTAGAGAACAAAGTCATATCCTCTTGGGTTT
>NW_003852554.1:1122926-1129697 GCF_000181295.1 Otolemur garnettii | reverse complement strand
TTTTTTGAGACAAAGCCTAAAGCTGCTGCCCTGGGTAGATAGAGTGCTGTAACATCACAGCTCACAGCAATCTCCAACTCCTGGGCTTAAGAGATTCTCCTGCCTCCACCTCCTAAGAAGCTAGGACTACAGGTGCCCACCACAATGCCCAGCTATTTTTTGGTTGCAGCCGTTGTTTGGCAGGCCTGGGCTGGATTTGAACCAGGTGGCTGGTGCCTTAGCTGGGCCAAGCCAACCACTCAGTGTTTTTACTCCTAGAGTGACTTAGCCTATGATTTTGACCAACTGAAATGTCTCAGAGGAAAAGCTTTAGCTGATAGCCAGTACCACATGGTCAAACAGTGCATTTATTAGGTGTTGTGATGTAGTAGGTGTTTTTGTACCTCATAAAATTGCCCCCCCCCCTTTAAAGATAGAGTCTTACTTTGTCACCCCACCCAGGCTAGGGTGCAATGGCCTCAGCTTAGTTCATAGCAACCTCAAACTCCTGGGTTCAAGTGATCCTCCTGCCTCAGCCTCGCAGGTAGATGGGGCTACAGGAATCTACACAATGCCTGGTTCATTTTTTTTACTTTTAGTATAAATGGGGGTCTCACTTTTGCTCAGGCTGGTCTCAAATTTCTGAGCTAAAGAGATCTTTTCACCTTGGCTTACCAGACTGCTAGGATTACAGGCATAAGCCCTTGTTCCTGGCCTTATAAAAATTGCTTTTTTGAATGTTGAGTCATGATCATGTTGCTGGCAGGAAGGATGTGGAATAAAAACTTTAAACCTTGGCATTTGATTCCAGTATAGTGATGATTACTAAGTTTAAGTGTTTGTGCTAGTTTGCACTTTGCCTTTAAATAAGGTTATAAATTTGTTATGCAACATTTTGTTTTGTTTGGCAAGGTATGTCTTAACAGCTCCAGTATCTGCCAGATTTAAAGACATTTTAGAATTTTGTAGGTAATTTTAAAAGGAAATGCAGATGATTTTGCATGCTAAAATGATTGTAAGATTTTGAAAAACATTTATAACTTGTAGTATCTGAATACCTCTTACACAAAACTTTTGAATTAAAACTATAAACTAAATGCACATTTATTTAAGAAAAAACAACCCTGCCTGGCCAGGCACAATAGCTCATACCTGTAATCCTAATGCTAGGGGAGGCTGAGACTGGAGGATCGCTTATCTCAGGAATTCTAGACCAGCCTTAACAAGAGCCAGAACCCTCCAAAAGCAAAAAAATCAGCCAGGTATATGTGGGCCGGGGGCTGAAGTCCCAGCTGTTCTGGAGGCTGAGGCAGGAAGATCCTTGAGCCCAGGAGCTTGAGGGGTAACAGCAAATTGTGTCTTTTTTTCTTTTTTAAAGAATGTATAAAGTAAAAACTAAGGAAGTCTGTCTCAAATGCCACCTTTCCTCAGTCCCATTCCCAAGGAATAACTGTTTCATGTATTTTATTTCTGGGATGTGTATGTGTGTGTGTAAATAACCTTTTCAAAATTAAACTTCTAGTGTGTCAATAAAATAACTTTTAAAGAATGCAACCTTATCTAGGATAATAACTCAGTTAATATTAATTGATTTGAATTCTGGTGTCTTTTATTTCTGTAGATTGCTTTCTGTATTCAAAGCCTATAAACTCATGTTTCATATTAGATTTTATAATTTTTTTTTTAAGAAAGGGTAATTTGCTACATGCTGAATCTTCTGAGGCAGTCTTCTATGCTTTTCGTGGCATTTGTATCTTAAAGATATCCTTTATAGATAGAGTGGCCATATAATTTCTAATTTGGGGCACCTTGAGAGTGAGGGAGGCTGCTAATAATTTTGCTAAGATGATACGCATAAACAGACTAGCTGAGGCAAACTAAGATACATAGTCATCCTATATACAGACTTCAGGGTTTTATTTGTTTTGGTTAGTGTTATTTCTATATGACTTTGTTGAATAACTGGGAGTAACTTTTGGAAAGACACGTTATCAGTGATTTAAATAGAGGAAAATGGTTCAAATCCCCAGACCTTGATTGATTGTTTAACCAAATCACTTTATAGAATCAGTGTGTTGTTCTGTAAGTCAAAAGGTGTAACAGTGTTAAATGAAAATATCATGAAGAGAAAGGAATTGGGTTAAGAGTTATCATCACAGTTTATGAATGTTTGTCCTGGTATCTGTAACTGATTCTGTTTAGCAAAGCAGTTCATTTCTGTCACAAGATGTGGGCAATTCAGATTTGTTTTTATTTTATTTATTAACAGAAAGTTAACATTATGCATAAATATTATAGCGGTAAATTTAAAGATAAAAGTGAGTCTGGTTTTTTAAGGAAGTAATATATGTTCAAAAATTAGATTCTTTTGTGGAAGAAAAGGTTTTCTTTATATTGTTTCACTCTTTACCTATTGTCAAGGTGATAATTGAGGACACTTTACTTTTGTGGCTAGGCATAATAACCAATACTTTTCTGAATACCTCATGTTGGATTTTGTTTTCTGATCTATTTTCCACTTGTTTTGTCTTTTGCTCTTTTTAATTTTCATTCCTTATTATCTTCTTAAGAGTTCATCACCTGTTTTTCTTTTTAAAAGGGGTGTTAAATACACTTTAACATATGCTTCTATCCTTGAATTGATTGTGTATCTTTATGAAAATTGCATACGATTCATAGAGTTCCCAAGTTATTCATTCATTTTGTTTTTATCCATTAAATACCCATTTAGTACCTTCCATATGTTAGGCACTGTGTAGGGCCTAGGAATATGGTTATGAATCCTGGTTACACAGTAAGGCTCTAAATTATAAAGGGGAAGTCAAATACCTACTGCTTTGTTACTTTACAGATATTATTTTATCTATCCAATAATCTTGAGTTGTTTGTTATTATACCCATCGTATGGATGAGAACATGGAGGTGGAGAATGTAACTTGATTAGATCACACAGGTAATTTGTTAGGAAATTATAGATTCAGGATCTGTAAAAAGTTGATCAGTTCCTAAAGTTTGTGCTCATTTTCACCACATGAAGGCCCCTACCATTTTTTAGATTAGATTTTAGTGACCTTATGTCATGAACTCTTTCAAATATCATTGTGATTTAATAGAAAAGTGTAATGGATTTGAAGTCAGAGGGCTAGTTTGGAATCCCAACTTTAAAAAAGTGTCAGCTAGATGATTTAGGTAAACACTTTTGAAATATCTGTCTGCCTGGCTACATAGTGATGATGAAATGAGAACACTTGCAGTGTGTCTAGCAGAGCTCCTAATACCCTGAAAAAAAGGTAATATTATTATGCATCCATGGTGTCCGAACTGCTCATTTAGGGCTACAGAAGTCTTTACCTTTTTAGGGTATTCTTGGGGTACGTAGCAGCTGGTACGGAGCCATTACTTGTTGATATTACAATAGAGAACCTGATTTGAAGCCTTAGATTATCAGGAGATTGACTTAAATGGAAAATAGCTTCCCAAAGGTACAGTGGAGGAAAAAGTTTACTATTACTCTCAATTTGATGGACATTTCGGAATTGATAATCTTCACACCAAATGAATCGATAATTTGAGTATTGTTTAAGATTTTTAAATGTAGAAGTGATTAACTACAGAAATTCTCTGCATCTCTAAATTCTCCTCTTTAGTGAAAGTAGATAAACTACAGGGACTGGGGGGATCATAAATGTGTCCAAATTTTCAGTAATCTAAGGAAATCACACATTAGTATGCTTCACATAAAATGGTTTAATTAGTATTTCTGGTTTCTTTAGTATACTTTTTTCCCCATAATTAAAACACTTAAATCATTTGGTAGGAAGACAAAATGTTCTCTTAAAAACTTAATTTGCTAACTTAAATTTCTAAGGAACAGAGGAGCCATGAAGTTGGGCATAGTACTTTTTTTTAATTTGCCACTTGCTGCTTACGTACCCACTTTTCCTCTGTATAGTTACAGATTTTTCTCTTATTATTCCTTGACTTGATTATTGATAACAGACTCACAGCATGGTAACTTTCTATTCTCTCTTTTCCTTACCTTTATGGAAGATCAGTACCACACTTGCTTTTTTCCAGTCTTCTGGTATCTCTCCAGTTCTTGAATTTTCAAAAATAATTGTAAGTGATTCAATTGTAAGTATGCCCTATACTTTTTCATTGGACGAAAGCTTACCTGTGATGCATGTCATCTCAAATTGCTAATTGTGAACATGAACTTTCCAGTGCTCTCATGTTTTAATCAAAATGACATTCTTGCAGAGTTTTCATTACTTTAATGACAGGATGTGTGTTTTGCTAATTTTTAAAAATTGTCTAATTCATCCAAATTCATGCCATTTATTTTTTCATTAGGAGGATTGTTTTCTTTGATGATTTTCCTTAGTTAAGTTTTCAAGCTGTTGTTATTCTCCTCTACAGTTCTACTACTGGTAACCTTTTCTGTTTTCTGTTACTCTGAATTTTTCTGTGAGACTTAACGCAGAATAATTTATTCATTTTTTTTCTTTTTTTGCAACATACTTTTATTATATACTATTTTGTTGTATATTAGAGAAAGTGCTGCATATAGGGCACTTGGCCCTTTGAGTTTTCACTGTGAAAAATGATTTAATATGAAAATAATTACTCATTTGTGAATTTTCAGTGTTATTCAGCTTTCTTAATGCTGCCTTATTATCAGTTCCTCAGATCAGCCATAAATTTCTTAATTTCCTGATTCTGATCTTAAACAACCTTTGACCCCCTTAATCTCTGCTATTCATGCTCTTCCAGGAATTACTTCAAAAGCTCTTACTCTGCCTCAAAAATTGGCTCCTGTACCATTTTACTAAGGGAGTGGCTCTCCAGAGCAGTGATAATTCCTACATACTTCACACAGTCTTAGAGATTTCTCTTGCCACTACTCTTCTTTTTTATGGGGGAGTGAAACACTGGGCTGTGTGTATAGTATTTAATGTCCCGCTTAAAATCATTAAGAAGAACCCACTTAATTTTCTTGATGTTTACTAGCTTTTAAGTGCCTTCTGAGAAAAATGGTAAGATTCAACAGAAGTAGTGGAAAGATACTGGAAAGTACTGATACACAGCTCTGAGGCAATTTGATATTCTTCTACCAGCCTAGATATTATTTCAGAAATTTCCTTTAAATTGGCCCAGATGTCTATGTTTTTTGTTCTCTCTCTGCATATGGTAAATTGGAAATTAATAAAAGTATTTTTGAAAACTAGAGACTATTTTGTTTAGCATATTTACCACATAAGTGGTTTTTCTTTACATAGATTCATAAGTTTTATGGTTAGATTGAGCCTTACTGTTGAATTTTTTCTAATTTAATGTCTTGTTATATCAAAGACCATTTTATCTTTATTTCTCTGTAATTATTTGTGTTAAATTTAGACTTGAAATGAATTCATGCAGAAATCATCAAATTATAGAACTGTGCACATCAATATAGTAGATTACTAGTAAATCAGGGAGCAGCCCTGATTGCCAGTAGTGTAACATCATCACTTCAGTTACTACTGAAGGACAAGTACAAAAAAGAAGGAAAGACAGGACGAGCCTGGTGGCTCAGCCTGTAATCCTAGCACTGTGGGAGGCTGAGGCAGGTGGATTGCTTGAGCTTAGGAGTTCGAGACCAGCCTGTGCAAAAGTGAGACCCCCATCTCTACTAAAAATAGAAAAACTGAAGCAAGAGGATCGCTTCAGCCCAAGAGGTGGAGGTTGCTGTGAGCTATGATGCCACAGCACTCTACCCAGGGCAACAGCTTGAGACTCTGTCTCAAAAAAAAAAAATTTAAAAAAAGAAAGAAGGAAAGATAGACATGAAGAAAAGGAGTGAGGGAGCAGAGAAAAGGAAGAAAAAGAGAACAGACAAGAGAAATCTCAGGAGAGGAGCTTCTGGGGAAGACTGATAGGACAGCACCTGCAGTTGCCAGACAGTACAGCCAGTGCCACATGCATTCATTCAACACTGAGCTGGCCCTGGAGGGGATGGTGATGAATTAACACCACAGTTCCTGCTCTCATGGCTGAGGACAGATAAATACTCAGAGAAGTCACTCTGTTAAATATTTGATTATGATAAAATGTAATAAGTTAGGGCAAGTACAGAGCACCAGTTGTTTTCAAAAGCTACTATTAGAAGTATGAAGTCAACCTACTTGTTTTCAAAAGCTACTATTAGAAGTATGAAGTCACACTCTGTCTTAGAGGGTCTGCCCTCTAAGAACTGTTCTCAGTTCTTTTCAAAGGAAGACACACCACCCTCAACATTGTAAAGGACCATGTTCTTAGTCCTGTTTAAAAACAAAAACTCCCGTTAAGAAAGATTAATATGATTAAGCATAGTACCTCAGTGTTCTAAATATTGAATGGGAAGAGGAACAGTTAATACTTTAAGAAAATTTTTATGAATTAGTTCCACTTCAGGAGGTGATGGGTTTCTCTTCTCATGAAATAGTCAAGCAAAGACTAGGTGACTTTCAGAGATGTACAATTAACTTCTGTGAGTGGGAGTTTGGATTAGGTGACTTGGATGTGCTGTGAGTCAGAATTTATAGCCAGACTTGTACTTCTAGTACATTCTTCCTGTTAGATTTGGAGAAGCAGCTTAATTGCTATTAACTACTTGTCTTTGTTGCTGATTAGTCCGTAATTGTTATTTTATTGATTGCAGATGGGGCAACTGTATGTATAGATTTTCTTTTTAAGCATACCACAAATGTGTAGGTTACTGTGCCAGGGCACTTAGGCTAGTTCTGGGATTTTAAGCTGATGACTGTCATTATA
>NW_003852554.1:1120998-1122687 GCF_000181295.1 Otolemur garnettii | reverse complement strand
CAAAGGGACATGTTAACGAGATTTTTCAGTGGTAGTTCTAAGAGGATGCAGAAGAGGGAAAATTCTTAAAGATGCCTTACTACTTGTTCTTCATGTATGAATATGCCGCTGACCTTTTATTATAAATATTTAGCAAAAACAGTACATTTGACTGATTTTAACTAGGTCTTGATAGTTAAATTACTGATAATTATGTTACTATGTGAAACAAAAAACCGAGCCAGTCTAATTTTTTTATAGTACAGTAGCATGGAAAGAAATTGCTTTCTTCTTTCATAGTGTAATACTGTAGTACTACGAAGTGAGGTACATTTATCCTTCCCTTTCTGTAACTTTTATTCTCATGCTGTACATATTAAATGTTTCTAATAGGAAGGTCTCAGGTTACCTTTAAAAATGTATTTAAAAGATGCTTAATGATACTTTTTTAAATTTATCTGGGTTTTGGATACATTATTTATGATTTTTTCTTATTAAACTTTGTTTTTATGCACAATTTGTCTTATGGGGAAGGGTCTATTGTATTCATATCAAGCATTTTCTTGACATGTTTGTAAACAAGAGTAGATTTATTGCATCTGAATTAGAAAAATAATTATCAGTTAAATTGTTTTTGCTGTGATCTTAATAGGACCAAGGGCTTTAAGGTGTTTGTTCAGAATTTGAATTTTAGTTTGGTCATAGCAACAATAGTCCTGTGAATAGTAGTAATTGATAATGTTTTTTCTTTTTTTTTGAGACAGAGTCTCACTTTGTCGCCTATGGGCTGTGATGCCCTGAGTGCCGTGGCATCACAATTCACAGCAACCTCCAGCTCTTGGGCTTAGGCCATTCTCTTGCCTCAGTCTCCTGAGGAGCTGGGACTACAGGTGCCTGCCACAGGCCTGCCCGGCTATTTTTTTGTTGCAGTTTGGCCGGGGCCGGGTTGGAGCCTGCCACCCTCAGTATATGGGGCTGGAGCCTTACTCACTGAGCTACAGGCACTGCCCAGTAATTGATAAGTGTTACCACTTGTTGTCTTTGGTAGAGGTAGTAGCTACCCCACTAATAGGAGGGGGAGGAGGATGCTTGTATTTGGCAGGTAAGAAAAGAGAAGGTTAGAGAGCTACAGTATCTTATTAGTGCTGAGCTGAAGTTAGAAACCAAGTCTGCCAGCTCTTTGTTGTTCCTGTAATACTATACCATCTCAATTTGGTGTTTTGAGATAATGGGCAAGAAAGTGCTTTAACAATGGTAAAGTGTTATATATGCAAAGATGAGGTGTTGCTGTGTTGTAAAGTGAACTTTGGCCCTAGTTCACTGAAATAGGAATGTGAAAGTGATGAGCATGCTTTGGCCAAAGGCAGGAAGGATCTGACAAGTGAAGGTTAAGTGTGAGATGGGTTTGTTGGACAAATGTGTTTCACCCACTTAGGACAGAGTTTTGTGGTTGTGTTGGGGTACTGACCGTGATGGTTTCTTGCCCTTACTGCCCTGCTTAACTGGGTGGTGATTGGACGTGTAAGGGTGGCATGCTGGTAGTTTTCTTGTCTCTAACTGCTTTGTCTTTTACACCCAGGATTGATTTGTTTTTTTGGTCAGAGATGATTAAGAACTCAAAAGTTTCTTTTAGTTAAAATTAAAACATAGGAATTTCCATGCTCTTATAGCTTAAAATGTTAAGTGTATAAGAAGTAGGACATACAGGGC
>NW_003852554.1:1119025-1120262 GCF_000181295.1 Otolemur garnettii | reverse complement strand
ACCGCTCACAGCAACCTCTTGGGCTTAGGCTATTCTCTTGCCTCAGCCTCCCGAGTAGCTGGGACTTCAGGTGCCTGCCACAACGCCTGGCTATTTTTTTTTTTTGAAGTTTGGCCAGGGTCGGGTTCAAACCCTCCACACTCAGTGTGGTGCCCTACTCACTGAGCCACAGGTGCTGCCCAAAAGTAATTTTTTTTGGCCATTGCTGGGTTTGAACTGCCATCTCCGGCTTACGGAGCTGGCACCCTACCCTTTTGAGCCACAGGCGCCGCCCCCCCAAAAGTAATTTTAAAGAGAAAAATAAATCCTAGTTTGAACGGCAGCATGTGTGATAGGAATGGGGTGCTTGAAGTTGAGGGACATCGATGTACTACTATTCTTTTTGAATTTAGATAATGTAAATAAACCGATTTGTGTAAAGGTACTATTTCTGTTTAAAAAATTAAAATATTTTCATGAATGAAGGATGAAGTATTTTGCATACTATGAAATATTAAACATTGTTTGGGTTCTGCTAAATTTATTGCAAACTTTCTTTTTCTCTAGGGTTTGGATTCAGGATTTGTTCCTAGTGTTCAGGACTTTGACAAGAAGCTTACAGAGGCTGATGCTTACCTGCAAATCTTGATAGAACAATTAAAGGTACGGCATTAGTTTATATATTGAATCCATATAGTGTAGTGAGTATCACTGAGCTTGATTTTTGAGTAAAAACAGTTACTTGATGTTAATTTATGGTCCTCATGTGCTTCTTTAGCAATTCTTAAAATGACTTCTTCAAAGATCTTTATCTCTAATCTACTTACATTGGTAAATTATATATGTATATAATGTACTTTTTTGGTCTTAAGGAAAAGGTAAATATGTAGATCATATTTAGAAGAAAATAAGGGAAGATTAAATTCATATTCTATTTAAGATTTCCATGACACTGGTAAGTTTTAGTAACTTGATGTTTCTTTCTTCCTTTCTTCCTTTCTTTCCTTCTTTCCCCTCCTTCCCTCTCCCTTTCTTTCTAACAGTAGCTTTATTTCTAATGCCTTGTTTTCAGTTTCTGGGTGTGTGTGGGAGAGGGTGGGGGGGGTGATTTCTCTGCCTCCTCCATCATTATTCCTTCAGCTCCTACTTTAGAATTAATTAAAAGCTGAGGGCCTGGGCAAAGGACTGTTGATAAACTTGGAAGACAAATCAGAGGAAATGTCTTTGAGTTTAGATTTGATATTTTAAGTTCTTAAAA
>NW_003852554.1:1115091-1116996 GCF_000181295.1 Otolemur garnettii | reverse complement strand
TGGCAGGCGCCTGTAATCCCAGCTAGTTGGGAGGCTGAGGCAAGAGAATTGCTTAAGCCCAAGAGCTGGAGGTTGCTGTGAGTTGTGACGCCATGGTCACATCGTCCTAGGGCGATAGCTTGAGACTCTGTCTCAAAAATAAATAAAGAAATAAAAAAATAAAATCATGTTGTGAAATCTATAGTAAACAATAAACTTGTTTTTAGGTAAGGAAGAAGAATATTTTATATTACAAAGAGTCTCGTTCTGTTACCCTGGGTTGAATGCTGTGACGTCATAACCCACAGCAACCACAAACTCCTGGGCTTATCTTAAGCCCAGATCATCTTGCCTCAGCCACCTAAGGAGCTGAAACTATAGGTACCTGCTACAATGCCCAACTAGGTTTTTTTATTTTTAGTAGAGAAGAGGTCTCCCTCTTGCTCAGGCTGGTCTGGAACTCATGAGCTCAAGCAATCCACCTGCCTCAGCCTCCCAGAGTGCCAGGATTATAGGTGTGAGCCATTGTACCCAGCATTATATTCTTACAAATCTTGAACTGAACCTTGTGAATTTTGCTTAAGGGGTTTGCTCCATAAGATACATGGAATTTTTATTTAAATATTTGATTTAGATAAAAACTAAAATATAACAAAAGTAATCCCTTTCCAACTTGTACTCACTTACAATGAGTACAGTTTGGTAAAATTATTTAGGTGACTAACCAGTAAGAAATAACAGTGTTGCTTCTTATGCTTCTGATTATTTCTCTTTAAACTTATTATTTTTCACAGAAAATTGAAACTCTCAAAGAGACAACAAATGTAAGTTATGTTTTTGATAAACTCTGATTTTGTATTAGAAAGTGTTTTAAAAAATAGAAAGTGTTATTTCTATTTTAAGCTGCTACTGTTGTAAAAAACAATTCAGATTTTATTTTTATGAATTTTTAGTAAGACCGTATCTCTTTAAAAAAGAAAAGAAACAAAAAGAAAAATCATTTAGATATTTTTCAGTATAGATTAGCAATTTGGGGCATTCTTTGACATTCATAGAATTGCTAACAAATACCTTCATTTGACACTATCAACATCTTAGAACCTCCTGGGTATCCAGAGAGGGTTATTTCTTGTGTGGTATAGACTTGAATCCTGTACATTTGAACTGATTTTTATATTTTAAGTTTTAACTATGAGCATATGACCCTTTTATTGGAAGCAAGTTTCTAAAATTAATGTTTTATCTTTGCAGAGCATGGTAGAATCTATTAAACACTGCATTGTATTGCTGCAGATTGCTAAAGTGAGTAAATTACCTCTGAGTACCTTTGTTATGTGATAGAATTTATGAATTATAATGGCATTTTTCTGTAATAGCCAAGAAACTCAGTTTTGAAACATAGGACCTCTCTATGGTAACTGTACTTACCCTTGGACTTCCTGATACTATTGAACAACTATTGTGTTTACCTACTGCCTTTGGTAACGTAATTACTGGTGGTGACTGGGAAGAAGGGAAGTATGTTTGAATCACCCAAATTTTTACCCATTATAGCTGCTTGCAACAGGGGCATATAATACAAAACCTTTTACAAAAAAGTTTTTCTTAGAAAATAAGAGAATTATATTTTGGCACTTAATTTTCTTATCCACAGTGAAGAGTATAGTAGAGATATATTTTTAAAAATTGTGCTGGTTTTTTTTGGTACTGAGCTATATTAATGAACTATAATTACTATTCTTTACTCACAAAATATGTAATTTTAATTATTGTATTAAAAATGTCACATATATTGTTTGGTTTTCTGAACAATTTTGGCATATTCTACTTAAATACATGGTTTATTGTTTGAAATTTTCAGAGATAAGAATTTTATTGTTTAAGAATTTTTTTTTTAGCTTTTTAAAAATTATTATTTCTACCTGT
>NW_003852554.1:1110669-1114967 GCF_000181295.1 Otolemur garnettii | reverse complement strand
CAGTGGTGTAGGACAATCAATTTGTGTTTGGATAGTAAGGATTTTCAGCTTATAAATTAAAGGGAGCAATGTCATTTTCATCTGAGACCAGGTTTAATATTATACTTAAAGTGTCAGAATGTAGGGCTTGTGTTCCCTTTCTAGATAAAAGTGATATCTAGCTTTCCTGATTTTCTATGTACTTGTCTAAATTTTTCATATGCTTTTGTGGATCAAAATATATTCTGAGGCTAAGAAGAAGGGAGGATAGACTTTGATAAGGTTTTTGTTTTAGTTTATCTTGGCTATGAAATTACCTACATTAGTAGAGAGCATCCACAGTTAACAGAAGCCTCCACATGAAGTACACCGTGCCTGCTGTGGGCATTTAGGGCATTCCTCCAGCCTGCTTGGGAAGACTGAGGAGAAGAGCTGACACAGTCTTGAGGCCAGTTTGGGAGATCTCTGAAATCATTTAGGACCTTAGACAGTTGTACAGTGGAGCAGCCCAGCCTATTTCAGTAGCTCACGTTTAACCACTCATTAATAACATTTTTGGTGTTCTCTGTCTTTGAATGTATTACATTTCAAATTACTAAAGCTTTCTTCTAGAACTTTCTACAAGGTAGTCTGGACCTGCTACCTGTCTGTTTTAACTCAGCATGATAAACTACATTTCAAGTGCTTTGCAATGGGTAACTTTAATCACATAAATGGAGTTTTTTTAGTTGTTTATTTATTCCCGAAGGAAGTTTTATTGGGGTTAAGGCTTTTTATGTATAAATACAACCCTTTGTAATGTTTGTACCCTGTGTGATCTCTGTATTTATAAACTTAAATCAGACCATTTCACTTGCCTATTCAAATTCCCCAGATGGTTTCCCATCTTATTTGGAATGAAATTTAAACTATTTACCTTAACTTACATAATCTACTCTCTTACCTCAGCTCCTGGCCTTGCTTGAGCGCACCATTCCAGTAATGTTGGCCTCTTTTCTTTTCCTCTGACAAGCCAAGCCTTTTTGGTTTGCTTTAGGGATTTCAACTTGCTTTTTCCTCCACTTGCAAGGCATTTTCCACTGATGTACCCCAGGCTTACTTCTTCCCTTTATTCAAATTTCTCCCACATGAACATCTTTGGAAAGACATTCTTTTTTTTTTTTTTTGCAGTTTTCGGCCGGGGCTGGGTTTGAACCTGCCACCTCCAGCATATGGGGCTGGCACCCTACTCCTTTGAGCCACAGGCGCTGCCCTGGAAAGACATTCTTGACCACCTAAAAAGTACTCTCTGCCTCCTGCTCATTTCTTTTTCTTTGTGACACTATATCACTAGCAAAGTTTACATGATATATATTTTTTTTCATTTGTAAAATTGTTCTTCATTTTCTATTCTCTATATATTCTTTTTGGGTATTCATAATTGATTTTTTAAAATACCAGACTAACATGAGGATACAGAAGATTGTGATTCATTTATTTACCTGTTCCTCGGCTCTCTTCACTGGAGTATACTCTCCGTGAGGACTCTGTCCATCGTTACCGCTGATGTTAGTCTGCTCTTGCTGCCACAACAGAACACTATACCGTGGGTGGCTTAGACAACAGAAATTTATTTTCTCACGGTTAAGAGCCCAGATGCCCTTGGCTAGGTTCTCGCCTATTCAGTTATTGGCGAGGGATCTTCTCCTGACCTTTACACAGCCATGTCTTCACATAGTCCTTCCTTCTCTGCACAGAGGTGGGAGAGCAAGCTCTCTTGTGTCTCTTTATAGAAGGATGCTAATCCTCTTGAATCAGGGGCCCAGCCACATGAACTCACTTAACCTTAATTAGGTCCTTTGAGGTCTCATCTCCAAATACAGCTACTTTGGGGATTAAGAGTTTGGGGGAGAACCATAAACATTCAGTCCTTAAAACCCTTGTATTCTTAGTTCCTACAGTTGCCTGCCACATAGTAGTGCCTGATAAATAACTGAATTACTAAATGGTTTGACTAGTGTTTCATTTTAATGGTCATATGGTTTAGTATTTTCACTATATGTATGATTTTATTTTTATTTAGCCATTTCTCTGTTGTGCTGCAATGAGTATCTCAGTAAATTAATCTTTAAATACTTTTATCAGTAATGTGTGTGACTAACATATAAGATTTTAAAATAAGGGATGGCACCTGTGGCTCAGTGAGTAAGGCGCCGGCCCCATATACTGAGGGTGGTGGGTTCAGACCCTGCCCCAGCAACAAAAAAGTAGCCGGGTGTTGTGGTGGGCGCCTATAGTCCCAGCTACTCAGGAGGCAAGAGAATCACCTAAGCCCAAGAGCTGGAGGTTGCTGTCACCTGTGATGCCACGGCACTCTACCAAGGGTGATAAAGTGAGACTGTCTCTAAAGAAAAAAAAAGATTTTAAAATAATAATGAGGGTCAGCATTGCATAATTTTAAAGACCATGAACTCTGGAGCCAGACTGAGTTTGACTCTCAGCCTCACCACCTGAGCAAGTTTGTTTATTCTCTGTATGATTTGGTTTATATTCCATATAAAAAAGAAATAATAATAGTACCTGTTTCTTACTGAATTATGAGACTAAATGAATTGTCTCAATATGTGATGCTCTTAGTACTAGGCATCAGCCCTAAATAAGCATCTATTAAATTTAAAAACTTTAGGAGGACATACATTTTAAGGTGACTATCACAGGTTGGTAAAAACGAGAGAATTTCCATCTAGTCCTGATGGAAATATAAATTGCTGTAGCCACTTCGGAGGACTGTTATTCACTGGCAGATTAATAAAATACTGCATTCAGCTTCTTTGAGGGAGACAGTGCCATCTGAGACCCCAAAGTGATAGAGGAGAAAGCTGATTTTTTTTGTTTTTGAGACAGAGTCTTTCTATGTCACCCTCTGTAGAGTGTGGTGGCATCAGAGCTCACAGCAACCTCAAACTCCTGGGCTCAAGCAATTCTCTTGCCTCAGCCTCCCAAGTAGCTGAGACTGTAGGCACCCACCACAGTGCCCGGCTATTTCTTTGTTGTAGTTGTTGTTTAGCAGGCCCGGGCTGGACTCCAACCTGACTGCCCTGGTGTATGTGGCTGGTGCCCTAACCACTGAACTATGGTTGCCCAGCCAGGAAAGCTGATTTTGATACCTTGTTTGTTTTCGGCTGAGTAAGATTAGCTTCTTAGTGGTAGCATGCTCCTTCCAGTTTTGATTCTTTCATTTTATTTCCCACTTCGAAAAGCTTCTTTCCTGCCTAAATCATTAGTGTATTGGTTCCCAAAGTTTGCTGCACGTTAGAATCATCTGCGAATATTTAACAGTTCTGATCTCTCGCTCCCACACCCAGACATTCTTTTGTATTTCTCTTGTTGTATAGGGTGTCACCTGGGTGTTGAGATAGTTGTGAACCCACAGGTAATTATAATGTGCAGCAAAGTTTGGGCACCACTTGGTGAGATTTTCAGGTGGACTCGGAAGACCTCCTTTTGTCATTGGTGGAAACAGCTGATGTTTCACTCTTGGGGAGCTTAGGGAGAGTGGGGGAAAGGGCAGAGTGAAGATAACCTGGGCGGCCCCCACACTGGAGACTTCATCAAGGTCAGATGATACGACCACATACCACAACTCACAAGTATTGTTACGACGCCTGATAAAGTGTCCTGGGCAGCTAGATGACTGTGATCCACCCCAGGTTTACTTTTTCATCATTGTTTACAAAGATCACTGAAATTAAGAGAAAAGCTATGCTGGACATGCTTTGGTTATGAGGTATATAGTTGGTACAAACTTGGTAAACAGTGATCCATTTTCACCAAACAGGTTAAATCATACAATTGAACAATATTTCAGTATAATGAAAAATCAGGTACTTTTAAAGGCAATTCTTATAGACAAAGATAGAGATTATCAGCATTTTCAAAGTAGACACAGATCAGTTTGATTTACTTACAGTATTATGCACAAAATAGATGCAAATAAATACTGTTGCTTAGTTAATTCAAATTTGAGATTTTAATTTTGTCAGTTATTTATTGAGTATCCTGAGTCTAGACCAGTGCTGTCCAATAGAAATATGAGAGCCACAAATGTAATATAACAACTGAGATTAATTTCGAGAATATATTTTATTTAATCCAGTATATCTAAAATATTATCATTTCAACACAGTCAATATAAAAACTCACTAAGGAGATATTCTTCCCCTCTCCCTCTCTTCTTTCCATCTTCCTCTTTTTTGCACCAAGTCTTCAAAGTTCAGGGAGTATTTTATCCATTGAGCTGGCTACATTTCTTTTTCTTTTCCTTTTTTTTTTTTTTTTTT
>NW_003852554.1:1093729-1110467 GCF_000181295.1 Otolemur garnettii | reverse complement strand
TCTCTTGCCTCAGCCTCCCAAGTAGCTGGGACTACAGGTGCCCACCACAACACCCGGCTAAATTTTGGTTGTAGTTGTCATTGTTTGGCAGGCCCAGGCCAGATTTGAACCTGCCAGCTCTGGTGTATGTGGCTGGGCCTTAGCCGTTTGAGCTACAGGTGCTGCCCAGGTTTTCTATTTGAGTGGAGACAAGGTCTCACTTTTGCTTGGGCTGGTTTCAAACTCATGAGCTCAAGCTGTCCACCTGCCTTGGCCTCCCAGAGTGCTAGGATTACAGGTGTGAGCCACTTCTCCTGGGCTGAGCCAGCCACATTTCAAGTGCTCAGTAGCCACATGTTACTGGTGGCTATCAAGCCAGACAGCATAGGCCTAGATTATCCTTTTAGGACTGAGTTATCTAACCACAGATACATTTCAGTTTTTCGGTAGATCTCAGTTTTTTCCCCTGAAACTTTTTTCTGCATAGACTTTTTTTCATCAGTATTCATTAATTTCTCAACAGCTTTTTAAAAAAAAAAATTCTATTGTATACCATTAAGTTTATCCATTTAAAGTACATACTTCTGTGGTTTTTAGTATATTTACAGAGTTGTACAACCATCGTCATAGCCTGCTTTTGGCACATTTGTATCGCTCCCAAAGAAACCCTGTACCTAGTAAGCAGTCATTCCCTCTACAGGTCCCTAACTCACGGTGGTTTGACTCAGGAGTATTTGATTCTGTAGTAAACTGTTTGGCTAGATGGCTTTACCTAACTGTAGGCTATTCTAAGCTATAATTATTTGGTAGGTTAAGTGTATGTATGTATTAAGTGCATTTTTGACTTAAGGTATTTTCAACTTATGATGGGTTTATTGGGATGTAACCCTATTGTAAGTTGAAGAGCATCTTGAATCTTCCCCTCATCCTCCCAATAACCTCCCTTGAGCCCTTAATTCAGCCTTTGGATTTGGCTATGCTGGACATTTTATATAAATAGCGCTGTCTTTTATGACTGGCTTCTTTAACTTAGCATAATGTTTTCAAGGTTCATCCATGTGGAGTATTTGCACAATGAACTTAATTAAATGCCTGAATAGAA
This sequence comes from Otolemur garnettii, assembly GCF_000181295.1. Classification (NCBI taxonomy): domain Eukaryota; kingdom Metazoa; phylum Chordata; class Mammalia; order Primates; family Galagidae; genus Otolemur; species Otolemur garnettii. The sequence goes on along the minus strand of NW_003852554.1, from coordinate 1,109,386 downwards.
AAACAATTGCCATGCTATTGGTATTGATTGTTGTGTAGCTGTTGTTAGAATTATGTGTGGCTAGGTTTGTACAGGTGGAATTAAAATCTTAGTGCAAACAGAATAAGAGTTCTAACATAATTACTTACCCAGTTAGATAAGCTCTCGTTAGGAAAGTGCACAAGGAGTTATATAATGTAACAGTGAAGTTAATATTTTTAACATTTTTCCTTAAGGACCAGAGTAATGCGGAGAAGCATGCAGATGGAATTATAGTAAGTTTAATCTAATCTTTTGTGTCCCTTTACTTCTGCAGAGCATTATAACCAGTCATATCAGGAGAAGCCTGAATTTCTACTCATACCTCAATACAAATTCTTCTTTTCACTGCTTTTTGGTTTTTACTCCTGCAATTTTCCTTGACTCCATCTTTCAGCAATCATTTGGAGGGGAAATAATAATCTTAAATTTTTTCTTAAGTTTTGGTTCAGATTGAATCACTTTGCATGCATTAACTTGAATGGTAATCATGATATGAAAACTTGGCTTTTACAGTTAAATAAGGCATAACTCAATGCTGTATTTCTTGTCAAATTTTTAGCAAATGAATGCAGAGGGGAAGAGGAATAATAGTGTTAATCTAATTAAACATGTTTATAGGTTCCTGTTATTTTCTTTTCTTTTGCTTTTAGATGTTGTGTACATGTATTAACTGTCATTGCTAGCGTGGTATATACTGCATTTTTTGTTTGAATAAGTTACATAAATTCTTTCACTTATAGCAATTTCTTATTCTTTCCTCTTATCTTTTTACTCTTCCCTTATATTCAACCTTATCTCTAAAAAGAAAGAAGAAAATTTTATTGTCACTATTTACTAGTTAGAACTAGAGTTCGAGGGTTTATAGTTTGTGCTACCCTAGTTTTACGGTAACTAAAGCAGGAAACAGCCTCTTTTTTTTTTTTTTTTTTTGTAATTTATTATATGCCATGTTGTATTACATGAGTTTCATTGATGTCACAGTGAATTAGAGCTGAGGATTACTACACTTCTCAAGCTTTGTACCATGATTTTTTTTAAGTATAATTTTATTCTTAGAAGTAACGGTGAAAAAATAAGAATTTTTTCTCTCTCTTTTTTTTTGGCCAGGGCTGGGTTTGAACCCACCACCTCTGGCATATGGGGCCAGTGCCCAACCCTTTGAGCCACAGGCACTGCCCAAAAGTAAGAATGTTTTTCAAATGGTTAGGAAATGGTTCGGTTTATAAATAACTTTCTGTATAGTTTAAGAGATGAAAACATTTCAAGTCATTTACCTTTATCAGAGGTGTGTTTCACAAGTACACCAATAAGGACCGAAATTTTAGTGTAGTATTTTTTTTGTTTGTTTTTAGGTGTATGGGAAGATATCTATTTCAAGGAATCCTTCAATCTATCATTACCAAAATTTTGTCAGCCAGTTTTGAAGGGACAGGGGTTATTAGAATTTACGAAGGGTTGCTGTCTGAACTGACAAATACATGTAGCCCACACACATTCAAATATTTAAATAGCCAATTAAAATAAGCCATTTTGGGCAGGTGCAGTGGCTTGTGCCTGTAATCCCAGCACTTTGGGAGACCGAAGCGGGTGGATCACTTGAGCTCATAAGTTCAAGACCAGCCTGAGCAAGAGTGGAGATCCCATCTCTAAAAATTGTGGCAAGTGCTTTGTAGTCCCAGCTACTTGGGAGACTGAGTCAAGAGGATCACTTGAGCCCAAGAGTTTGAGGTTGCTGTGAGCTATGACACCATGGCACTCTAGCCAGGGTGACAGAATGACTCTATCTTAAAAAAAAAAAAAAGCTGAGCATTGTGGGTGCCTATAGTCCCAATTACTCAGGAGGCCAAGGCAAGAGGATCTCTTGAGCTCAAGAGTTGAGGTTGCTGTGAGCTTTTATGTAGATGGAGTTTTTAGGTTTAATTTTTTTTAATTTAAACATTAAATGAGAATTCTACGAAAACTTTACCATATTCCAATTTCTATTATTAGGTACTTTTTAAAGAATTATTGTTGGGATTCATTGAGGGTACAAAGAATTAGGTTACACTAATTGCATTTAAGGTCCCTTGTACAATTGTGTCTTATCCTCAAGAGGCGTGCCATACACCTTGACCCCCCATTGTTAGGTACTTTTAAGTTTTTTAAGTACTTTTTGGGCTCATTCATTAACCAGATAATTCCCTTATAATTCAGTTTTAGTGTTTTCTGTTATAAGCTTTACATGATGTATATTTAATGTTTAGTTTTCCAGTTTAAGGAAAGGTGAAGAACTTACATTTTTATTTCTTGGGTTTGTCCAGTTTATGCCTCTAAGTGGTCAATTTAAACTTTACTCTGGCAAAGACCTGGTTTAAAATCTCTCCATCATCCCTTTAAAAAAGTCAGTAAAACTATGCAGTCTTGTTTGCATTTTTTATTTTTATTTTTCATTTTTTTGAGACAGTTTCATTTTGTTATCCTCGGTAGAGTGCTGGGGCATCATAGCTCAGAACAACGTCAAACTTTTGGGCTCAAGCAATTCTCTGGCTTCAGCCTCCTGAGTAGCTGGGAGTACTAGTGCCCATCACCACACCTGGCTGTTTCTAGAGGTGGGGTCTCACTCTTGCTCAGGCAGGTCTCCTGTGAGCTCAGGGCAATCCACCTGCCTCGGCCTCCCAGAGTGCTAGGATTGTAGGTGTGAACCACCACACCTGGCCCAGTCTTGTTTTTAAAATGCCAGCATGCTGTCAGAATATTTTCTTGGCTTTCAGAGAATCAGAGAAACCTGGCATTATTTGGGAGAGGGCAGGGGACCAGAGTGTCTCTTTCTTGCCCTAGGATAAAGATCTTGGTGTCAGCCTCGCTCACAGCATCATCAAATGCCTGGGTTCAAGTAATCCTTCTGCCTCAGCCTCTCAAGTAGCTGGGACTACAGGCGGCCTCCACAACACCTGGCTCATCTTTCTATTTTCAGTAGCAGGGGGGTCTCACTCTTGCTTCAGGCTGGTTTTCTACTTCTGAGCTCAAACGGTCCTTTCACCTTATAACCTCCCAGAGTGCTAGGATAACAGGCATGAGCCACTGAAGCTGGCCTTTTTCTTTCTAAAATTATAACAATAAGTTTGAGTATTTTTTTCTCTATAAATTCTCAAAAAGAAGTCTTATTCCCCATACTCCCCAATTAGAAGATACATCTCTCCCCTTTTAGTGACCATAGAATTAGATGCCTATACAGTGAGCCCTCTGCTTCCATGGGTGCCACATCTGTAGATACAACCAAATGCAGATCAAATATATTTTGGGGGGAAAATTTACTCTGTCCCGAACATGTACAGACCTTTTCCTTATTATTCTCTGAACAATACAGTATAACAGCTATTTATTTAGTATTACATTGTATTAGGTATTGTAAGTAATCTAGACATGATTTAAATGGTGTGGGAGGATGTGTGGAGGTTACATGCAAATATTACACCATTTTATATCAAGGACTCAAGCATCCGTGGATTTTGGTATCAAAGGGGATGCTGGAATCAATTCTCTACAGACACCCAGGGACGAGTATGCTGTGTTACGTAGAGTGATGAAAGGCAGCCGCGGTGTGGGACCAAAGATGAGATCCTGTTGTTTTATATACATTAGCTGGTCACAGGTATAACGTTTAGCACCAAAGCAAGAAGGAATTTCTCTGTCTTTGATAGGGAAACAGTAATTTGTGGTGAATTAAGAATCTGAAAAACTCTGACTTGAATCGAGAGGGTATTGTTTTGGCTTCCTGAAATCTCCCTACATCACTTTATAATTCCTTCCAAGTTTTCGCATTTAGCTTTACCTTCTTAAATGACAGAGATTCATTCATTTTCTCTGCTTACTGTGCTTTATCGTGAGACTCTCACACTTCTGTATAGAAAAGCTGTTTCATTTCCTCTTTGCATTTTGATCAACATATCTATATGACTGCCCTAGGATTTTCCTGTCAGAAACGTGGGCATTTCATTCATTTGGGAGGGCTGGCAGGCGAAGGACATTTAATTAAAAATAACTATACTGTGTTTCTTTATCTTAGAGTACTATTAATCCTGTAGATGCAATATATCAGCCTAGTCCCTTGGAACCTGTGATCAGCACAATGCCTTCCCAGACTGTCTTACCTCCAGGTACAGTATTTGGAAAAATGTTTCATAGATTCATGGTTGAAAAGAAACTTAACTTGTGTGGCTATTGTAGTAATCTTAGCTCTTTTTTGTTTTTGTTTGTTTGTTTTTAATAAAGGAATAAAAAAATAATACAATAGAAAATGACCTGGAAGAAGTAGATAGTATTGGTATTAGGGCATTTGAAATATTATATAATGAAAGGAGTTTTGACTTTCAAAATGAGATGGAAAACAATCCTGGTCACTAAGACGTGGATTAGCTGGTAGGACAGAATATTATGACTTAAAATTTATGGCTCACAAGGAAAAATTATCAGGGTAATCCATAAATGTTCTGGGTTTGTATATTCTTTATACAGATTCTCTGTACATTGCAAATGATTTATTCATAGTAAGTTTTTAGGTAATGAGAAGTGAAGAGTGAAATTTATGATACCATACCTGTATTTTTTTTGTTATTGAATGGTAACTATGTACATTAATGCACTTCTAGGGTACAGTGTGGGGTTGTCACTCACAATCCGAAATACTTCCATCAAACTGGTCAACCTAGCCTTCGTGTCATTTTCTCAGTTATTGTTCTAAAATGTTCACATTCTACTCTTAGAAAGATTCACTTGTACCCTTGTAAGATAAACCTCAGAAGTGATCCCGCCAATCCCCCTCCCTCCACCCATTCCCCCCTCCCCTCTCCCTCCCCCCTCCCCGTATTCTTAGGCTGTTATTAGGTTATAGCTTTCATATAAAAGGTATAAATTAGTTTCATAATAGGGGTGTGTACATTGGATACTTTTTCCTCCATTCTTGTGATACTTTGCTCAGAAGAACATTCTCCAGCTCCATCCATGTGAACTGTATTTTTAAGTATAGAACAACAAATACTTTTTTTTTTTAAACTGGCAAAAAGGGCTCAGTGCCAACACATAGCTATACTGGTTCCTTTGCTTTTTTGTTGCTTCCTTCAACGTTTCTTTCTTCTCAATGATAACATAGTGAAGCCTGAAATTTCACTATAAAAGAGAAAATTCTTTCTATTTCTTTCTTTCTTTTTTTTTTTTGAGACAGTCTCACTCATTCACCCTGGGATTGAGGGTCATGGTGTCATATCTCACAGCAACCTCAAACTCTTGGTTTCAAGTGATCCTCTTATCTTGTCCTCCCAAGTAGCGGAGACTACAGGTACCACCGCAACCCTGGGCTACTTTTTCTATATGTAAAGCTTTGGTCAGGCTGGTCTCAAACTCCTGAGTTCGGGCAATCCACTTACCTCCCAGAACCAGAAAGTCCTTTTTAAAGAATACTTACAAGTGGCTGGGCACAGTGCCTCCTGACCGTGGTCCTAGCACTTTGGGAGGCTGAGGCAGGAGGATCGCTTGAGCCCAGGAATTTGAGATTGCAGTGAGTTATGATGATGTGACTCACTCTAGCTGGGGTGACAGAGTGAGACCCTGTTTCAAAAAAAATAAAACCCTTATAAGTATGTGAAATTCTTTTCTGAATTTGTATTTCTTGGGAAAATTAGCTTAATATTTCTTGGGACTTGAGGTGGTGCTGCATCAGAAGCATTTGTTGGCTTCACGGAGCAGTTGTGCTGTGGTGTAAGGCTACCATGGCTGGTCTTCTGATGTGCTCCCTGGCGTCCCTGCACTCTGTAGCATACAGTCATTGATTTTAATAGCCTAGAATGTCAGAAAAGACTGCAGCAGCTTGGAACTTGACTTACTGAAATAATATAGTTTCAAAAATTACTGATCTTTAAGATTTTGAATCCCAGACAGTCGCAGTCAACAGAGTGTGTGTTTGGCTGTTTGTCTCATTTATTTTACATGTTCACGTCTCCTAGAACCTGCTCAGTTGTGTAAGTCAGAGCAGCGTCCGTCTTCCCTGCCAGTTGGACCCGTATTAGCTACTTTGGGACATCATCAGACTCCAACACCTAATAGTACAGGTACGGATTGTGTCATTCTGTTCTTCCTTTAAGTCACTATTAACATGTGGAATTCGTGTTGGGCCTCTGAAGGGGAATAAAAGGGTTGATGAAATGTGTTACGTGTTTCTGTTGGAAGCACTTAGTTTTACCATTAGAGTTCCATGCATGAAGTGTTTAACTTTGTGATCGAACCAGAAGCTGTAGTAATTATCATCTAAGTAAAATAAAATATTACAAGGTTTTATTTGTTTATTTTAACATTTATCTGGGGGATCTGTACTGACTTTTTTTAAAAAGGTACCCGACTTAGACTTGCAGGCTCTTCATGGACTCTGAAGAAGCTGAAGAAAAGCTGAAAGGCTCCTAGTCTCCCTCAGTCTTTGGCCTGCACGGATGTACCTGCACTCCTGTGGCATGGATGTTTGTTGTCTTGGGGGTTTTTTATTTTTTTTTTTAGAGACAGAGTCTCACTTTGTCACCCTTGGTAGAGTGCAGTGGCTTCACAGCTCGCAGCAACCTCCAGCTCTGGGGCTTAGGTGATTCTCTTGCCTCAGCCTCCCGAGTAGCTGGGACTACAGGCGCCTGCCACAACGCCTGGCTATTTTTTTGTTGCGGTTTGGCTGGGGCCAGGTTAGAACCTGCCACCTTCGTATAAGGGGCCATTGCTCTACTCACTGAGCCACAGTTGTTGTTTTAACCTGAAGGAGGTCATGTGTTTCTGTGACTTGCCGTTTTCGTTTAGCAGAGCAGACTGAGAGAGCTTTCCATGTTCATGCAGTTAGGTCTACAGCATTCTTTTTACAGCTGTCTGGGCGGGGGTTACTTGCTTGGTTCACTGATGGGCATTTAGGTTATTTCCAGTATTTTTCTCCTATGAGCAAACTTCAGTGATCCCCCTTGATGGCACCATTGGCACCTGCGTGTGTTTTTGGGAAACATAGATTGGTCTTTCACTTTTAGTCAGTTCTGTAGGCAGAAAAAAGATGCTTCATTTGATGCTTCATTTTTATTTGTATTTTCTTAATTTGTTTCGATTTATGGTTTTTCTTTTTTCTTTATTTTATAAGGATACCATTAATGTTAGATGTTAGGTTTATTTTTTGTTTTGAAACTAATTAAATTTATGTTGCGGCTCAGCGCCTGTGGCTCAAGTGGCTAAGGCGCCAGCCACGTACACCCTAGGTGGTGGGTTTGAATCCAGCCTGGATCCGCCAAACAACAATGATGGCTGCAACCAAAAAATAGCAGGGCGTTGTGGCGGGCGCCTGTGGTCCTAGCTACTTGGGAGGCAGAGGCAGGAGACTCGTCGCTTGAGCCCAGGAGTTGGAGGTTGCTGTGAGCTGAGATGCCACGGCACTCTACCCAGGGGGACAGCTTGAGGCTCCTGTCTCAAAAAAAAAAAAAATAAGTAAATTTATGTTGCGTTACCTGTAGCACCAAACCCAAGGAAGCACTTAATGCTTTTGACCCTGTTAAACCTGGAGACTAAAACCAGAACCACTCCTGAGATCAGCCTCTGTTGTTCCTCCACAGATTTCTTTCCCTTTATAATAATGAAACATTACGGTGTGATTTTAGCCCCTTTTAAACTTGGAATTAGTAAAAGTACTGACGCTATTACTGCAGTGTTTAATAACAATGGCAGAGGCATTCTGCAGTTTGAAAAAAATCATTAACAAGTAGTTCTCTTACTTTGAAGCTCTTAGGAAAATACTGATAAGCAATTTTATTTTATTTTTATTTTATTATTTATTTATTTATTCATGTATTTTTGAGGCAGTCTCACTTTGTTGCCCTCGCTAGAGTGCTATGGCGTCAGAGCTCACAGCAACCTCAGACTCTTGGGCTTAAGTGATTCTCTTGCTTCAGCCTCCTGAGTAGCTGGGACTGCAGGTGCCTGCCACAATGCCCAGCTAAATTTTTGTTGCCGTTGTCGTTGTTTAGCAGGCCTGGACTGGGCTCACACCTGCCAACATCAGTGTATGTGTGCTATGGGTGTTGAGCCCTGATAAACAATATTAAAAATGAAGTTGAAATGTTTTGGCTGATTTCTGTATTTCATGACCTGTATTACCATATTCATTTAAAAAATAGTACCTTGTATTTTTTTCTGCTTTTTTTTTTATAAGGTGAAAAAGTGAGGAGCTCTTCCTTACATACATAAATGGTAAAATTATTTTAGAAGATAAAGGTTATCTTTTGGCTGGGCACTGTGGCTCACACCTATAATCCTAGCACTCTGGGAGACTGAGGTGGGGGGACTGCCTGAGTTCACCAGTTCAAGACCAGCCTGAGCCAGAGTGAGACCCAGTCTGGATCTACAGTGTAAAATAAGAACCGTAGCTTCTCATTGGTACTGTAAAATTTATGAAAAAGCAAATTTGTTGTGGAACTTCCAACACCAAAACTTACATAATCAAGAGCTCCCTTCCTAATTTTAGAGGAGTGAGGACATAGCATTATTTTCATTTATTTAAAATTTATTTAAAATTTAAAATTTATTTAAAATTATTTAAAATCCTCATTCTGTAACATTATTTGCCTTTTTCTTTGTGTAGCTTAAATATTGATCTTCTTTATAAATCATGTAGGGCCTTCTTCCAGCTTACCCAGACTTTCTTAATTTTAGAAAGATCTGCTCTTACCCCATCTCACTAATTTTTTCTCCTCTAATGCCAATATTTTTCTTTAATTAAAAACTTTTTTAACTTTCTAGGCAGTGGCCATTCACCACCGAGTAGCAGTCTCACTTCTCCAAGCCATGTCAACTTATCTCCAAATACAGTCCCAGAGTTTTCTTACTCTAGCAGTGAAGATGAGTTCTATGATGCTGATGAGTTCCATCAAAGTGGCTCATCCCCAAAGCGCCTAATAGAGTAAGTAGAAGGACAAAGTGTGTATCTAAATGTCTCTCCTGATTTTTAAAAATGTTATTTGACTTTAAGACTGCTGGCTTTTTTTTTTTTTTTGAGACAGAGTCTCAAGCTGTTGCCTGGGTTAGAGTGCTGTGGTGTCACAGCTCACAGCAACCTCAAACTCTTGGGCTTAAGCGAGTCTCTTGCCTCCGCCTCCCAAGTAGCTGGGACTTACAGGCGCTGCCACAACACCCAGCTATTTTTTTTGTTGTAGTTGTCATTGTTGTGCGGTTGTTGTGTGACAGGCCTGGGCTGGATTTGAACCTTCCACCTCCAGTGTATGTGGCTGGCGCCCTAGCCGCTGAGCTACAGGTGCAGAGCCTAAGACTGCTATTAATGACAGATTTGCCTTATAAATTATTATTTGAGAATAGTACAAATGACAGCTTCTTTTTTATAGGTTTTTAATTGATGTAATGGTTGTAGGGGCAACTTTTAATTAGCTTATTGAGCAAGGCCAGTTCTTATTTTACTTCTGACTTAATCCAAATGGAGTAAATAGTTTCAGCCGTAATCATGAGCTTATGTTATGAGTAGAATTCTTAGGTCTTTAGATGAACTTTGGACATTTCTGTAGCACCGGCACTAGGCGAGAATCCAATGACAGCAAATAAGACATGAAGCATTAAATAGATAAGAAGTTACTATTATTTGTTTTTATTAGAGTGGATATATTGAACAACCCATATGCCAGGCACTATATTCAGTGAAGGAAGAAGAAGAGGAAGTTAAAAAGGCCCAGGTTTATTCCTTGAGGAGTTTAAAAAAAAAAAAGTAGAAATTAAATAAAAAATACCCAGGCCCTGCCCACAAAGAACTTATAGCCTGTGGGGGAGTAGGCCAACATTTATAATCCACTGGGGTATGTGCTATGGTTATCTAAATCTACTTGGGCTGTTATAACATGGCAAACTGGCTAGATTATAAACAACAGAAATTTCTCACAGTTCTAAATGCTGGGAAGTCCAAGATTAAGGCATCAGTGCATTTGGTGTCTGGAGAGCCTGTGTCCTCACTGGCAGCAAGGGGTCTCTTTTACAAGGGCACTTGTCCTGTTCATGAGGGTGCCATCCCACCACTAATTACCTCCTAACATGACCACATTGGTGATTACGTGTCATTGTGGGAATTCAGACGTCAGTGTATGGTAAGGATAAACACAGGAAAGCTGTGGGACATTTTGAAATATTGAGAAGTCGGGGAAAGATTCCTGGAGAAGGGAGGGAATGTGATTCTAAGATGAAATGTGATTAAACAGAACAAAAGGCAGAAGGGATGAGGAGAGGAGGGAAAATGGCAGTGTCCTCATGCTGTTAGGACGACCTAGAAGCTGTGTGAGCTTGGTTTCTTCGGGCAGCTGTACTTAGGAATAATTTGTGACTGAAGCGTAAGCTGTGGTGAGCAGTTTTTTAAAAAAGATACAGAAGAGACTTGACAAGGGCCAGGGCATGGAAGAGTCCTCGAAGCTTTTTAGGAATTTTGAATATTTTCTCATAGTGATGGCAGTTGCTGGTAAGGTTTGCATTTTAAAAAGATAGATTTGCCTAAATTCTGTAGACTTGAATGTAGAGGGGGTGGGATTACAGGTAGGAATACCAGCCAAAACCTGGTAGTAAACTGGAAGTGTAGGTGACCTGCACAGAGATGATGGTATTGAGAATGGAGGGAAGTGCTGGGTTCCAGAGATTCTAAGGAAGCAGATTTTGGACAGGTCTTGGTAGTAGGTTTTCCCTGGACCTTTTTACACCTTTGTGAAAGCTAGGTATCTATCATTGTGCAGAAAAGATTTTAACAAGCGTTAGAACCTGACAAGCAAAAGATGTTTCAGCCCCAACGGTCTGTAGGTTGCTATGGGTAAGACTGGATTCTGGAATCTCAGAAAGAATGAGATTCAAAAGTCGGTGACCTTGGTCAAGTTCTTCAACCTATGTAAGTCTCAAGTCCCTCATTTGTAAAATAAAGATAATAAGAGTTTCAACTTCAGGGGGTCATGGTGCCTATTTAAATGAGAATAATGTAAGTGCAGTGCTTGAGATAGTGTCTGGCACTTAGGAGTCACTCAGTAAATAATAGCTGTTATTAGAGAAAGTAAGTTCATGGATTATTTGTTTGCTTTCATTTTACTTGTGTTTGTCATAGAAGTAGTTGGCTTAGTTTTGTTGGATTTTTTTTTTCAACTCTTCTAATTTCTTTTGGGTTGGTACTATTGCTATAGCTTGAGTTTTTGCTTTTTAAGATAGTGGAAATTTGGAAATACTTATATGTGAATTTGCAAGCTAAGTACCATGAACCAGTTCTTAGACCTTTAATGTTGGGGTTTTTTTTAAAATAAAAAACATTGGGCAGAACTCTAATTCTCTGAAGTATGCACATGAGTTGAGAATGTGGCATTTGTGTATAATTTCATCATAACTGCTCAAAATCTTAGCATTTAAAAGGAAGTTAATGTATTGGTTAATGTTTTTTGACTTAATGGATCAAATTCATCTTTCAAATGTGGGAAAAACTGAAATATATGTGTTCTAGCTGAACAAACAGCAATTAAGGCATATACTTGAGTTCAGAAAGGGAGATTTGAATTTATAACTCAAGAAGGCCAGTTTAGCAGAGATGGTTTGGTTTAGCATTTTGGTTTTTTTCTTAATGTTGTGTATTATTAGCAGTTTGCCAATAGAAATTTCACTTTAATTTTGAAAAAATTTTATGGTAATGGGATTAAAATAAATATTTGGGAAAAAAATTCTAAGGTAAAAAGTTATTATTGATTTTTGAAGGGTTTGATCATTGTTTTCTTACATCAGACATTAGCTATGACTCTAAGTACAGTTGAGTATTACTTTCTAGTAAATGGACTTTGGTATCTATCCTCTAAAAGCATATGACTATATTCAGTAAAAGCTTGATAATATGCAGTTAAATCCTTATAACATCACTGATAGTCTCTGGCCCCAGGTTAAGAGATTGTCCTGAAATTTTATGAAATACAAACATTTAAAACATCTGTTGTACTAGGCATGCCTACAAAGTCAGCCAGGCTTGGTAGTCTCTCCTGTTCCTTTCTCTTTTAGGCTTCTCTGTGCTCTCCCAATACCTTATCCCCTAACAAACATTTCCACGAACCTTTCATTTCAAAGGGTCCAGGGTTAAGTTTTATATCGAACTAACCCACTCTGGTTTCTTTTTCTCCCTCAAGTTCACACACTCCTTCCATACACTAATCTAGGAGCCCAAGCTGTTAGGGAATACAGATGTTTTAGTTGGGTATTGTTCCAGATAAACACTGTTCTGTTGATTTGTGTTTTGTTTTGTTTTTGTGACAGAGTCTCACTTTGTTGCCCTCAGTATAGCGCGTTGGCGTCACAGCTCACAGCAACCTCAAACTCTAGAGCTTAAGTGAGTCTCTTGCCTCACTCAGCCTCCCAGTTGCCTGCTACAACGCCCAGCTATTTTTAGAGGCCAGGTCTCACCCTTGCTCAGGCTGGTTTTGAACCATTGAGCTCAGGCAAGCCACCCACCTCGGCCACCCAGAGTGCTAGGATTACAGGTATGAGCCACTGTGCCCGGCCTGTTTTGTTTTGTTTTGATGGGGGTTTTAAACCTCTTCAACTTGGGCATGCTGACTCCAGTTCCGTATTCTTAGAACTTGCCCTGTTCCCATATTTGTGTTCTTTGCCTGGCTTCTGTGATCATTTGACACCTGCTGGTCATTAGCTGCTACCACTTGTTTTCTAACTCAGGTCAAAGTTCTGTGTATTACTTTTTCTCTCTTTCTGAAGGAAGAGAACTTGAAAGCTTAAAGTCCTCTCGCTGTTCTGTTTCTAAAGACCTGTAGTCACAATGGCTTCTATGAACTGTTATTGAGCAGTGAAATTACATGTTGAGAAGAACTTGAACTTTGGAGCAAGATGTGCATTTGAAATAGCTCCACTCCTCACCAGCTGTTCTCACTGAACCTCTGACAGCGATACGTCTACCTTCCAGGGTTGTTCTGGAGATAACACACACACAGCGTACGGCACATGCATGCTGGGTACTCAGTGCATCATTATTATAATTACAGCTGTAAACTTTTTGGTTATACTTTATGACCTTTATGACACCTTAGTCCTTTTCTGTATGTATATTTATTGTTGTCTTTAACTATATAGTTTGTCCTAAACAAGGTATATTATGGAATGGCTCAAAATAAATCCTGTTTTTTATCCATTTTCAGCCTTATCAGATATTTCACTTGGCTCAGAGATAGTTTCTGACCATGGATAAGGAAAAAAAGTGAAGCGTAAATAGATCTGACTTTTGGACTTGCTGTCTAAATAAGAGTCCAGTTTATAGGAGTTGGGGTTTTTGGACCAATTGATTGACTCTATCTATATTGAGGGTGTATCAAAGAGCCACAAAACATTTTGAAGGTAGTTTTCTTTTTTTTTTTTTTTTTAGACAGTGCCTCAAGCTGTCCCCCTGGGCAGAGTGCTGTGGCATTACAGCTCACAGCAACCTCCAACTCCTGGGCTCAAGCGAGTCTCCTGCCTCCGCCTCCCAAGTAGCTGGGACCACAGGCGCCCGCCACAACGCCCGGCTATTTTTTGGTTGCAGCCGTCATTGTTGTTTGGCGGGTCCGGGCTGGGGATTCAAACCCGCCACCTTAGGTGTACGTGGCTGGCGCCTTAGCCGGTTGAGCTATAGGCGCCGAGCCTTGAAGGTAGTTTTCATGTAGTTCTTTTATTTAATGATAATTTGATTCCTCTTACCTAGGTCTTTTACTCACATTTTCCATTGCCTCTCAGACTGGTGAGGTAGACATTAGTTACAGTACCTTGTGATGTACACTACTAAATTATCAAAGAAGCAATATTTAGATACCTAAGGAGCTTTGAAAAATAGATCAAAGGAGGTAAGTAACCAGGGCAAGCTATGTTTACATTAGAATTCGTAATATATCCCAATATTCTAGTGTTCTAATTCAGGCAGAGCCCAGAGGATTTTTAGGGCAGGGAAACTATTCTATATGACTCAGAATAGTCATACAGTGGATGACTATTGTAGCAGTGGATGCTTGTTGTCATGTATTTGTCAAAGCCCGTAGATGGCACAGTCCCTAAGGTGAAGGATAATGTAGACTGTGGACTTGCTGTGATGACGGGTGTCGGGAGGCTCGTCAGTTGTATGACATGTGCGCGTGTGTAGGGAGCATGTGGGAACTCTGTACTTTCTGTGGACCTAAACGTGTTCTATGAAACGAAGTCTATTAATTAAAAGAAATGAAAAGAAGTAACAATGGCAAACTATGTTTAAATATATAATGTTTCACTTACGTGAATTTGCAAGGACATATTATGTTATATATATGCCATTTTATATTTGCAGTATGAGAAATTTTATTTCCATTTTTACATCGATCAGTAAATGGTACACCTTTCTGATTATGCTTTTCTTTATATATATGCTTACATCAGTAAGTTTTGGTCACAGTCATAATAATTTTAAGAAGCTTTCTTTAGACCTGTTAACCAGCTCAGAAAACCAAGTTACCATAAGTTTACTGGTAAGAATAACATACTTTTTCAGTTTATAATTTCAAATATAGTTTTTTGAATGACTAGGAAGAGTGTTAATACCTTATATGGGCTTCTTTTTTTTTTTTCCAGATAGCCTCTCAGTCTTTGCCCAGGCAAGAGTGCCATGGTGTCAGCCTAGCTCACAGCAACCTCAAACTCTTGGGTTCAAGCGATCTTCCTGCCTCAGCCACCCAAGTAGCTGAGACTATAGGCACCCACCATAATGCCTGGCTAATTTATTCCTTTTTTCTACTTGTAGTAGAGATGGGGTCTCCCTCTTACTCAGGTTAGTCCTGAACTCAAGGGATCCTCCCTCCTCCACCTCACAGAGTGCTGAAATTACAGGTGTGAGCCACCGCACCCATTCCCAGTGTTAGCTTTTATAAGAGTCTCAAAAATATAGACATCTGGGCTGTACCTGTGGCTCAGTGTGTAGGGCACTGGACCCATATACCTAGGGTGGCAGGTTGAAACTCAGCCCCCGGCCAAACTGCAACAAAAAAATAGCCAGGCGTTGTGGCGGGCACCTATAGTCCCAGCTACTTGGAGGCTGAGGCAAGAGGATCGCCTAAGCCCAGGAGTTGGAGGTTGCTGTGAGCTGTGATGCCACAGCACTCTACTGAGGGGGACAAAGTCAGACTCTGTCTCTACCAAAAAAAAAAAATTATACACATCTTAGTAATAGACTATTGCCATTTTTGGGTGTCTGGAAATTGTTGCCAAGAATTGTGGCTCATCTACATTTATTCAAAGTAACAAAATCAGAAAATGAACTCTAGTTTTATTTGTTTGTTTTCAGACAGAGTCTCTCTGTCGCCCTGGGCAGATTGCTGTGGCATTATAGCTCACAGCAACCTCAAACTCTTGCACACAAGAGATCCTCTTACCTGAGCCTTCTGAATAGCTGGGACTATAAGCCAGTGTCACAACACCAGGCTAGTTTTTCTACTTTTAGTAGTGATGGGGTCTCATTCTTGCTCAGTCTGGTCTTGAACTCCTAAGCTTAAGCAGTCCACCTGCCTTGGCCTCCTAGAGTGCAAGGATTATAGGCATGAGCCAATGTGTCCAGCCCAAAAATCATAATTTCCTTTTTGGGGGGGG
>NW_003852554.1:1088966-1093640 GCF_000181295.1 Otolemur garnettii | reverse complement strand
AGCCTCCCAAGTAGCTGGGACTACAGGCGCCTGCCACAGCACCCAGCTATTTTTTGGTTGTAGTTGTCATTGTTGTTTGGCAGGCCTGGGCTGGGTTCGAACCCACCAGCTCTCGTGTATGTGGCTGGTGCCCTAGCTGCTGAGCTACAGGCACTCAGCCCCAAAATCTAATTTTTTATGATAAGTGGTTTGCTTTTCATTGTAATCTGGTTGAGCATATACTGTGTGCAAAAAGCATAAGACAAGAGTTCTTTTTTTTTTTTAATTGTTGAACCTTATATTTTATTTATTTATTTATTTATTGTGGGTTTTGGCTGGGACTGGGTTTGAACCCACCACCTCCGGCATATGGGGCTGGTACCCTACTCCTTTGAGCCACAGGCGCCACCCCTATTTTTTTTTTTATAATTATTTTTTATTAAATCATAACTTTGTACATTGATTCATTTATAGGGTTCAGGATACTGCTTCGATATACAATGTGAAATGCTTACGTTGAACCAAGTAACACATCCGTCACAATTATACTCAAGGACAAGAAGAGTTCTTGTCATTAGACTTTATGATTTTGGAATGAGCGTGGCAGGGAGAGAGTTGGAAAGTGCATGTATGTCTATATATGAGCAGCTAACAGAGTCTAGTCTCACTGTGTGGATATATTTGTTAAGTCACTTTGTAGGTCATTTTATTATGATTATAAATTGATTTCTTTAGCTTAAGAGAATTATTGATTTGTTTTAGTTCTTCTGGATCTGCCTCAGTTTTGACACACAGCAGCTCGGGAAATAGTCTGAAGCGCCCAGATACTACAGAATCACTTAATTCTTCTATGTCCAATGGAACAAGTGATGCTGGTAAGTCACCTCTGAGAATTTTTCTTTATCTTAAAAACATTTGTAGTACTGATAGAGACAGAGACTGGCCCAGTAGAACAGCAGTCTAGTAAGATTTGTTTTACTTTAGATCTTTTTGATTCGCATGATGACAGAGACGATGATGGGGAGGCCGGCTCTGTGGAGGAGCACAAGAGCGTCATCATGCACCTCCTGTCACAGGTTAGGCTTGGAATGGATCTTACTAAGGTAAGAACCAGGCTTGGCATTCGCCCTAAGTCTCAACTTGTGTGTGTGGATTCTCAGTGGTTGTGCAGTGAGTGTGCTTGTAAATAAAGTAAATGATATAACTTCTGTTGATGCTTGTCTTGTGGTTTAATGTACTTGTAGATGAAACTGTATATAAACTGAAAAGTTTATAAATGGATGAAATAAGTGAAGCTATAAGAATTTTATAAGAAAATAGTATATGTGGTTGTACAGATTTGAGATTTGGATTTTTGGGGGACAAATGAGGAATAGCATTGGGCTTGGATAGTACTTCGGATAAAACCTAAAGCAGTGTTGTATGCGGAGATTCAAAATGAAGCAGATTCTGATCTTAAGGTCAGAGAACCTGTGCTTGTATCCTACCTGCACTATTGCCAAACCACGTGGCCTTGAGCAGTTCCCATCCTCCACCATCTTCAGGATTCTCACAGACAAAATGGACATACAGTAACCTACTTCACAGGGCTATTGTAAGGATTAGAAAAGAGAGTGAGTAGAAAATTATATGCCATATATCGAGTCATACAATTACTGTTGTCTGGATTTGAATTTGAATTTAAACTTAGAGTGCTAAACAGAATCCCTGATTGAGTTAGGATTGGTGTATGGGTGCCTCGTATACTTCTGCCACTGCTGCAAGTCTCATCCTTTTCATTCTCACCACCACACTGTGGTGTTACTGTTAATTCTGTTTTGTAGATGAGGAAACCAAAATTCATGGGAGTAACTTGACTGAGTTAAGTGGTAGATTGAGATTTTAATCTAGACTGATTTGAAGACCTGAAATCTTTCCACTACTGGAAAGATTTGGCATTCTTTCATCTTTAAGAATGAGCTGTAGTACCTCTTCTGTTGGCTAAATTTTATTCTACCCAGCTTTAATTAAATTCTGAATTTTTGGTTTTGTTATTACAAAATTAACTCCAATGCTCTAGTCAGTAGTGAGCTTCATTTTGGTTTTGGATTTAGAGGGCCATTAAGAAACAGATGAATCTGTAATACCTTCTAATACATGTTAATGACAGGACCTCTACCCCTAACCTAATTGAGAAGAGAAATACGAGGATAAGATTAATTTGTGGAGCTCAGCATATGGACCATGAATGGTCTAGGTCGGTGGATATTTGTAGCAGTTTGTTTCCATTATTGCCTCAGTAATAGTTTGCTTGCATAGCTGCTGGCCTTTTGTGGTTGCAGTGACAGACATTCTTTTCTAAAAGTGGCCCATCAGGTTTCTCATTCACTTTCATTGGCCAGAGTCAGGCATGTGTCTGTGCCTGAACCAGTAAGTGGAAAGGGAAGTTAAATGATAAGCGAGTCCATATCCACCTCAGGAACCTGAGAAAGAGGGCTGTGCTTCTTATAGCCAGATCTGAACACAATCTGCATTTGGGTCTATAGATGCTAAAAACTCGTTATATTATGAATGGTATTATAATAATTTATTACTACTGAGTGTGTTAACAATAAGCTGTTAAAATCTTTTCCTGGCATACATGGATGTGATTGCTTAACAGATTCTGAAATCTTGATTCCTTTTATGCATTCTAGTCATTACAATATGACTTAATTTTATCTTTTATCAGAATGTTTTCCCACTTAAGATACTTTCCAAAAAAACAGTTTAATTCCAAATACTTCTTAGTTTTTAGGGATACTACCAAATCACATCCTATTTGCTCACCTAGTCTTCAGAACAACCCTGAAACTCAGTGCAAGTATAGGAATTTTAGAGAAGTTGAGGTAAATATTTTGCTTGATTACAAGTGAAAATTTTTTTTTTGTTTTTGAGACAGAGTCTCACTTTCTTGACCTTGTAGAGTGCTGTGGCATCATAGCTCACAGAACCTCAAACTCTTGCCTCAGAGAGAGATCACTTGGGTTCTAGTGATCTTCTTTCCTCAGCCTACCTGGTAGCTGAGAATATAGCCGCCTGCCACAACACCTGGCTATTTTTTAGAGATGAGATCTCTCTTGCTCAGTCTGGTCTCTAACTTATGAGCTCAAGCAATCCTGCCTCAGCCTCTCAGAGTGCTAGGATTAGAAGCATAATGTAATTATATGGTTTTGACCCTTCTTTTTTTTTTTTAATTGGCTATTCAATTCCTTCTTACATATTTCTACTAGAGTGTAATGTTTTTCTTGTTGATTTGTAAAAGCTGTTTATATATTAAAGGTATTTCCCCCTATTTGATCCCCAATCTGTATTCTCTTGTTTATTCCTTCAATTGCTGATTTAAACATCTCTTACTGGCCAGGCTTGGTGGCTTATCCCTATAATTCCAGCACATTGGGTGTCCAAGGCTGGAGGATTGCTTGAGGCCAAGAGTTCAAGACCAGCTGGGGCAATGTAGTGAGATCCTGTCTCAAAAAAATAAAAAATCTTACTGTATAAATAGTAATTAAAATGCAAATATGGAAAAAACTTGATTCGTATATTGTAGGAGTTCATTATATGTTTGATACAAATTTATAAGGAGATAAATTTTGTCATATACCAGTCTAATAATGATAAAGAAGCAGCAGGAGAGAGGAAAGTGCACAGATGCCCCCAGATCTGACAGACTCAATTTTGAATTCCACATTAACAATGGAACAGCAAGAACATTTTTCATCCTCTCTTAATTTTCATATTTCAATAATAATTTCTTTATCATAGTTTAATTAGATAACGTATTATATATGTAGTGCTCCAGCAGGTAAGAGGTATCAAAGAATTACTACTGAGTAGTTTATGGCCAACAGGAAGAAAAGGGAGGTTGTACAGAGGAAGTGACATTTGTATGTCGGCAACCCCTTTACTGGTTTCATCCGCTGGGCAAGTTAATGTGCATTTCTGAATCAGAACAATTTGGGAAGTAGTTTTTAGAAGCATGGCTGGGCAGTATGTGGTGGATGTAAATGTGATCAGAATGAGTTGTGTTTTCTTTTCTTTTCTTTTTTTTTTTTTAAGTAATTTAGCAATATATTTATCTGTAGTGAAATTTGATCATCCTGGGTCACATGTGAATGTTTTTCAGGTAGTTCTTCCAACATTTATTCTTGAAAGAAGATCTCTTTTAGAAATGTATGCGGACTTTTTTGCACATCCGGACCTGTTTGTGAGGTATTTCCCTGAACACAGTAGTTTCCAACATGAAAGGATATTAGTCAGTAGCTGTCTGCCCTTTTTTTGCCAGATAGATGGACTTACCTTACAGACATTTCTGGGTTAAAGTAGTGTTGAATAATGTGTTTATATTGGATGCCTGTCTGTTTGCTTAAGTTATGTAGTAGTGATATTGTTAGGCAACCAAGGTTTACACTTAATAAAATTCTCAGGAGCCCATTAATAAGTGGCCAGTATTTACAGGTTTAAGGGGGTAAGTTTATTGGGCCCAGGCACTGATAATCACTGTTAAGTTATTTATACTGTATCCTAATGAAGTTCAGCTGAGTTCATAAAATCTTTCTAAAATACCTATTGCCTGCTAGGTGCTTTGTTATGAACTAGAGAAAAAAATCCACAGTTTCTGCTCTTGGAGTTTACAATCATAGACTAATTCATAATTTTTTTTTTTTTTTTTTTTTT
>NW_003852554.1:1087458-1088939 GCF_000181295.1 Otolemur garnettii | reverse complement strand
GTAGAGTGCTGTTGCATCACAGCTCACAGCAACCTCCAACTCTTGGGCTTAAGCAATTCTCTTGCCTCAGCCTCCCAAGTAGCTAGGACTATAGGCGCCTATCACAATGCCTGGCTATTTTTTATTGTGTTTGTCATTGTTGTTTGGCAGGCCTTGAGCTGGATTCGAACCTGCCAGCTCCAGTGTATATGGCTGGCACCCTAGCTGCTTGAGCTATAGGAG
Organism: Otolemur garnettii; assembly: GCF_000181295.1. Taxonomy (NCBI): domain Eukaryota; kingdom Metazoa; phylum Chordata; class Mammalia; order Primates; family Galagidae; genus Otolemur; species Otolemur garnettii. The sequence goes on along the minus strand of NW_003852554.1, from coordinate 1,088,717 downwards.
CCAAGCCTAATTCATAAATTTTAAATATAAAGCTTGAAATGTTAAACAGATGTATATGTGCTAAGGATAGAAATAATATAAAGGTCAGACTGATTTATAAGGAAGTGAGCTCACATTGCTTTTCACGGTAGCAGGACAGTTTTCTATGCAATCTCTCTCCTTTGCCTTGAGACCTCAGTCTGAGGCTTCACAGTGGGTGGGCACATTGACTGACATTGATGTAAATGCGTCATTCCTGAAGAAGATTTAAGAGAATCACTTAATCAATTTGCAAATGGTAGGGATTCACATAAATGTAGTAGTGTTTAAGTAATAGGTAAAATACCAGTAAAATTGAATGAAAAGTACCAGTTGTTCACACTGCATATAGATTTGAGATTTTAGAGTATTTTTGATTTGTGAGAAAGTTAAATTTTGATTTCCTTAGTGGAACCACTTAAAAAATATAAAAGTACAGCTAAAAGGACAATACATTAAATGGAATACTAAAAACAACTCATTCCCAAAAAGTAGGAAAGGGAAGGTAATGGAACAAGGAACAGGGGAAACATGTAGAAAGCTACTAAGATGGTAGAGTTAAACTCCGCTACATAAGTAGATTATACACGCCACTGAAGAGAGATAGTCAAACTGGATAAAAAAATCAGATGGATCTGTATGCTACTTGCAAGAGAAAGACTTTAAATAAAGACTTTCAATTTCTTTAAATTGAACAAAGATATACCATGCAAAACACAAAAGCATAATAAAACTATGTTACTCTCAGATAAAGAGACTTTTAAGACAAGGAATATTCCCAGAGAAAATAGAGACATTTTGTAATGCTCCTAAATATATACCTAATAATGGCTTCAAAATATATACGCCAAAAATTGACTTAAACTAAAGGGAGAAATAGACAAGTCCACAAATTCCTCCTCCAGGAACTGATTAAACCTACCCTGAAAATAAGCCTATAGACAGTTCAAATAGCATTATCAGTTGACTTGATCCATGACCTTAGTAAACACTGCCTAGTAATTGTATAGTATGTAGTCTTTTCGGGTACACATAGAATACTCAAGATAGACCATATGCAGAAAAGTCTCAGTAAATTTAAAATAATTGGAATCATACTAGCTATATTCTCTGACCATAAAATTAAATTAGACATCAATAACACAGATATAGGCTCGGCACCTATAGCTCAACCGGCTAAGGCGCCAGCCACGTACACCTAAGGTGGCGGGTTCGAATCCCCAGCCCGGACCTGCCAAACA
>NW_003852554.1:1071151-1087281 GCF_000181295.1 Otolemur garnettii | reverse complement strand
AAAAAAAACACAGATATAGAAAATACCTAGTTATTGGTGGCACCTGTGGCTCAAAGGGGTAGGGCACTGGCCCCATATGCCAGAGGTGGTGGGTTCAAACCCAGCCCCAACCAAAAACTACAAAAAAAAAGAAAAAAAATACCTACTTATTTAAAAATTAAACAATGCATTTACATACTCTTAAACAGGCCACTATAGAATGTGCTTCAGGGCAGAGGTGATGATTGGTTGGAAAGGGAGATGGGGAAACTTTCTGGAATAATGGAAATGTTCCATGTCTTGACTGGGTGGTAATTAACTCAACTGATACATAAATTTGTCAAATCCTCAAACAAAACACTAAGATCAATATACTTCTACATACCCCTCAAATTTTATTTTTAAAAATTTTATTCCTTTTATTTTTGAGGAGATTTAGATCCTAATTTTAATGAAACTTTGAGGTAACTTTTGATCCTAGGTCCCTGGTCCTCTCAGCCTGGTTCAGGATGGACCATGCCAAAGGGGTGCTGGGTCAGCTTGGCATTCTGCCAATTAAATTTTGTCTCTTTCCTTTGCAGCATTAGTGACCAGAAGGATCCCAGAGATCGCATGGTTCAGGTTGTGAAATGGTACCTCTCAGCCTTTCATGCAGGAAGGAAAGGATCAGTTGCCAAAAAACCCTACAACCCCATTTTGGGCGAGATTTTTCAGTGTCATTGGACATTACCAAATGATACGGAAGAGAACACAGTGAGTTCTACATTGACATTTTTAATTATCTTAAGTCATATACTAATTCAGGATTTCATTTTATTTAGGAGCAGATAATAATGATCAAGAGACCACCCGTAGAGGAACATTCTTGTTATTAGATCATTTGATCTTAAATATAATGAGAAGGGGGAAAGAGTAGGATGTGTTGAGGATGGAGATTTAGAAATCAGACTATGCAAGGCCATTTACACCATAATGATAATTTTATGGCTTAACAGGTTCTCATTTTTGTCTTAAAAAGATCATTACAATGATTTTGTGAAAATACAATCAAGAAGGGGCAAAAATGGAAGCTTGGAGACCATTGAGGCAGCTTTGGTGTTCTAGGGGAGACATGGTGATTCAAGCTGTATTTCAGAGGTAGAATCGACAGTTGGGGAAACTAAGGGAAGGGAGACAATCAGAAATGAGCCCTTGCACGTGGACTTCAGCAGTTGATGGTGTCATTACTTACAAGGAAAGGATTGGATTTGGGGAGGGAAAGATCAGGAGCTTCAATTTAAAATATAAAGTATGGGTGTCAATTAGATATGTAAGCAGAGCTATCCAGTGGGAAATTGAAATTTAAGAGTGTGGAGTTCAAGGGAGAGTTCTGAAATTGAGATTGGGGAGGGGGGAGTGGAGTAAGATGGCAGACCAGAAGGATTGTTCTGCTACGCTCTCCTAGAATGGGGAAAAAAAGAACCCAGCCATACCTGGCGCGAGGAACTTACCCAGTGACACAGCTCAGGGAGCATAGCAGGGAGGTGGTAAGATGGATATAGTGTATGATCCAGAGTGGTAAAAATCTGATGAATTGGGCAAGTGATTGCGACCCAGCCCCACAGAGGTCCCGGACTGGAGGAAGTCTTTCCAGCATTCTCAGTTGTTGGGGGAAGCTGCATGCTGAGTGAAAAGCTTGGAAGGGTAGGTGGACTCGAACAGTATACAGCAACCATATTTGAATGCCGATTGGAGTAGACTTGCCATAGGTTTAGTAGCTGGCGAGGCAGCCATACTGAGGTCTTGGTGGCCAGGGGGCTGCCATTGTAAGGAAGTCATGAGAAGGTCTTAGGGGCCTAAAGCAGGGCCATCTTAATTCCTCCTGCTGGGATCAGAACTCCACTCTTGGGACAGGCTGAGGGACTCCTGCACCCCACAGGAACTGGAGTCAGGGCACTGTAAGACCTGGCCCTGAAGGATTCTCCTTAGTTTTAAGACATCAACCTGGCAGGGTCTGAATGTTGAAGAAACAATCAGTCAATTACTGAAGATACTAAGTTTGGAATAAGGACCATAGAGGTTGGTGGCTGTGCTGTCTACTAAAAGATCCACAGTGCCACCTGGTGTTCAGGAGACACATTGCAACATACTGTCATCAAGAGCAAGGATTTCTGTTTAAAACAAAAGAGGAAGCAAGAAGGGAAAAGGAAGACTAGGAGGTGGGCTCGGCGCCTATAGCTCAATCAGCTAAGGCGCCAGCCACATACACCTAAGGTGGCAGGTTCGAATCCCCAGCCCGGACCCGCCAAACAACAATGACAGCTGCAACCAAAAAATAGCCGGGCGTTGTGGCGGGCGCCTGTGGTCCCAGCTACTTGGGAGGCAGAGGCAGGAGACTCGCTTGAGCCCAGGAGTTGGAGGTTGCTGTGAGCTGTAATGCCACAGCACTCTACCCAGGGGGACAGCTTGAGGCTCTGTCTCAAAAAAAAAAAAAAAAAAGACTAGGAGGTGAATAAGAAGAAAGGACATATGAGGAGGAACCAACAGAAGAATTCAAGCAACATGAAAAACCAATACAGGAACTCCAAGGGACTATGAGGCAGTTACTGCAGAAGACTACACTTACAAAGAATTAATGGATTTGACAGGAATTTAAAATATAGATGATAAAGACAATAAAAGGAATGGATGAGAAAATGGAAAGATAGAACCAAAAGTGGGATGAGAGATATGTAGAATATAGAATGGATATGATGGAGCTTAAGAAACTAAAGGAGATTGGCTCAGTGCCCGTAGCATAGTGGTTACAGTGCTAGCCACATACACCAAAGCTGGCAGGTTTGAACCCGGCCTGGGGGTTAAGGCAACAATAACAACTGCAACAAAAAAATAGCCAGGTGTTGTGGCCAGCACCTGTGCTCCCAGCTAGTTGGGAGACTGAGGCAAGGGAATTGCTTAAGCCCAGGAGTTTGGGATTGCTGTGAGCTATGACACGATGGCCCTCTATCAAGGGTGACAACTTGAAACTCTTGTCTCAAAAAAAAAAAAAAAAGAAAGAAAATGAAGGAGACAATCAGAGAATGTAAAGAGGCAGTAGAAAGTATCAAAAATATGTTAGACCATGAAGAAGAAAGAACCTCTGAGCTAGAGAATAAAGTTTTCCAGTTAACCCAGGTAGATAAAGAGGCAGAAGAGGCACTCAGAGAACTACAAGTCTCCATGAAGCATTCAAATATATGAATAATAGGGATTCCTGAAAGGGAAGAAGATTGTCCCAAAGGAATGGAAGCCCTACTGGAGACCATTATAAAGGAAAACTTCTCAAGTGTTACTAAAGACCCCAACCCTCTCCTCTCAAATGGATATCAAACCCCAGGTCATCTCAACTCGAACAGAGCCTCTCCAAAACACATTGTAATGAAATTGTCCAAAGTCAAGATGAAAGAAAAAATTCTGCAAGCAGCCAGGAGTAAGCACCAGCTGACCTACAGAGGCAGAGCTATTAGGATGACAACAGACTTTTCAACTGAAACTTTCCAAGCCAGAAGAGCTTGGTCTTCTACATTCAACATCCTTAAACAAAACAATTTTTAGCCCAGAATTCTTTATCCTACTAAACTAAGCTTCAAAATTGATGGAGAAATCAAATCTTTTGTGGATATACAAGGACTGAGGAAATTTGCCGCAACAAGACCAGCTCTACAGGAAATACTTAGATCTATTCTCAACACTGACCACCACAATGGACCACCAGCAAAGTAAACACCCAGAAGCTAAAGGTCAAAATGTAGCTTCCACAGTGGCACAAAGAAGAAAACTACACAACAGACTTTCACAAAGTAAGATGAATAGCACTCCACCACACCTATCAATTGTCAGTAAATGTCAGTGGACTGAATTCACCACTGAAGAGGCACAGGCTCGCTGACTGGTTAATAAAGCACAAGCCCATCTATGTGATGTCTCCAGGAGACACTCCTAGCCTTGAAGGACAAATCAAGACTCAGGGTTAAGGGATGGAAAACAGTATTTCAAGCAAAATCAGAAGAAAGGAGAGGTTACGATCTTATTTCAGATTTAAAGCAACTAAAGAAAGACAAAGATGGACACTTTATACTAATCAAAGGAACAATTCAACAGGAAGACATTTCAATTTTAAATATTTATGCACTCAACTTAAATGCTCTCAGATTTATGAAAGAGACCTTGATGGGGCTGACAGTATGATCTCCCATAACACCATAATAGTTGGGGACTTTAACACCCCTCTGACAGAATTGGACAGATCCTCTAAACAGAAGGATTATTGCTTAGACAAGAAGCAATAATTACAGTATTATAATTATGTGCTGTGATAGAAGTATTTTGAGGGTGCTTGGTGTGTGCAGAGCCAAGGCTTCAATTATCAGATTCTCTGAAATGTTATTCGTGTTTCTACATCAAAAGAAAATATTATATTTGCTTGCAGGAGCTAGTTTCAGAAGGACCAGTTCCTGGGGTTTCCAAAAACAGCGTAACATTCGTGGCTGAGCAGGTGTCCCATCATCCACCGAGTAAGTTCCAGAGCTCCTCCGCAACCTCCACCTTCAAAGTATTCTGTGCAAAGGTCATTAAAAGCTCCATAATTTAGGTTACTTTAGTGTCAATTGTATGACTGACTATATCTTTCCTATCACTTGACGTGGAAACTCAATTTGATTGGTTCCTCATGTCTGTGTCTTTTCCTTGTGTAAGTTCCAAAGACTCTTTTAGCTTTACTGATTAAATATTGTATAAAAGAGATTTGGGAAACCAACTTTTATTTTTATTTTTTTTTTTTGAGACAGAGTCTCACTATGTCTCACTCACTTGGTAATGTGCCCTGTGTCATAGCCCATAGCAACCTGAAACTCTTGTGCTTAAGCGATTCTCTTGCCTCAGCCTCCCATGTAGCTAGGACTACAGGCGCCTGCCACAATGCCCAGCTATTTTTGTTGTTGTTGCAGCTGTCGTTGTTTGGCAGGCCCAGGCAGGATTTGAACCTGCCACCCTCAGTGCATGTGGCTGGTGCCATAACCACTGTGCTATAGGCACTTAGCTGGGAAACCAACTTTTAATACTTTCAAAGACATCTTGCATATATTGGTCTGTTCTGTAGAGACTCCAGCAACTGTGAGATGGTACTAAGTGTGGTATATAGTTTCTGCACAGTGTATTCCTGGCATAGTGGAGAGAATACAGTAGTCCCTGGTATCTGCACGGGATTGGTTCTCGGATGCCCTGCAGGGAGCAAAACCTGAGGATGCTTACAACCCTGATACTAAATAGTTCTTTTATTTTCATTTACTGTATATAACCTCTCATCTCTGGATTACCTTACAATACCTAATATGATATAAATGCCATGTAAATAGTTGTCACATTGTATTTTTAAAATTTGTATTGTTTTATTATTGGTTATTTTTCTTGAATTTTTTTTCCAAATTCTCTCAGCATATCATTTCTGAACATTTTTGATCTGCAGTTGGTTGAATCTGTGAATGTGGAACCTACCAACTGTATAAGTACAATATTAAGAATGGAAATACAGGATGCAATACTGCACACCTGCAGACTGTGAGGACAGATAGCCTGCTTTTTGATTTTATTCTTCCTGAGTTTTATTCAGCCTCATATTTCAGGGAAGCTCCTACCTACATGGCTCTGATCCTTGCACTGGGGAAAGGGTAGGTAACCTCCTGGCCTAAGTCAAGGCTGTTCTTTGAAGGTTATAGGATTTCCCTATGGAGCCAGTTTTTTCTGCCAGGTTAAGTGAGTTTGGAGAGGTGCTGTAGCTGAAAGTGCGCTGATTGAAAACATTCTCTTTTTAGTTTCAGCCTTTTATGCAGAGTGTTTTAACAAGAAGATACAATTCAATGCTCATATCTGGACCAAATCAAAATTCCTTGGAATGTCAATTGGCGTGCACAACATAGGGCAGGGTAAGTTTTTGAACACTGGGTGGACTACAGCATTCTTAGAGAATTTTGTGTCATTTGAATATGTGCTAGACCCCTGTCCAATAAAATGGCCTTGGGGTCTGTTCACAGTTGTTAGCAATAAGAGGCTCTGTTGGAGCTGAGAGCAGGAGTGAGCTACTAGACAGGTTATCCCCATTGACACTGCTCATCGGAGATTCTGTCCCTTCTTTCCGCAGGCTGTGTCTCGTGTCTAGACTATGATGAACATTATATTCTCACATTCCCCAATGGTTACGGAAGGCAAGTAGAGCTGTGTCTGTGTCCTCTGATCAGCAGTACATCCTCTTGTTCCTTAAGCCGTGCCCCCTCCTCCTCTCTTTCCTCACAACTGTCAGCCTCACCTGATAACTTTTGATTTTGCAGGTCTATCCTCACAGTGCCCTGGGTGGAATTAGGAGGAGAATGCAGTATTAACTGTTCCAAAACAGGCTACAGTGCCAATATCGTCTTCCACACTAAACCTTTCTATGGGGGCAAGAAGCACAGAATTACTGCTGAGATTTTGTAGGTATTTTGTTTTTCTGCCTCACTTCTCTTCTGCTTCTCTGAGATACTTTTCCTTTTGTCTTTAATTATATCCTCTGTGTTAGAAATGTGAAAGAATAGTTCTCTTTGTAAACTTGTTTCATACCTTTGATGGCATATCTCTTCCCAAAACCCATCTCAGAAGGAGACCTGAAATCCAGAGCAATCAGGGTCATTCATCAACGGGATTTCCTTCCTAGGAACCTGACCTGTGACGGGGAACTGAAGGGGCCTTCCTAGATTTCTTAGTTTATTCAGATTATGGATCCTTCATCCTCGCCAGATTGGACCATAAGCTGGTCCTTACCAGAGACTTTGTGACCCCTAGAGAAGCATTTTCAATTTGTTATAGCCCTTCCTTTTTCTGTGCTTTTACTGGGGTGAAACAGCAACTGTCACATCTTACAAGTATTTGGCTTGGCTCCACTTGGCATGTTGGGTCAGGTGAAGATGATGGTGCTGTCTGGCTAACGGGTGGGTTCAGATCCTGCCTAAAGAGGAAGCTCTGTACAGTAGGGATACCTACCAGACTTTGCTCTCCTCTGGAAGGTCTTAAGGAAGCAGTGTCCCAGGTGGAAGACACAATATTGTTTAACCACTTTTCCAGGGAGGTAATTTAATTTGGATGTTAAAAGTCAGTATCCAGAAATATCTTGAGCAGATGGGACCATGAACAAGATGAAGTTTACTAAGGATCAGTGTGAAAAATTATTCTAGTTGGAAAATATGGGCAGGGCTTTAAAGACTAGCACAAAATCACCACAATGATGCCCCTGTGTCCCCTGCTCCACCCCCAGCAAATCAGGCAGATGATAGACTTGAATATTCAGAACAAAGATACCGGTGTGGCTGCTTCTCAGAGCTCTTTAGAGGTAACTACCACTAATAAGAATTGCTAGCTTAGCAGAATTTTCTGCCAGTCAGAGCCATATTTAGTACAAAGATGTGAGGTGGAAGAACTTTTGGTGGGTATTTTTTTTTTTTTTTTTTGAGTCAGAGTCTCACTTTTTTGCCTTCAGTGGAGTGCCGTGGCATGATAGCTCACAGCAACCTCCAACTCTTGGGCTCAAGGGATTCTCTTGCCTCAGCCTCCCAAGTAACTAGGACTATAGGCACCTGCCACAATGTCTGGCTATTTTTTTAAACTTTTTTTAAAAATTTTTTTAGAGACTCACTTTATCACCCTCAGTAGAGTGCCGTAGCGTCACAGCTCACAGTAACCTCAAACTCCTGGGTTTAAACGATTGTCTTGCCTCAGCCTCCTGAGTAGCTGGGACTACAGGCACTTGCTACAATGCCTGACTATTTTTTTGGTTGTAGTCGTCATTGTTGTTGGCAGGCTCGAACCCACCAGCCTCAGTATATGTGGCCTGAGATCCTGTCATTTTTCTTTCCCTTTATTCTCTTTCCCCAAATCCTCCCAAGTTATGGAGGACACTGAAGTGTCTGCTGGTGATGCTTTCATTCCTATACCCTGTTCATTTTTCTCTGACTTCTGGTTTTCTGTTCACGCCTTCCCATTCCTAACTAGGTCTTAGCTATGATGCTTCTCAGAGTCCAGACCTGGGAGTCCAAGTTGAGGCCTGTCAGGGCGTTTGAGAAAAGGATGCTTGCTCAGGGAAAGTGGTCAAAGCATTAGGCCCAGAGGTCCCTTTCAGCCTGAGGATGAAAGTCTGGCATAAAGAGCAAAGCTTTCCCTGACCATCATTCCATGGTTCTGCCCTTGTTCCTCCAGTGCCCACCCAAGCTCATCACAGCACTTACCACTTAGGACTTCAAAGGCACTAAGTCTTTTCCCCACTCACAGGCTTTTTGGTCACACTTAGCCTGCCCTGCTAGTTTTCCCTTTGCTAGCTACTATAATAACCTTGGGTTTGTTAGTTTCAATAGAGAAAGGATAAAAAGTCAAATCCAGTGACGCCAGTGCAAAAATTCAGTGGAAGCCCCAAGGCAGTAGTAGTGTCACTGTTGTGTATGTACAGTCACTGGGCTGGGAACAGCTTTAGGGGAGAGGGTATAACAGGTGTGTTGTGGCCACACAACAGAGCTCTGCACCCTGTACTGAACTGTTCATGGGTTCTTGAGTTCATAAGCACCTTGTTCCAGGTCCTCATTCTTGCAGTCGGCCCCATAAGCTGATTTTGTCAAAGACCTCACACTTGGTCTCCTGTGTTCTCTGTATAGATAGGCCACACTGACCAGATTCTTTGGTGGAGTAATTTTCAACTTGAGACTAACACAAATGTTTCCTTTTCTATTCAGTTCTCCAAATGACAAGAAGTCTTTTTGCTCCATTGAAGGGGAATGGAATGGTGTAATGTATGCAAAATATGCAACAGGGGTAAGAACCTGTATTTTGCCACTTGTTTCAGGCTACAGTGAATTATAGTCTCCCCTTTATCCTGGCTTCCTTCATCTGGACCTTGAACCACTGAGGCAGGCCAGTGTTGTCTCTTCAGGGCAAGACTTTTCCTTCCTTCCCCAACCTCCCCAGCAGTGCAGGTAATAGAATGATTTCTGTGTTTCTCCCTGCTCTCAAAAACCCTGAGATTAATACATGTAAAACAATGTTTAAGGGCGGTGCCTGTGGCTTGTGGGTAGGACACCAGTCCCACATACTGAGGGTCACGAGTTCAGTCCCAGCCCCGGCCAAACTGCAAACAAAAAGATAGCCGGCCTTTGTGGAGGGCACCTGTAGTCCCAGCTACTCGGGAGGCTGAAGCAAGGGAATTGCTTAAGCCCAGGAGTTGGAGGTTGCTGTGAGCTGTGCGACGCCATGGCACTCTACCAAGGGCGATAAAGTGAGACTCTGTCTGTACAGTTTAGCACGTTTAGCTCAGAACCTAAGTTAATGCTAGTTATGTCATTAGAATGTGTGGTTATGTTTATAAAATAAGTGCTGAAGTAATTTGTATACACAGTTTTAAGATTTTATGTAATAAAATTTGACTGCCTGGCAGCATGGATACAGAAATAAAATTGTCTTTGCCTTCAGGAAACTCGTGCCCTTTGATGCCACTCGTTCAGTGTTGTTTCTAGGAAGAATGGTGGTAGGAAGTTAATGCTCTGCTTAATACTGGGATTAGTTGTTCATAGGTCTAGCTCCCCAAGAGATTATATCCCTAGCATGCAGCACATAACCACTTGAAAATACCTGTTCAACTGAGCCTCTAGACAAGGCAGTAACTTTATTTTAGGCTTAAGACTGCATGTGAACTTCATACATCATTAACATGTATGGGATTTGCTTTTTCGATCTGCTAATTAGTCTTTGGAAAGAACTGACTTTTCCTACTAGGACAGAATAATAAAACATATATGTATCTCTTTTGTTTTCCCAGGAAAATATAGTCTTTGTAGATACCAAGAAGTTGCCTATAATCAAGAAGAAAGTGAGGAAGTTGGAAGATCAGAATGAGTATGAATCCCGCTGGTAAGGAAATAACTAGGCCTATTGCTGCGGTGCTCACTCTGCTGCCGGGGCACCGGCATGGGGCTGGGTTGTGGAGATAGTACAGCAGAGCAGACCAAGCACAGACCAAGTCTGAATGCCTGGGTTCACACGTCAGAACCACCACAGACTAGCTTCATTCATAACCCTTTGCCTCCTTTCCTGAAGCGGTAGAAATAATGGCCTTGAGGAGAAGCCATGTCTTACCCCCTTAAGTTTCTGCAGTTTGCCTCTTGACCTTTATTCTCTGTTTATACTCTTTTCTCCAAGATCACATTGTTAAATTTAAGGGAATTTTTCTCAGCTCCTTTGAGCTAACCCTTTTGATTTATAATAAGAGACACTCAAACTTAGTCCCCCAAAGTTGCCTAGCAAGTTAGAGGCAGAAGTGTAAGAATTCCTCCCAGATCTCAGCTTCTACTTTGCTCTCTTGTGCCACCCTTACCATGGATCAAGCTGCTAGTCCCTTATTTCTTTGAAAACTAGCAGTGGAGTCTCCTGGGCCCATTTTCCTGCTCCTTCCTCCAATGCTTGGGGGTAGTTAGGGAGATCTAGTCGGTGAACTACAGCATTTAAAGCCATCTGACTTATACTGTTATTATGCTATTGTCAGAGGCGGCTCTAGGCTTTAATTTTCAGGATAGCCAGCTACTCTTGATCTCCGTTTTTTAGCCTTTGGAAGGATGTCACTTTCAACTTAAAAATCAAAGACATTGATGCAGCAACTGAAGCAAAGCACAGACTTGAAGAAAGACAAAGAGCAGAAGCCCGAGAAAGGAAGGAGAAGGAGATTCAGTGGGAGACCAGGGTAAGCTTGCCTGCCTTAGCCTCTAATCCGCACCTCCTCCTGTATTCCGAGCAATAAATCATTCGCTCCTTTCAATGACTGTTCAAGAAATGAAGTGCCAACACTGTTGATGAACAAGATGAACCTTGGTCTCTATGTGAAACTCATTTCAGTCTAATGGGGGAGAAGACATGAAATAATAAAATGTATTAGAGAAGTACAAAGCAAGTGTGTAACTAAGTTCTTCCCCTTTCTTTTACAGTTGTTTCATGAAGATGGAGAATGTTGGGTTTATGATGAACCATTACTAAAACGTCTTGGTGCTGCCAAGCATTAGGCTGGGAAATGTGAAGTTTACACCTGATGACCAGGGCAGTAGGCATAATTCAGCAACAAACAATCTTCCTTTGGGAGAACCTGTTGACTCCCTTCTTATTACAGTGGTTCCTATCTCAGGGATACTGGACTTTCCGACGCAGATGAGCAATTAAAGTGGGAAAAGCTTCCCTTTTTCCTCTGTGGCAGTTATGATTTTGACTCCAAGTCCTGAGAAAAACTTCAGGTTTTGAAAACAAGATGTCTGCTCCTTTTCCAAACCCCAGGCATTGAAAAACATTTATAAATCCAAGTCTCTAACTCTGCACTCTAGTACTGCTATTAAGATATACAAGCTCTGTTTCTTAGTTCATATAATTTTTGGTGTGTTATACATATACACACACATATAAAATATACCTGATACCAGATTTTTCATAAATACGCCGCCTATTGTAAATATTGGTTCCTCTAAGTTGTTTTAGAAAATTAGCGCAATGTATTAAAATCAAGTGTTAGGAAATTTCATGGTCTTACCTACAATAACTTTTATTTTGGAAGTGAAATATTATTAAATTGTAATTATACTCAGTGCTTCTTAAGGCTTCATAAAGTAATTTTTTTCAACCTTTTTTTAGTGTGTTTTATTATCCATATGGCTAAACTTGGAAGCCAGTTATTTACAGGGATAGCTTTTCAGAAGGGCTCTGAAGACATTCACCCTCCTTTATAGTCCATGTTTTATCCCATACCCTGCTACTCCCTGAAGTCTTCACTGAACTCTACCACACACACAGGGTTACCAACACCCAACGTATTTTATCGATAGCCTTAGAGGGTTTGGAAAGAGTGCAAATTTTTAGATCCGAAACCCACAATGAAAATGTAACAAAAAGAATGCCACGGCAGCAAATGGCTCATTTCGAAGGGAAATACAGAACTATCTTTATTTAAAAATACATTTTAAAAAATCAAAAACAGGTATTAGTACCTAGCATTCAGGTACTAACACTCTAGCATTTCGTTATTAATCACACAATGATTACATGGGGGCTTTCAAAACCTATACTCTCAGTCTGGAGGACACAGGCCAGGGATTCCCAAATTGCTGTCACAAGCTTTTTGGTCACGCTTGGCCCACCCGGCTAATTTTCTCTTTGCTAGCTGCTATAGTAACCCTGGGTTTGTTAGTTTCAATAGAGAAAGGATAAAAAGTCAGTCAAATTCAGTGATGCCAGTGCAAAATTCAGTGGAAGCCCCAAGGCAATAGTAGTGTCACTCCATAAATTACAAACACGTTTTTAAATACACGTTGCTTCAGGCCAATGAGACTGCAGTTTATTTGACTATTTTGTGGTAGGGGAGAAGGTTGAGTGTTGCTGTGAAAGCCCTGATATCAGTAATGGGGATGACGGAATCTGCCAGCACAGGAGAGGTTGGCAGGTAGGTTAGCTGCATCACTTCACAAGAAGAATTTGAATCTTCACCAGAAGGGGTGCTGTCCTCTTCCAGCTCGTACTTCCCGTATCCAACAACCTGAAAGAGGCCAGAGATTCAAGGTTAGAAACAGTCTGAGCAGATGTGTCATCTTTGATAACGACGCAGTCAGTAACTGGGTCAAAGCTACTTTAGTGAACTATACTCACATGAACGCTGAGCATTTTACTCCCTGGTCCTCTATGGTCCTTGAACCAGTTGACCAGGTCTGATTTTGAGAATGACTTCAGTGCTTCAATCTTACACGGAAAAGAAAAGTAAGAAAGAAAGGACGCACAGGGGTTATTATAACCTCCTTGATCCTGCTTAGCTTTTGAGAACTTCAGCGTACTCCTCCTAATCTCAGTTCATCTTTATCCTTCTCTGGAAGGGTAGGGACAAGCTGCCGTGTTTTATAGCAGGAGTAAGAGCAGTTAGCAGATGCTGTCATTGCAGGTGAATACCGTGCACTGAGCCTGACACCAGGGGTCTCCTCAGTGTCACCTCCCAGTTATGTGGTAACTGCATATTCTGGCTTGAGGAAAATGTAGCAACTATTGGAACAGGTAAACTTTTCATGTCTTGCTTCTACTCAGAAAACAAGTGCCTTAAGGTGAACTGTGCTGAAATGCCTTATTAAAGAACCTCGCTGCCTCACAGAGCATTGTTGTTTGGTAATTCTCAGTTTTCCTTACATAGCAGAATGCTTTGTTCTCTAGAATATCTTTTGGCAAACTTCAATGTAATATAAAAATGTAGCTGCTCTGATTGAAACTGGGGAAGGAGGGTAGTAAGGATTAGCACCCTACTCACATGGCCACCTAAGGTGCTAGTCTGAGTAATGAAGTAACCAGGCCAGGATGGGTGTCCCGGGTTTCTCTTCAATTCAAAATACTAGTTTACTTGCACCTGTGACTCCTGTAGAACCCTCTGTCAGGGCTCTGCAACCATGTGCCCATGTTACCTCATGAGCAAGACGATCAAAGAGATACTGCTGTGTCACCACTTCGTTCCAGTTCCTATCCACCTCCTCCCCAAGGTGGGTGTCCTCACACTCCTTCAGCTTGATGAGAGCTGTGACCTGTTCCCAGCAAAAAGAGAAACACTCAGACATGGCATACCAGTTCCCTCTGAATAGACCCGGCCCTGTCCAAGCTAGCAGGACAGGGAGTGATGAAGCCAGTTGGGGCACTATGGTCAGACTGAGGTGGGCCTGCGAAACTCAAAAACTGACCAGCACATAGTACTATTAAAGCTAGTGTGTGGTGTCTTGAGGGACTGTGGGGGCAAAAGGCCAAAAGCCCAGGCTGGCAAAGTCAAGTCACCTGGGTGTTGAATGCATCTTCAGTGAGGTTCTCAATCTTCTCTTCAAAGCTAGAAAGAAACTCTTCTATCTTCTTATCAACAACTTCAGAGCTGAAACAAAACACTTCAATTAAAAGTCATCAGAGAACTGGTGTTTCAGGCAGAAAGAATTAAGACATGACATTATCTCCAGGAAAAAGGTTGGAGTATTTCCCCAGGTCTCAGCATTTTACCATAAGGGAGGGAAGAGAATGGGGAAGAATGCCCCCCCCTTCCAGCCCAATTTTCTGGGATCCTCATACTGAGGAAGTCATTCCAAAGCTAAGAACAAACAGGTTCCAACATGAATTCAGGACAGGCATCCCTGCCATTCTTGGTCCTCAGGTCTGCCCAAAGAGAAGAAACATTGGCAAGCCCTGCACAGTGACCACAGGACTTGGATTAAGTCCTGTAGGACCACTAGAACCGATGAGTCCTGGATCGCGGCCCATCTTACAACACCCTGCCTCTACACCCTCTGCAATGATTAAATAGAGCAAATCCTGCTTGGTCATAGTTGTCTGAGGCTTAAGGAAGCACATACATCCAGCTGCCACTATCCACTCAAGAATATTAGGTTAGACTTATCAGCTACTCACTTGTACTTGGTTGCCTGTGTTCCCACGGTGACAGAGAATCCTAGAATCCCAGATGTGTTCCTACAGGTAGGGTATACATGGTACCTACCGCCAGAGTGAAAAATTACATGAGCTTAGGTGGTCACCTGGGCTTTGCCTATTACTGGATATGTGTGGCAAAGGTTTCTGCCTATTCTCACTGGACCTGGAGGTCCTAAAAGAGGACCCAAAAATGTTGAAGTGTCCAGCCATCTGAATTGGAGACCACAAGCTTTTTTTCTTTTTCTCTTTCTTTTTTTTTGAGACAGTTTCACTTTCACCCTTAGTAGAGTGCTGTGGCATCACAGCTCACAGCAACCTCAAGCTCTTGGGCTCAAGTGATTCTCTTGCCTCAGCCTCCCAAGTAGCTAGAACTATAGGTGCCTGCCACAACGTCTGGATATTTTCAGAGATGGGGTCTTGCTTTTGCTCAGGCTGGTCTCAAATTCATGAACTCAGGCAATCCACCTGCGTCAGCCTCTCAGAGTGCTAGGATTACAGACATGAGCCACCGTACCCAGCCCAAGCTTTTTTCCTAAAAAAAATCATAGCTGTGGCTCGACGCCTGTGGCTTAAGTGTCTAAGGTGCCAGCCACATACACCTAAGGTGGCGGGTTCGAATCCAGCCCGGACCTGCCAAACGACGACTGCTGCAACCAAAAAATAGCCAGGCGTTGTGGCGGGTGCCTGTGGTCCCAGCTACTTGGGAGGCGGAGGCAGGAGACTTGCTTGAGCCCAGGAGTTGGAGATTGCTGTGGGCTGTGATGCCACAGCACTCTACCCAGGGGGATAGCTTGAGGCTCTGTCTCAAAAAAAAAAAAAAAACATAGCTGTGTACATTAATGCAATCATGGGGTACAGTGTGGTGTTTCCATATACAATTTGAAATATTTTCATCAAACTGGTTAACATAGCCTTCATGTCATTTTCTTAGTTATTGTGTTAAGACATTTATATTCTTTTCTTATCTTCAAAGTTGACCAATGAAAAACAGGTATATTTTAAGATGCAAATTCCAGAAGTTCTAACAAGTAGTTATAGAAGGTACTCTAAGGTACCGAAGGACAAAAGAACTGTGAGAGGCTGCTCAGTAAGGACTATGATAAACCTGAGCCTGCAAAGTAAGCCTCAGACCCTTAGCGAGCTCAGTGCCCTTGCCACCAGACTTACCCAAGAGTCTGTTTGGTTCGAAGGAAGTCAAAACAAGGCTCCTCCATGTGCATCTGTAATTCAACATACTACCCATCAGCCCAACCACCAGCAGAGAAGCCTCCATTTCTAATCCCCAAAGTGTCCCACTTAACCTCTAAGTTCAACCTCCCTAATTGCATTTTTCCTAAATGACCCCAGGCTCCCGTCCATGCTTACGCTGGGTGAGAACAGTAAATGACCATCTCTCCTTCCAACCACAGGTCTCTGACCACCCCGAGTCCCTAGTCCCAGGGACAGGGGCTTGAAACACCTCAACTCTCCTTTGTACACTTACCACAAGCAGCTCCATAAGAGTGTATTCTCTTAGACTCCTCGTACCTGACTGAAAGGAGAAGGCAGTCAGACCAACTGAATACCCACTAGCTTACAGGGCTTTTTAATAATCAGCAATTTTTGGCAACCACTCATTCCAGTGCTCTTCTAATGCAAATCATGACTTTCATTTT
>NW_003852554.1:1057634-1070503 GCF_000181295.1 Otolemur garnettii | reverse complement strand
GACCAAATCCTGGCTGCCCGGAAAACGCAAAATAACATAGTCAGAATGAAAGAAGCCAGGAGGCCAACAGCAAGGATGTCACGAGTACAGCCCAAAGGAAGGGTCCCCCAGGCTCCTTTTGACCCATTTTCCTCCCTTCCCACTTCACTGGAGGAAGGGGCTAAAGCCTTTGTGCCCTGCAAGCCCTAATTAGTCAGCACTGAATTTTCCTGTTAATTTGTTTCTATTCAAAACGTTCTTATCAACTTTCTATTCAAAATGCTCCCTGTGAGGGTGATGCCTGTGGCTCAGTAAATAGGGCACCCGCCCCATATACTGAGGGTGGCAGGTTGGAACCCGGCCCTGTGAAACGAAGATCAAAAAACCCAACAAAACAATGCTCCCTGTGAAAAAATAATTGATTTCCTAAAGAAAGCAGTTTGTATTAGAAGTTAGTGCTGAGCCTGTGGCTCAGTGAGTATGGTGCCGGCCCCACATACTGAGGGTGGCAGGGTTCAAGCCCAGCCCCAGCCAAACTGCAACCAAAAAATAGCTGGGCATTGTGGCAGGTGCCTGTAGTCCCAGCTATTCAGGAGGCTGAGGCAAGAGAATCTCCTAAGCCCAAGAGCTGGAGGTTGCTGTGAGCTGTGACGCCCAAGAGCTGGAGGTTGCTGTGAGCTGTGACACCACAGAACTCTACTGAGGGCGACAAAGTGAGACTGTCTCTTAAAAAAAAAAAAAAAAGTTAGTGCTAAGAGGTGACTGATGAAAAGCACTTCCAAAGATAGTCGTAGTATATGAAATCCTCCCTAAAACCAGAGGATTACTCCTGAGTCTAGGCTGTGTGCAGTCAGAGGCCCTAGACACGTGGACTAGGCAGGGCCAGGCCATACCCTTAAGGAGTTTGGGACTAGTAGTCAGAACCTAGAAAAGATGAGAGGCTGGAATGCTACAGCTAGGGAGACAGGCCCTACAGAGAAGCTGGACCTCTATCTAGGGAAAGGAAAATTCAGCCTAGCTCCACAACCAATGTTAACTCCTGGATCAAAGGACTAGAATAAGGTTCACCTTTGCTTCTGACAACGAGGACCTAGACAGTGTCGGTATATGGCTGAGGTGCAGGCCAGAAACACAAGAAAAGGACAAAGAAGATGACAATAAGGCCATGCCACC
Organism: Otolemur garnettii; assembly: GCF_000181295.1. Lineage (NCBI taxonomy): Eukaryota > Metazoa > Chordata > Mammalia > Primates > Galagidae > Otolemur > Otolemur garnettii. Next base: position 1,069,351 of record NW_003852554.1, on the reverse strand, counting down.
CAAAACCCTGACCAGGGATCTTCACAAAGCCTGACAGAGTAGTGAATTCTTTATGCAGGGAACTCAGGCCCACAGTAGCAACTACAGGAGCCCCCGAGTTTGGAAAGTCAAAAATCAGGCCAGACAGGCTCACGTTTAGGGACGATCCCCACAGTTAGAAGCCAGTGGGACCAACCACAGGCTAAAGCAGGCTACAGGCCAAATGAAATTATTGGGAAGCACTTCCCTACTTTAAACTCCACCCTACCCCTCGAGAATGATGTGGAAAAAAATAACGAATCTGAGTACAGAATGGAGTCTGAGACCCAGCTTGTATGCTTCATGTCATTTTCTTAGTTATTGTGTTAAGACATTTATATTCTTTTCTTATCTTCAAAGTTGACCAATGAAAAACAGGTATATTTTAAGATGCAAATTCCAGAAGTTCTAACAAGTAGTTATAGAAGGTACTCTAAGGTACCGAAGGACAAAAGAACTGTGAGAGGCTGCTCAGTAAGGACTATGATAAACCTGAGCCTGCAAAGTAAGCCTCAGACCCTTAGCGAGCTCAGTGCCCTTGCCACCAGACTTACCCAAGAGTCTGTTTGGTTCGAAGGAAGTCAAAACAAGGCTCCTCCATGTGCATCACAAGCAGCTCCATAAGAGTGTATTCTCTCAGACTCCTCGTACCTGACTGGTAGTACACAGTGACTTCAGAGTTGGCATCACCCTTGTTCAGAGCTTTCACTTTGCACAGGTGGTGGCCACTGGGCAGCTCTACCACCTGGAACTGCACAGGCATCTCCTGTTCCAGAGGCATGAATTTCAGCTTACTGCAAAAGAATCAGCATGGGTCACTGAAGTACCCATAAAGGCCTTCCATATAGCCCCTTTTGAATTGCTTCATTTATACCAGCCTCAAAAAAATCTACCAGTATTTCAATTGTGGGTTTAATAACAATTATTGAGTTGTGGCTCAGTGCCCTTATGCTGGTGAGAACACCCCCAGAGAAAATGCACACCAATACTCACTCAACAACATATCTGAGGAAATCCATAGATTCCTAAGAGGCAAAAGAAAAGAAGACAATTATATTAGGCCCTCTTGACATTAATTTCACCTAGAACCAGCTAATATCAATGTTGCAACTGCTTGGAGAGCCCTGGATAGTCTGTCACCTCAATGCTGCATAAGTCTATTCACTGATTGGGCTAATCAAGTCAATACTGATTATTTTTGTTGAATATTTAGCAGCTCTTAACTGAACAGCTCCTTTCCTCACTTCCTTGGCATTCTGTTCACCCATACACTGTAATACTTTCCCAGATCAAACTTCAGTGTCAGTTTACCCAAATAGGCTGTGGCCTTTATGACAACTGTGTTTTAGACACATAAGCCCATTGACAGAGACCCTGGATAGAGTGATAGGATAACATTTACTACAAAGTGAATATATCCTCTTCCCCTTGTAAGACTTTCTTATCTATAAAATGAGGCATAAGTGCAGAAATGAGGTCATCTCTAAAATACTTTCCTTAGGGCCCAGGCACAGTAGCTTATATTTGTAATCCTAGCACTCTGGGAGAAGCCCGAGGTGGGTGGATTGCCTGAGCTCAGAAGTTTGAGACCAGCCTGAGCAAGAGCAAGACCTTTACAAAAAATAGAAAAACTAGCCGGATGTTGTGGTGGGGCCTGACATCCCAGCTACTTGGGAGCCTGAGGCAAGGGGATCACTTGAGCCCAAGAGTTTGAGGTTGCAGTAGGTTGTGATGCTATAGCACTCTACCCAGGGTGACAGAGTGAGAACTGTCACTCTAGGTAGAATAAATAAATAAATTAATTAATTAAATGGTTTCCCTAAGGGCCAGTGCTAAGAAACTGGGAAGCCATGAATGAAGACGGTCCACACTGTAGGGGAGCATCTTGAGTAAGCACTGGTGCCTGGAAGAGGCCTTGGTTAAGTATTAAGATAAAGCCCCACAGACATAACCCACTCAGTGCGTATCAGAATGGACTCATACGTTCCCAATCCTACTATTCCTGCTCTTCCATCAATCTACTGCTTCAAGCAAGAAATTCTGGTATTATCATAGACTCCTCCCTTCTCTTTCACTCATCTCTATATCCAATTATTCAATGAATTTTAGCTATATTCTACCACATTCTTTATTTTTGAGACAGAGTCTCAAGCTGTCGCCCTGGGAGAGTGCCACTGTGTCATAGCTCACAGCAACCTCCAACTCGGGCTAGAGCATCTTCTTGCCTCAGTTTTTCTATTTTTAGTAGAGACAGTGTCTCACTTTTACTCAGGCTGGTCTCAAACTCGTGAGCTCAAACAATTCACCCGTCTCAGCCTCCCAGAGTGCTAAGATTATAGGCATGAGCCACTGCGCCTGGCTCCACATTATTTCTTAAGCACTTTTACATTTATTTGGTCTATCTCAGGCTTCATCATTTTTTACTTCAACTTTTTTGTATGTGGTAAAAAACCCATTAAGTTTATCACCTTAACATTTTTAAAGTGTGTAGTTAGATAGTGTTAACTATATTCACATTGATGTGAAAGATGAGGTCTGACAATTAAGTTTACAAACTTGCCACCATGTGCTTACATTGGCAGTACTGTTCAAGCTCTGACTATTACGTTTGTGAACTCATCCTAGAAAAATGCTATATACCTCATTGCTGGCCAGGTGCAATGACTCATGCCCGTAATCCTAGCACTCTGAGAGGCCAAGGTGGGTAGATTGCCTGAGCTCAGGAGTTCAAGACCAGCCAGAGCAAGAGCAAGACCTCATCTCTAAAAATAGCCGGGCATTGTGAGCGGCACCTGTAGTCCCAGCTACTCAGGAGGCTGAAGCAAGATCACTTGAGCCCAGGTGTTGGAGGTTTCTATGAGTGATGACATCACGGCACTCTACCAAGGGCAACAGAGTGAGGCTCTGTCTAAAAAAAAAAAAAAAATCATATATACCTCATTGCTGAATATCACTATGGTTACCTTCAAAGTACTCCCTTTGGGAAGCCCTGCACTGATGTCAACACCTAGCAAAGCAATTTTAGAGGGTGGCACCTGCGGCTCAGTGAGTACAGTGCTGGCCCCATATACATAGCCAAACTGCAACAACAAAAAAAAATAGCTGGGCATTACGGGTGCCTGTAGTCCCAGCTACTCGGGAGGCTGAGGCAAGAGAATCATCCAAGCCCAAGAGCTAGAGGTTGCTGTGAGCTGTGATGCCATTGCACTCTATCAAGGGCGACAAAGTGAGACTTTGTCTCCAAAAAAAAAAAAAGCAATTTTAGAATTCTTTCTTTGGAATGGCCATCATAGCTATCATTATATTGCCCCTAATTCCCTGAATGTCATCAAAATGTCTTCCTTTCAAAATTTCCTTTATCTTCAGGTAAAGAAAAAAGTCATTGGGAGCCATATCAGGTGGAAGGTAAGGTGTTCCAATAAGTTACTTGTTTACTGGCTAAAACTCCCTCAAGACAGTGCTGTGTGAGCTGGTGCATTGGTGCATAAGCTGGTGGTGGGAAGTTCAGGTCATTTTCATCTAAATTTTTCACACAGCCTTTGTAGCACTTCCAAATAGTAAACTTGGTTAACTGTCCAACTGCTACAAATTCACAATGAACAACCTCTCTGATATCAAAAAATGTTAGCAACATCATTTTGACTCTTCATCTAGACTGATGGAACTTTCTTGGTTGTGGAGAATTGACTGATTTCCATTGTGCACTTTGATGCTTTGTTTTTGGGTTGTATGGGTACATCCATGTTTCATCACCAGTGGTAACATGGCCCAAAACATCATCTTGCCTCTTCAAAAGGTCTTGGAGAAAATCCTGTCTTCAACAGGATTTTCAGTTAACATTTTCCTAACGATTTCTCTACTGATAATTTACTTGGGCTGCTATGCTTCTCACAGTCAGCCGATGGTTTTGACGCACAATTTGATGGAGTTTTGCAGCGTTTTCAGGAGTTCTACTAGTTATTGGCCACCTGACCTCTCTATACCAGTGACGCTTTCCCTCCCCTCAGAAAAAGGTTTAATCCACTTGCATACTGTTGTTTTCTTCATGGCATTATCCTCGTATGTTATAAGAATAACATATCCCTGATTTCACTTCCACTCTTGCCAAATTAAACTAGAAATTTAGTGTTTGCTTTATTGCTCTAATTTAAGCTCCAATACTGTTGTAACAGCACACAAAAACATGCAACAACAATAATGAACACCACCCAGTAAGACACCATCAATCATCAACTGGTGCTGAGACACTGATATAAAAGATTATAAATCCTTCCTAAGCTGTTTGTACAGTGCTACCAATGAAAACACACAGCTGCAAGTTCACAAATGTAATCATCAGACCTCACGTGTATAACTACACCTTTCATCATTCCCCTCCTCTACTTTATGTTTATAATTTCCCATACAATCTTCAATAAACACAAACAACAACATAGATATGCCAAACCCATTTCATCCCAAAGTACTGGTCTATTACCAGCAGCCTCCATCATAAGAACACTGTCAAGCATCAGAGGGGACCAGATTCCCTCCTCAACAGAATATGATAATATTGGCCTGCAGAAAATACAGAGCTTTCACCTCCCCCTTAAGAAGAAGTAATGCAACTCCAGGGTTCACAACCGCATTCAGACCCCACCTATAGTAACAGAGCACCTCATACTTACTGTGCTTGTGACATTCCCTTGTACCAGGCCCTCAACAAAGAGCTGGGATTTGAACTCTTTAACAAAGCTCAGCAGAGACTCAAGGGAAAGGCCATCCATCAAAGCCCGGTACTTGTCAATCATCGACCAACGGGCATATTCCAGGATTAAAAGCCGCACATCTCTGTAAAAAACAAAACAACAACAACAACAAAAATGCAAAATTTTCTTGTAAGAAATGAATATGGACAATAAACAAATAAGGGTCAAATTTGTATAGATGTGTTTCTAAAGAGACAATTTCTATTGTCATTGTCTTAATTTCACAATGTAAGATGGGGAAACTATACCATGCTCAGTAATAGCATTTAAAATTGGATACACAGACTCAGCACCCGTAGCTCAGTATGTAGGGTGCTGGCCACACTTACCGAGGCTGGCGGGTTCAGGCCTGGCCTGGGCCTGCTAAACAACAATGACAACTACAACAAAGAATAGCCGAGCATTGTGGCACCGATAGTCCCAGCTGCTTGGGAGGCTGAGGCAAGAGAATCACTTAAGCCCAAGAGTTTGAGGTTTGCTGTGAGCTGTGATGCCATAGTGCTCTACCAAAGGTGACATAGTGAGAGTCTGTCTCCAAAAAAACGAAAAAAAAATTGTATACACAAACTTTTAAATAGATTTACTCACCAGTACAACAATGCCCTAATCTGTCTCAGTTGCAGATTAAAATATTTCACATAAGTTGCCAGATGAGTCAAGTTTATCTAATTACAAACCAATTTTAAATTATTACTATTTTAGTTTGAAATATCACTAACATTTTATTAATCACTGAAGGCCACCACTATGGATATCTCTAACAGCAGTGAGAATGTAATATGGGCAATGGTCTGGCATAAAATCAGATTAACTCCACCCCCATCTCCACAACCCCACCACCAATAAACTATTTGAACTTGGCAAGTCTCCTAACTTTAGGGGTTACTAGATAGATAAGATTATTCACCTTATCTAATGGTTGCAGATAATTTTCCTTTCTAACTTATATTTAATTAGTTTTTATAAGCTTTTGTTTTTACATGCCTGACTCTTAACTCTTTTCCCCCCTGCTACCTAATTCTGGTAATTGATGAGCTTATTATAACTTTGTCACAAGCAGGGCCACTTGTACATGCCCAGCAAGGAGGTCAAGTAGGGGATTGCCAGCCACGTGCACTGTTTGCTCAGGGAGGACGTTTCTCTCCCTTCCACAAAGGCTCCACCTGCTGGTAGAGGGTACCCCAATGGGGTACTTTTTTCTGATTCATACAAAGTATTCTGGGCTATGAAAGTAGTAAAGACAGGCTCTGACAAAGGCCCAAGGGAGTTGCCTATTAGTTCTGGCTTTAAGCTTTCGCATACAGACTGTGGAGCTACCTTTTTGCTCTCTTCTAGAACCTTGCCTGAATTCTGGATAAATCAGGTTGTCAGATAAGTGACATGTTAAGCAATTTAACTCAGCTACTAATTGTACCACTCAACAAAATAAAATCACCTGTAAATAATTTTGGGTTACAACAAAGGTAGCACTTGTTTAAAATGTTTATTTACTCATAAAAGACTGGAAAAAACACTCTACTTTCAGGCTATAATCAGGTACAGTAAGTAGGTTGTTCTTAGTTATATTCACAGGTATCTATTTCAGCTGGGAAATGGTTTCCCAAACTGCAACACAATGCAGACATTTCTTTTTTCTTTTTTTTGAGACAGAGTCTCACTTTGTCACCCTTGGTAGAGTGCTGTGGCATCACAGCTCACAGCAACCTCACACTCTTGAGCTTAAGTGATTTTCTTGCCTCAGCCTCCCAAGCAGCTGGGACTTGTACAGGTGCCTGCTACAATGCCCAACTGTTTTTTGGTTGCAGTTGTTATTGTGTTGTTCAGTAGGCCCAGGCCAGGCTCAAACCCGCCAGCCTCAGTGTATGTGGCTGGCGCCCTACTCACTGAGCTATGGGTGCGGAGCCAATGCAGACATTTCTACTAGCACAGAAACTATAGCCTCATCCCCCACATCTACCCCCTAGGAAGGCAAATACTTTCAGGCTCTCAAAATACAAGCTGATCCTGGGTATACCCACTTGGCCAGAGTCTCGGGCTTGATGAGGATGTTAAAGTAGGTCTTCTTCAACTGCTCAGTTATCATGGTAAAGACAGCTGGTGTAGAGCTGAACTCAGCTAAATAGTCAATAATAAGCTGAAAGAGTAGCTAAAAGGAAAAGAAAAAAGCACTTTGAGAAGCATGGAAATTCACTGTTTGGGGGAGGGAAATGTCTCTCTTTGGTTGCTACCAGAGGTCGAGCAAGGTATTAGGCATTGTAGGGGACATTAGAGAAGTTCTAAGGCAGCAATTTTCAGGGGCCCAAATCCTCAATAACTACCAAATTGCAAGCAATAAGTCTTCTTTTTTTTTGCACTTTTTGGCTGAGCCCAGGTTTGAACCTGCACCTCTGGTATATGGGGCCAGCACCCTACTCCTTGAGCCACAGGCGCCGCCCAGATCTTCTTCTTCTTCTTCTTCTTTTTTTTTTAATAGTTTTTGGCTGGGGCCACGTTTGAACCCGCCACGTCCAGTATATGGGGCCGGCACCCTACTCCTTTGAGCCACAGGCACCGCCCCAGATCTTTATTTTTTAAAAATCATTTTTATGGCTATTCTCTTTTTTTTCTTCCAAATGAGCTTAAAAATAATTTTGGTTGTTGCTACTACAGGGAAAGATAGGCATTGACTAGTAAGCCTTATGACCAGCCACATCACACCAAATTATCTTTGAAATTTTAGCAGTGTCTTAGGTTTTCTAACAATACAATCATATCATCAGCAAAGAAAAACATTTTTTTCTTTTCCAAAAAAGTTGTTTATTTTTTTTTAGAGACAGAGTCTCACTTTGTCACCCTCGGAAGAGTTCCATGATGTCACAGCTCACAGCAACCTCCAAGTCCTGGGCTTAGGCGATTCTCTTCCCTCAGGCTCCCGAGTAGCTGGGACCACAGGCGCCTTCTACAACACCTGGCTATTTTATATTGCAGTTTGGCTGGGCAGGGTTTGAACCCACTGCCCTCAGTATATGGGGGCGGCACCCTACACAAACTGGGCCACAGGCAACGCACAGTAAAACGTTTTTACTTTGTTTTTTCATTGTATTGTATTAGCTAGAACCTCTAAAACAATAAGAACAACAATAATAATAATAGAGTTGATTGTGGATTCTTCATTGCTTATTCCTGATTTTAATGTTTAGCATTTTATCAATGTAATATATGCTGTTATTGTTTTTAATTTAAGGTTTTTATTGTATTTAAGTAATTTCACTCCATTCCTATTTATTAGGAATGCCAACTCAAATTTATCAAATGATTTTTTTCCATTTATCACTACATTCATATAGCAGTTTTCCTTTGACTGCTAATTCTCTACTGAATTATGTTCACTGAGCAACCCTGGCGAACATTCCTGGTATGTGAACATGGTGAATTATTGTTTCTGCTGTGTTAGACTTCATTTTCAAATTTTTAGGAAGTTAGGATCTATATTCTATAGGTGAAATTTTTCTTTAGTTTTATACGTCAATATGTATGTTGTATATCAGGCTTTACTATTGAGACCAGGGGTCCTCAAACTTTTTAAACAGGAACCCAGTTCACTGTCCCTCAGACCATTGGAGGGCTGGACTGCAGGCCCTGGGAAAAGTCGGCTGCTAAGCAGGACAGGCAGCGGCAGCAAAAATACTCAGCGGGCCGGATAAATGTCCTAGGCAGACTGCATGTAGCCCGTGGGCCGTAGTTTGAGGACTCCTGATTAAGACTAAGTAAGCTTCATAAAATGAAGAATATCAAATGCTTTTCAATGGCTTATATTTTTAAAAAGCCCTCCAAGTAATTTCAAAACATATTTCCCATATGACAACCACCATATTAAGCTTTAATCAATGTGGATCTTAAACTACCTTATATTTAGGTCTTTGAAAGTTAAAAAAAGTAAAGTATTCCATGATATCTCCACCTAAGACCAGTCTTTGTTCCCTGGAGAGGATGAGAGGGACACAAAGATACCTGGACCAAGGTGAGAGCCATACTCTTCTCTTGGGTTTTCACAAGATGGAGGCTATCACCTCCTAGCACAGATCTAACTTTTGGTAGGTCCTTTCCTCTAGAATTTTTCTTACATAAACTCAGTTCCTCATACTTTAATATAATATATATTCTACCCAAGAAGCCTAGAAATACACATAAATTTGTAGGGTATGTCATATTTTTCTGATAATTAATAATCTAACTCTTTAGCTAGCATCTTGTATTATTTTTCCCTCTGCTTATGAAGTTTTTGACAAAGCAACATTGGAACACATTTTTTATCAGAGATAAACAGCTGACATGATACAGACCCTGTTTCTTTTTTTTTTTTTTTTTTTTTGAGACAGAGCCTAAGCTGTCCCCCTGGGTAGAGTGCCGTGGCATTACAGCTCACAGCAACCTCCAACTCCTGGGCTCAAGCGAGTCTCCTGCCTCCGCTTCCCAAGCAGCTGGGACCACAGGCGCCCGCCACAACGCCTGGCTATTTTTTGGTTGCAGCCGTCATTGTTGTTTGGCGGGTCCGGGCTGGGGATTCGAACCCGCCACCTTAGGTGTACGTGGCTGGCGCCTTAGCCGGTTGAGCTATAGGCACCGAGCCACAGACCCTGTTTCTGAAAGGCTCATAAACTTAAAAGGGAAACAAGGTACACATACTTGAAAAAAATTGAAGAGGAGTGCAAGAAGAGAAAGTAAGAGCATGAGGGTCTGAGTTCTACTCTAAGTCAGGCAATGTGCCTTCCAGTAAGAAATTTAGCTCTAAGCAGTCCTAAATGCAGAAGTTGGTGGTAGAGAAAGTAACAGCAAAGAGAAGTGAAATCAAGTTTAAAACATGGGCTGTGTTGTATGCAATGCTAGTGATTAATAAAATATATGCTGTTCTTATGTATGGTTAAAGTTAGAATAGCTGTTATCAAGCAGGTATAGTCATGAGAATCAGCATTAATAAACATTTCTCTCTATGTACAGCATCCCATGCACAAACCTTGGTGCTACAGGGGCAACAAACGTAAATATATTTTAATGCTCTATAAGGAAAATAGAGTACTTGTGCTTACAGGTAGTTTGTGGTTGAATCCTTTCACTCGAATAATTAAACCATGTTCACCAGCTACCAGTTTATACTCCAGCTGAGCCACATCTGCTTCATAAGCTGGTTCCGCGAGGTTATGGGTAAGGATATTGACAAAGATATCAAAGAGAACCACACTGAGAAGTACAAAATGTAAATGGCATCATTAATTTGCGAGAAACACATGAAGAAACAGATTGCTTCAATTTAGAGTTAGAAGGTTTCAGAAAGGTGTTAATTCCCTACCTCAGAATGTAAAACTGTATGCTTGTTCAGTTCAGAGGCAAATATACCTTACTCGGGACTGTTTCATAGGCACACTGTGGAACTCCTACCTCAAGCAGTATTTCCCAATCTTTTTTACTGTCATGTACACGTAGAAAATGATGTTATTTATACTACGCAACGGGGTAAATGGAATAGGCATCACAGGCAATTAGATTGAAGGCTCTGGCAACATTCCTGGCCTAGGCTTTCTGACTAACAGGTTAAAAATATGAAAGAAGGCAGGAGGGTACTACATTTTTTTAGAGTGCATGTTGATGAATTTTAGTGCTGCTTGTCATTTTAGAATTGGACATTCCAGTTAAGTGGGAAACGAAAGAAGATGTGCACTACTATTTCCTGAGCACTTGTATGATTTAGGCACGTTTTAGGCTCTCTGTGCCTACAGTCTGTGCCTTCCACGATGCAGCTACGTACGTCAACACATAATAACAGCTAAGAATAGGGATGACCATATTCTTTGGCAGTCTACAAATTAAACCGATCCATTGGTTTTGTTAGAGACCAGGAGCCAACCCAAAGTCACCTTTCAGTTTTCCCAGTCAGGAACTCTCTGACTAGCCTTCGCTGGTGGCAGCTTTACGTGTGGGTGCCTGGCAACAGGGCACCGTGGTTCCCATTTACTGTTTAGTATCCATACAAATAACTTGTTTGGAGCACAGAAAAAAAAAAAAAACAGCTAAGTCAGCAACATAGCTCAAGTACTGATACAGAAAATGAGGGAACGAATCAGAATGAAACAAACAAAATAGATTTTCAACAATATAAAGAATATTTTCCAGAAAAGAAAACAGTTGCTTACTTTGCTGCAGACTTCTGTATCAAAGGTGAAATTAGATGGAAACGTATATATGCTGAAAGAAAAAAGACCATAGATAAAATATACAAGGCCAGAGGCCCCAAATATTTTGAATACTTATTTTCCCATAGTATTTTTTTAAAATTCTGTAACAAACTACTAATCTTTAAATCCTCATTACATTTTTTATTTCTTTTCTTTTCTTTTCTTTTTTTCTTGAGACAGAGTCTCACTCTGTTGCCCTGTGTAGAGTGTTGTGACATCATAGCTCACAGCAAGCTCACTCCTGGGCTCAAGTGATCCTCTTGCCTCAGCTTCCTCAGTAGGTGGGACTAAACCTGTCCTCCACAATGCCTGGCTTTTTTTTTTTTTTTTTTTAAGTAGAGATGGGGCTCTCACTCTTGCTCAGGCCGGTCTGGAACTTCTGAACTCAGGTGATCCACCCACTTCAGCCTCCCAAAGACTTAGGATTACAGGTGTGAGCCACTGTGTCTGGCCTACATTTTTAGTCTTATGGGTCTTTAAAATGAAATATTTACCATTCCAAATGAGGTGTCCCAAAAGGCACACTTTAATCTGTGGGAAGACCAGCTATACAGAAAGATACACAGAGAGGCCTATGACACACTAGTATTTATCAATAGCTTCTATCAGGGAAATGTTTAGAAGTACTTGTTAAAAACATCAAAGCAAAGGCGGCACCTATGGCTCAAAGGAGTAGGGCGCTCGCCCCATATGCCAAAGGTGGTGGATTCAAACCCAGCCCTGGCCAAAAACTACCAAAAAA
>NW_003852554.1:1053270-1057614 GCF_000181295.1 Otolemur garnettii | reverse complement strand
TTTTATGTTTTTAAAAACTTCCCTACACATCTACATCTGAGTTTATGAAACAAAAATGATGGAGAATGGAATGAGCCATGGAGAGGGGTGGTATGTTCTAACTACTTGAGTTTAAATCCCTTCAAACTTTGCATTTCACCTTCTCTTTCAAAAAAAAAAAAAAAATCAAAGCAATAAGGACAGTGTACAGCAGCTTCCCAAGGAAGGTAAATAAACTTTAAGAATATGTTTAGAAACTCTGACAAGCTATTAAAAAAAAAAAAAAAAAAAAAAATCAAAGCAATAATAACAGTGTACAGCAGCTTCCCAAGGAAGGTAAATAAACTTTAAGAATATGTTTAGAAACTCTGACAAGCTATTAAAAAAAACTGTGGCAACCTCTTTCCAGTAAACCAATATTCTGTAGAGCTGCACTCTAGTTGTGTTTGAGGTTGAACATATGGATTAAATGGCAAATGAAAGGACCCAGACTATGATTCCAAGTTGCTTCAGTGAATTCCTGTGCCATGCATAAGAAAAAAACATAAAATAGCAATATGGTTAGAGCCCCAATGTTAAAGACAAGGACTTCAGAGTCCACTGAACTCTACACTATGCTTCCTTTACACTGAAAACTGGTAGAGCAGTGGTTCTCAACCTTCCTAATGCCATGGCCCTTTAATACAGTTCCTGTGGGCTGAGAACCTCTGCGGTAGAGGGAGGCAAATCAGGAAGATTTCAGATTTATAATAGTAGACTAGGCTATTTATTATGTCTAAGAATAATTTTGTCCATATACTCTTGCTCTCTTTTTAAAAAATAATAATCAGGCTCAGCACCCATAGCTCAGTGAGTAGGGCGCTGGCCACATATACTGAGGCTGGCGAGTTTGAGCCTGGCCAGGGCTCAAACAACAATGCTAAACAACAATGACAACTGCAACAAAAAAATAGCCAGGCATTGTGGAGGGCACCTGTGGTCCCAGTTACTTGTGAGGCTGAGGTAAGAAAATCGCTTAAGCCCAGGAGTTTGAGGTTGCTGTCAGCTGTGACGCTCGGCACTCTACCCAGGGCAAGATAGTGAGACTGTCTCAAAACAAAAGAAAACAAAAAATAAACAAAAAAATCAAATAATACCAATTCCTTAAGATGCCCAAACACCAGGCTCTGCTTTAATTTAGCTGAAAGAAAAAATATCTGAAAATAATTTCTTTCATTCTCGGCTGGAATTTTTATTTCTTGGAAACTGGAATGTCCATAGTGGTTTGTGTGACAGCTCGGGAACACACCAGGAATCTGGGAGACGAGCCTGGAAAAGACCTTCAGATGGAAGAGGAAGGTGACAGACACAGCAAAAAAAATTGCTACCAAGTAGAGAAAGATTTGTTTTACTTATTTTATTCCCTTTAGGGAGAGCAAGGGGGTTCCAAGCCAGCTTCCTGGAGGCACCTAGTACTTGCCTCTTTTGCAAAGAAGGACCCAAGCAATTAGATAATCAGGTCAAATAGAGTATCTAAGAGAGAGCACTGGGATTCAGCAGGAAAGTGAAAGGAAGGACAACATCTTACCTTTGGGGATCTTGAATTTGTTGTCTTTCTTATACCACAGGCAACCTTGTGGAGTATTCACAATTTTAACAGGGTATTCTGTTTCAGGACAATCAAAAGCCTTCAATGTGAAGTCGGTGGCTAACAAAAGAAAAGAGTAATAATTCACCAAGTATTTCAACAAGATTCTCAATTCACCAAGTATTTCAACAGGATTCCCAGCAATTTTTTCTTGGCTCCAGAAGGCTAAGTAACTTTTCTTTGTGGCAAAAAGAAGCCAAGTTCAAATACTGAAGTACAACAAATTAGTAGAACAATGCTGAAAAGAAAACTACGTTGGCCTTAAACTAAATGAACTCTGAAGATCTACAATATCTTACGAGTCGGTTCTGATTTCTACACATTCTGCTTTACTTTCTCAAACTCTCAGGGAGTTAGGATAGTTATAGAATGTCTTTTCCCAACCTTATGGACATTCCAAAGGTTATAAAATATTTCTGCTCAAAGTCAAACTTGTCCGATTTTCATTTAATGAAAACAAATTGTTTCATCAACATGTTTCAGCAATTGAAAAAAGAAAAGTTCTTGCTAGATTTATTTTTTAAAAGTGGGTTGTTTATTTAAAGTTCAAGATATGGAACTGAATTATCTAAAATATACAATACTTTTTTTAAAAGGCTTTTTTTTTTTTTTGGTCTAATTGAGACAAGAGTCACATAAAATTAAGTATAGTGCAGCCTCATAGTCGACCACCCCCCTACACAGACCACTTTCCTTAAGTTGACCTAATTTTCATAGACTGGAAATGCACCACATGTACTCAAAAGAAATCCTTATGTTGACCAGTTTGTTACAGCTGGGTGATCGCCCGACAGAGGTTCTACTGTGTCTGAGAGTGAACAATTCCAGGGCAGCAGCATTACACTCACAGTGTTGTACAACCACCACTTCTATCTAGTTCCAAATCATTTCGTTACCCTAAAAGGAAACCGCCTCCCCAGTAGGGAGTCATTCCCCACTGCCCACTCCCTTCACTCCCTAACAACCACCAGTCTGTGTTCTATCTCTATGGATTTACCTATTCCAGATATTTCATATAAATGGACTCATTAAATATGTGACCTTTTGCGTCTGGTTCCTTTCACTTAGCATGATGTTTGCAAGGTTCTTCCACATTACAGTATGTAACAGTACTTCTTTTTTTTAAATAACTAAGTAATATTCTAAAGTATGTATATAGTATAATTTGTTTCCCCATTCATCCACTGACAAACATTTGGGCTATTGTGATCTTTTGGGGAGTCTGGATAGTGCTGTATAAACATTCATGTACATGTATTTTTTTGAGTACTTGTTTTTAATTCTTTTGAGTAAACATAGAAGAGTGGAATGGTTGGGGATATGATGTCCTGAGTAAATTATAGTCCTAAACAACTGTGAAGCCTTTGCCATGGAATCAGTGGCTTTCAATTTGTTTTACTACAACTCACCGTTAGAAATATGTTTTCCATTGCAAGCTAGCAGACAGATATACACATATATACTTATTTGAAACAAATGTTCCTAAAATTACACTCTCTGTACATGCAATGAAAAAGTTTCCTATTTTCCATCCTAACTGATTTTTGACTGCCTTCATAGCATGTTACACTGGCCTTTCAACCCATTAATTACATTGATTTTACAACTTTCTAATGGAATGTAACTTGCAATTTGAAAACAACAGAACAGCCTGACAAAATAGTGACAATTCCTAAGGAAACTGATGTGAAAGGATCAGTTACCATGTACAAGAAAAATCATAAACTTTAGAGAGTCCTAAGATCTATGTTTAAATCCTGGTTTCTCCATTCACAAACTGAATAGTCTTCTAGTCACTTTGCTTTTGTGAGCCTCAATTTTGAATTTGTAAAATTAAGAAAATAGCAAGCCCAACCCTAGGATATTACTGGAAATCTCAAATATGAGCTCATATGGTACTATGCAAAACTTAATACAATACTATACTATATCGTATATAGTCTAGGTGCTATTTGTTTTATTAGTACATGGATAGATTATGTTTGACTGCTATTTTACTGACCTATATACTTGTTTTCGGCTGGAAGATGAAGTTCTGAATTTAATTCGAAATCACTCTTCCATAGTTCAGCCCAAGAGTTATCAACATCTGTAGAAAGGAAAAACAAATCAATGTCATAACCAATGCACTATTCAGAATTCTCTTTATAACACATCAGTCATCAAGTGGTCTTCCCAAATCAACCCTCTTTTCTCAGGAAAATTATGAAATCTTACTACTCAAAGTGTGGTCCCAGCAGCACTGGCATCAGCTGGGGTACTGTCAGAAACACAGAATCTCAGGCCCCACCCAGATCCACTAAGTAAGTAACCTGTATTCTACTAAGATCTGCAGGTGATAAAATGCACACTGAAGTTTGAAGTGCTTTTTAAAAATGAAGTCAAAACTCTGCCCTCCCAAAAAACCAAGACAATAGGATTTTAACCGCTAATGAGTATAGAAACATAGCAGAAAATAGCTGACTGAAAAGTAGTTTAAATAGTTTTCATTTCAAAACAAACTTTCAAAAAATTATACATCTTTCCCCACAAGAACTACTGGAGAAATAAAGAATAAAAATTACCAGGTAAGTCAAATATACCTAAAAGTAGGACAATTGTTAAAATATTTTACCTTCAATACTATACTGAGTCCCAAACCATTTCTCCTTGAGGTCACATTTTCCCTCATTAGCACCAGACAGTAGAACAAGATTTGCTTTCTGAGGAACTAGTTGATTAAGGGCTTCAGCAATGAC
>NW_003852554.1:1051868-1052893 GCF_000181295.1 Otolemur garnettii | reverse complement strand
ACTTCCGGCTTATATTCAAAAAGCAGCTGATCTCCTGTGAGGAAGTCCTGCAGTGGATACAGTTGCATGTTTTCACACATGTTCTCCACATACTCAACTGGATCTGTCTGTAAAGAGATAAAATTATTTCACATCAGAACCTCTCCATTATTATCCTTAATTTGCCACACCACACAAATACTTCCTCTTCTTTTTTTTTTAGACAGAGTCTCACTTTATCATTCTCGGTAGAGTGCTGTAGCATCACAGCTCACAGCAACCTCCAGCTCTTGGGCTTAGGTGATTCTCTTGCCTCAGCCTCCCGAGTAGCTGCCTCTTTTTCTTTTTTTGAACAAGAAAACCTAAAACTTCTAAACACATGTCACCAGCTATAATTGCTCCTTAAGAATCTAATGCTCAGAATCCCAAGAAAATATAGCTAGACTACTACTTTAAGGAGTTTAATCTCCCCCTCCATATCCCCTGTGTTGGGTACACATCCTAATCCCTACAACCCACTAGGTTCTAGTCACATCATGGCCTCTTTGTTAGAGCAATTGCCATACTGAACTGTAAATGTCAAGTGTCCCACATGATGGTGAGGGCAAAAAAAGACAGGGGACCTATCACGACAGCAATATCACTTAAAAACTATTCATACTATTTGTAAGCATGAGTCAAATCAATGTAGAAGTCAAAACATGAGTATTGTCATATAAAAGTCATATTAATCGGTATATTATCTCAATTTAGAATTGTTAAGAATGACTGTAAGTTCTCCAATCTATGAATGGGAATACTTTTCCAGAGGAAACCAGAATCCAGATACACAAAATATTAAAAGTGATAGATCTTGGGTGGCACCTGTGGCTCAGTGGGTAGGGTGCTGGCCCCATATACCAAGGGTGGCAGGTTCGAACCCATCGGCCAAACTGCAACAAAAAAGTAGCCGGGCATTGTGGCAGGCGCCTGTAGTCCCAGCTACTCGGGAGGCTGAGGCAAGAGAATTGCTTAATCCTAGGAGTTGGAGGTTGCTATGAGCTGTG
>NW_003852554.1:1050040-1051164 GCF_000181295.1 Otolemur garnettii | reverse complement strand
CCTCAAATCTTGGGCTCATGTGATTCTCCTGCCTTAGCCTCCCAAGTAGCTGGGACAGGCACCCACCACAACGCCTGGCTATTTTTAGAGATGAGATCTCACTCTGGCTCAGGCTGGTCTCTACCTGTGATGTCAGGCAATCCACCTTCCTTGATCTCCCAGAGTGCTAGGATTACAGGCGTGAGCCACCACGCCCAGCCCCTGGTTCTTTCATTTAGCATAATGTTTTCAAGGTTCATCAATGTTGTAGCATGATCATTCCTTTTTATCACTGATTAATCTTCTATAATATATATACTCTGTATTTTATTTATCCATTCATCAGTTTATGGACATTTCAGTTGCTTCTACTTTTGTGCTAAAAGAATAATGCTGCTATGATGGTACAAGTTTTTTTGTTTTTTTTTTGAAACAGAGCCTCAAGCTGTCCTTTGGGTAGAGCGCAGTGACATCACAGCTCACAGCAACCTCTAACTCCTGGGCTCAAGTGAGTCTCCTGCCTCTGCCTCCCAAGTAGCTGGGACCACAGGCGCCAGCCACAACGCCCGGCTATTTTTTGGTTGCAGCCATCATTGTTGTTTGGCGGGTCCGGGCTGGGGATGGGAACCCGCCACCTTAGGTGTATGTGGCTGGCGCCTTAGCCAGTTGAGCTATAGGCGCCGAGCCATTTAACCAGTTATTTTCACCAGCGTTCTAAGTTAACTGTTCTCATCAGTATAGTATAAAACTGAGTGATCCATAGGTATTTCCTATGAGAAAGCACCAGGGACCCTGGCTAAAAGCTAATCTTTGAAGCCAAGGCAATAGTGAAGGTATTGGGGAAAAACACTTTCATCCCCCCAAAAAGGAAACCTCACACCTATTATACAATTGTTCCCCCATTACTCACTCTCCCCAGCCTCTGACAGGCATCATTGTTTTCTATCTCTGAATTTAGCAATTCTGGGTATTTCACATAAGTGAACTCATAAAATATGTGACTTTTTGTGTCTGGTTTCTCTCTCTCTCTCTTTTTTTTTGAGACAGAGCCTCAAGCTGTCCCACTGCGTAGAGTGCCATAGCATCACAGCTCACAGCAACCTCCAACTCCTGGGCTCAAGCGAGTCTACTGCCTCAGCCTCCCA
>NW_003852554.1:1017109-1049593 GCF_000181295.1 Otolemur garnettii | reverse complement strand
AACTCCTGGGCTCAAGTGAGTCTCCTGCCTCTGCCTCCCAAGTAGCTGGGACCACAGGTGCCTGCCACAACACCCGGCTATTTTTTTTTGGTTGCAGTCATCATTGTTGTTTTGGCGGGCCCAGGCTGGATTCGAACAGCCACTTTAGGTGTATGTGGCCGGCGCCTTAGCCACTTTAGCCATAGGCGCCGAGCCAATTATACAAGTTTTTATATGGACAAATGATTTTAATTCTTTGGGGTATAAACCTAAAAATGGAAATGCTGGCTCATATGGTAATGCTGTGTTTAGCTTTTTAAGAAACAAACTGTTTTCCAAAGCAGTTATACCATTTACTCTTCTCACTAGCAATATACAAAGGGTTTCAGTTCTTCCATATCCCCTCCAACATTTGTTAATGTCTACTATAAATTCTTACTGCCTTCTATTATTAATTATTACGCTATTGGTCCTATTTTTCTGCCTATAAAAAAGTACTTAAACAAAATAGCTTTTCTCATGATACTCTAGTTCAAACAGTTGATTTATAAGACATACTGAGTCCAAGTTCCTATATGAATTGTTTTTTTTAAGACAGAGTCTCATTCTGTCACTTTGGGTAGAGTGCCGTGGTATCATATAGCTCACAGCAACCTCAAACTCTTAGGGTCAAGCAATCCTCCTGCCTCAGCTTCCCAAGTAGTTGGAACTATAGGTACCTGCCACCATGCCTGGCTAATTTTTCCTGTTTTCAGTAGAGATGGGGTCTTACTCTCTTGCTCAGACTCATCTGGAACTCCCGGCCTCAAGCAATTTTCCCACCTTGGCCTCCCAGAATGTTAGGATTACAGGTGTGAAGCACTAGGCTCAGTGTATTTTCTATTCTCATAGAATAAAATTTCTCTTTCAAATGAATTCTTTTCAACATATTAGTATACAGCAGGACTCAATAGCAACTAGAAACTTACAGTTTCTATGACACTGCCTTCACATATTTAAATCTTCCTACTTATAACTGATATTCAGGTAATAGTCTTTGGTGATGATCCAAAAAGCTAGCTTTCAATATGTTCTATGATCAAGAGATCTTAAATCTAGGGCCCACAGACATCCCCCACAAATGTCACTGGACAAGTTCAGAAAGATTTATGAATATGGTTGGAAAAAAAATTATACATTTATTTTTAACAATCTCTAATCTAGCCTTTTAAAAAATCAATTATTAATATAATTTATTAGCAATATCTATGACTATCACTAATAGAAACCATAATACAGTTGTTGAAGATATCTCAAAACATCCTTTATATTCACTGTACTTAAAAATTACAATTATTAGACCTACAACTAGATCTTTGTAATTTAATATATTTATAAAGAGACACCTATTACTGTTTTTACTATTTTGAAGACTTTATTTCAATATTTATTTTATAACAATGTACTTTATTTTATTACATTTAAACACAGTATGCTATGGACTGCATATTAATTAATAGTATTGTTTCAATGTTAAATTTCCTAACTGTAACAACTACATGGTGGTTATGCAGCAGACACTTGCTAAAAAGCACTTAAAGTATCATGATATCTATAATTAATTCTCAAATGGTTCAGGGAAAGTATACACATGTACATACATATACAAGGAAGTAAGTACTTGTACACAGTTGGTGAGTCTAGGTGAGAGATATACCAGTAATCATTGTACTACTGTGACAATTTCCCTCAAAGTTTAAAAAGTTAAGAGGATGAAATATTATTCTAAGAAGGAATCCACAGGATTCAAAAGACTTCCAAGATCCAGGGCCCAAAAGCAGTTACAACATAAACCTTTGCTTTTAAGGACTTATACAATAATAATACCTTCCTTTGGTATAACCTATGATCCACATAGACAGGATCTTTAACTTTTTCACAACACCCCCAGAGTTCCTTACTTATGTCTTCCATTGGCTAAAATGTAACCAAACCTCATTTTCTCATGCTAAATTCAATTCAAATTTACCACATCTACAAAGCCTTCTCTGATCCTATTTCAATCGAAGAAAATGAAGCACAGTGTTTTTAACAATATAAATGGTAATTACTATAAATTGCCTTATAGAATGTCTTCACAATATTTGAATTCCCAAAATATCAAATACCATATCAAGCTCTCCATAAATGCTTACTGAAGAGACAGATGGATAGTTATGGAGATAAATGACTATCACACTTACATGACTTATGTCATCTGCCTAAACCTTTTATTGTTACTCAATAAACACTTGAAAACACAAGAGTTAATTCTCAGATAGCTTCAAGGCTATCTTAAAATTAACATGACAGTGAGTGAATTAAAACTCCAGTTGACACTTCCAAAAAGAGGAACAATGTCCATACCAGTTTTGACTTGGTCACAGATAACATTCAAAAAGAATTTGACTCCCAGTACCTGTTCTTGGTAATGAAATTCATTATCCTCAATTTTCTGAATCTCTTCAAAAATTCTGTAAAGAGAAAACTATAATTAAAAGATCCATTAAGCTTTCTCATTAGAATCATCAAGATAAAAGAGAAGCATAAAAATAAAGGGGCTGGCGACATAAATGCAAAACCTTAGTGTACACTCACATATAAAGGGATAAGGATGTGAAGCCAGGAAGGGAAAAGCACAGGAATGCCGGGAAAACCATCTAGGCAGGACTAACGCGTGTCTACGGGCAGTATGAAGGCTAACATGTATCAGGATTGACTCCTGGCCTCATTCTAAGAAATATTTATTACCTTTTCTCTGGACCTAGCTTCTGGAGCATTTTTAAATACTGGAAGACGGTATAAGCAACCTAAAAACCAAGCATCTGATTAGTCTTTCACATAAATAAACTCATATGTACATAAAAGAAAAACAACTCCCACTTAATTATTTACCTCATAGAAATGTTCATAACCCTCATCAGTCAAGGTAATAGAAATGCTGAACACTGAATAAGTAGAATTTTGCTCAAATCCTGTCTCACCATTTCCACCAAACAGTGCAAGAGCCCAGCATCTATGGTTGGGGAAAAATAATTCAATCAATGTCTATGGATTAATGTTCTACAAACACCTCAAATTAAAAAAACAGATAGGCTTTCTGTGTAATATTTGAGAAACGTAGCCTTTGACACAAATATATACTTTCCAACAATAAGTCTAAAACTACAAATTTTAAAAGTACAAAGCCTCCAAAGGAATTTAGGAAATCACCAAAAGTGAAATAATAGCAGTCTTGTTTAATGAAAACAGTGATGGCTACTGCAACACGGTAAAACATCAACAGTTTTATGAACCCAAAGTAATTCTTATCAAAGAGAACACTGTAAAATAAAAATTATAGCTGCTGGGAGCCACTTCACTTATCCATTTTTGAACCTATCTCCTAGGAGAAGCCTTAAAACACTTGTAATAAATCCCTGCTTAGAATGTTAACTAAGCTATCTGAGACTGTCAGCTAAACAACCATAGATTGTCTAAGAATAAAGAAATGAGGCTGCATCTTATCCTGACTAAAATAATTGTGAAACCTAAAATAAATAGGAAGGACAGCAGAATAAAAAGTATGAAATTCTAATAAAGTTCAGTAAGTAGAAAGACTATGCACATCTCAAAGCATATTACATATATTGTGAAAGGTATAGACATATAATATACATATATGTATGCATATCTAATATCATTCATTCTTTATTGTTATAACTCTGCCCTCTCAGCTTTTTTTTTTTTTTTTTTTTTGTGAGACAGAGTCTTATTATGTCACCCCTGGCATCACACCTCACAGCAACCTCAAACTCTTGGGCTTAAGTGATTCTCCTGCCTCAGCCACCCAAGCAGCTAGGACTACAGGTGCCCACCACATGTCTGGCTATTTTTGTCGTTGTTGTTGTTGCAGTTGTCATTGTTGTTTTCGGCCAGGTTCCAACCCACCAGCCTCATTGTATATGGCCAGTGCCCTACCCACTGAGCTATGGGCACCGTCCCCCCTCTCAGCTTTCTAAGAATGTTCTAGTACATACCAATATCTTAAAGTACTTACTTAAATTTCTCATCTTCCTTTCCATTCTCAAACTAATTAGTGTATAGAAAAATCAATGAAGGGGCCCAGCATGGTGGCTCACACCTGTAATCCTAGCACTCTGGGAAGCAGAGGTGGGAGGATCACTTGAGCTTAGGAGTTTGAGACCAGCCTGAATAAGGATACCCTCTCTCTACTAAAATAGAAAAATTAGCTGAGCATCATGGCTGGTGCCTATAGTTGCAGCTACTTGGGAGGCTGAGGCAGGAGGATCCCTTGAGCCTAGGAGTTTGAGGTTGCTATGAGCTAGGCTGAGGCCACTAGCCTGGGGGACAGCATGAGACTCTGTCTCCAATGAAAAGAAAAAGTAAAAGAAAAGTCAAACAAGGAATTACCTTAATGTATGGATCTTTATAAAAGTTATATTTCTATTCTTTGGCAACAGGTGATTTAAATAAGCATTTAAAAAATAGAAAACATTCTACTAACATAGCTGCATAAACTACTCACAGTTGCACATACTCATTACGATTTACTTTCCCAGTAAAGTTTTCATTAAAGTCTACCATTTGGGATGGAAAGCCTAGAGATCCACAGCATTTAAATAGCTGACTTCCTTACTATCCAGTCAAATCCGAATTCTTGATTGGAGCTAACCGTTTTATGTAATTCTGGAATCTATTAGTTTCATTTGTAATGTTTTAAGTTTTGTATACAATTACTTTTAACTTGGGCTAAAATGTAACTTATAAGGAAATACACAAACATAGTAACTATAGCCATTAAAATAATCTAGGTTATTAAGATGACTATAATTAAGCATTAAATTTGATTCTAGCATCTAGCTTCCTAGCAGCTAAAATGAAAGAATGTATCATTTAACACTTATTGTCTGTTATTTTTCAGAGATTGCTACACTGAAAATACTTATTGAATACTTGCTTTTTTCTTAGGTAAGAAAGAATGCTTCCTTTGCCTTCATGTCCAACCAGCCAGGAGATATAATGAAGTGGCTTCACTCTTTAACAAAAGAAAATTTTAAGGTCAGAAATCAAAAAAAAGAAAAAATCAAAATACAAATACACTAGACTATCTTACTTCTAGGACCATAATATTTGAGAATCATAAACTTATTCTCACATTAATCCACTAACATGAAAGTGTATTTAATTTAATAGCAGCAAGATAAAAAGAGAATATGGTAAAATTTAACTTCTTCAATTGAAGTCACTATCAAGGCTACTACTTCTTCTCTTGGACACCAAACTTACCTACTTTCATGATAAAACCTTTAATTTTTGTTTCATTCAAATGTAAATAATACAGATTATCATTTCAGAAAATAACGCAAATACTACACTCTTCAACTGTAAAAGTTTTCAGTGCTGCGTCAAGCTCTATAGTAAAGTGAAATGTGACCCATCCTCAAACTATAGCCCGTGGGCCACATGCAGCCCGCCTAGGACATTTATCCAGCCCGCGGGTGTTTTTGCCGCTACTGCCTGTCCTGCTGAGCAGCCAACTCATCCCGGGCCCGCAGTCTGGCCCTCCAACAGTCCGAGGGACAGTGAACTGGCCCCCTGTTTAAAAAGTTTGAGGACCCCTGCTCTAAGGGGTCAGGAAATGTGAAGTTCTAGTTTTAGTTTTGTCTTTAAGTAAATCATAACCTTGAGCAAGATATTTAACTTCACTGCATTTTTCTTTTTCTCTTCACTTGTCTAACTACTTACTCATAGAGTTTTTATGAAAATGCAGTAACAATTGTGAAAATGCTTTACCATACACTAATCATGTAACAGTCTAAATAAATACATATAGATGCTATTTGATTAGTCTTTTCCTACTGGCTTCTACTATAATTTTTGAAATGTATTTCTACTAAACAAATATTTACAGGAAAATCAAGTTTTCTGTATACTTTTTGCATATGTGAAGAAATTATTTAATTAGATAAAATTTAAGGTAGAATTAAATTTGGTAAACTCTTAAAACTCAAAATATAATATTTTCAACTATGTTAATCAATCCTCAAAACCTACACATTACTTAAAATATGAATTGATTTATATTCATATGTATGTACTAAAACTGAAGAGCAGGAGTTATGAAGGAGCCCAGCTGTTTACACATTTGCATCTGAACAAAGCTAGTTGTACTGTATACGGTAACTCTGAGGGGATAAATACTTAGGTTCTTTGTAAAAACTGGGTCCCCCAAAAGCTAATTTACTGAGAATTTACATATGTGGGATTCAAATAACTTATGATGAACATCACTTTAGCACAGACAGTCCATTAAAAAAATAACTGGACAGAAACATACAGAAATGTTAAGTCTTTGGGGAAACAGAATTATTCAGCGTCTCAGTAATTTTCAAAATTTGCACAATGAACTATTTTAGTAATCAACTGAAGGGTAATAAGCAAGGCTTTGGGTTTTTTGGGGGGAGGCGGTTTGTTTTTTTTTTTTTTTTTTTTTTTTGAGACAGAGTCTTATTATGTTGCCCTTGATAGAGTGCAGTGGCGTCATAGTTCACAGCAACCTCAAACTCGGGCTTAAGCAATTCTCTTGCCTCAGCCAAGTAGCTGGGACTATAGGCACCTGCCACAATGCCCAGTTATTTTTTTGTTGTAGTTGTTTAGCTGGCCTGGGCTGAATTTGAACCTGCCACCTTTGGTGTATGTGGGTGGTGCTGTAACCACTGTGCTACAGGCGCCAAGTCAATAAGGTTTTGTTAATAGTATATACAGTGTAATTCCATATCCATAAAAAAGACACCTGCTTTATGTTCAACATAGTATCTTAAGGCCTTGAGAATTATGTATAAGAAACTATTAATTTTAGCCATATTTTTGAGGACACAAAGCAGCAAGCTGCCTGTATACACTCTGCTTGCTCCATAGAGGCATACTGGTTTGGTTAACTTTATGGGACTTGATATATTGAGAATTCTAATACATAAGTGACAAAAAGCACTTTTTCCTGAGCTCACACGATGAACATTACTTTGCTCCCTTCAGAGCATGTGTGTCTTCTTAATGGTTTTGTTTTGTTGGGAGTGGATTTTAAAATTAAGTTAAATCTTTATCAGTTCATTAGCATTTACTTCTATTACAAAAGTATTTGTAGGCATTGACCAATCCTTTGAAGAACGGCATAGTCCATAATATGCTGCTTATATGAGATAACTATATAGATAAGTAGAAATCTTTTCCTGATTTGTATAATCTACCCTAACTCACAGGAGTAAATCCTTGGGATTTATGTGCTAGTCACATCCTCCAGACCCACATTATTTAACTTTACTTTTGATAAGATCAAAGTAAATATTGGTATGTATCAACTTGACGAGTAAAGTTACAAAACAAAAACAAAGTAAATGTTGGCCACAGCCAAATAAATCATAAGCTAATATATTTTTGTACTCAAAAAGTACTAAAGAAAATCCAGTAGAATCTCCAGAGTTGACTACCTCCTTAAATTGACCTAATTTTCATAGACCAGGCACAAACCATGTGTACTATTAGTACAGTAGGCCTAGTTCCTTATTGTAAAATCTTTTAACTACAAACTGGCGACTTAAAGGGATTCAAAACTATTTATCCCAAAATACATCTCTTTGGCATATTTTGGGATGGCTGCCACAGAAATAACACTACAAAGATCACTCAAAATAATAGTCCTAATCTATTATTTGCCAACAGAGACATTATTAGAAATTTGTCACTGACTCTCTGAAAGTTGTAAATGGTGGCACCCAGAGACTAAACTGCGGGGCGATGTTCAGGCCAGGTTTACAAGGGAAAGGTGACCCACCCCTGGCAGTGCAAAGGTAGCATCTGTGCCCGGAGGGGCAGTTACAGATCCCTTTTACAGAGGGCCATAGGAGGTGGGCAAATTCCATAGCTTGCCCAGGAAGTTAGGGTCTTTTGGAGCAAACTTTAGGAGTGCAGCCAACCAGATCCTTAGGAGAAAAAATGAAAAGGAGGAGGAAGAAGGGTTCACATGTGGCTGTTAGGCCCCCCAACATTCCCAACTCTTGTTCAAGGGGTGAGGACATGATGTTCAGTCTTCCGAAATTACTTCTAGCTGGATAAGGTTGCAGTTGTCCTCAGCAGGATGAGTCAGGTGTTTGGGGTACATTGGGAGAGGGTTTGGAGAATAGTAGAAATTGGGTTGCAACTGCAGTTGACACCTTTTTTACCTTGTCTTGAATAAATAAGGGCAGGAATTGAATCCCCTCCCCGCAACACTCTCTAAGACTGATCAGGAAATAAATGCAGAAAGCCTTCAGGCTCAAAAAAGATTGCTCAATTTGCTAGCCCAGGTACTCTCAGACAATGAGGGAATGCTAGGTTTGCTGTTGGGTCAACTGGAGAGAATCTGTGCAGTATTAAACACTATCTGCTGTGTCTACATAGATACCTCAGGAGAAGCTGAAAACTTGAATAGAAAAATTTCCCAATAGGCAGTGTGGCTGCAACATAGCCCCACAAGCAGCCCTACACTCAGTTGATTTTTAGGAATATTCACTTGGACTATTCAGAACTTCAGATCAGTTCTATGGAGACTCTTAAAGCTAGGTATTATCTATCTTAAGTTTACTTAAGAACTGTGCTAAGGCAGTGAATAAGAACACTCGTGTTCTCATTATGCAAACTTTATACTCTAAACCCAGCACTGGTGGACATTTGCAGGTGACTGACAAATGATTTCATTCCTTTTACTCTGCACACAACCCGGATTATGTCCACATCAGCCCTTTCCCTCTCATTTGCCTACACCTAAGGACTGAAGCTGGGTAAGCCCAGGGGGAAACTGAAACCACCCTTACAAATTGATGGAGAGGTGCCAGATAAGAACTAGAGTAAGGCCCCCAGAACTATGCAAAAGAACAGACTTAGTTAAAATAATGATAGTAATCAATCACTGTCCTTTCATTATTATCCCTTGATTATAATTACTGTTGCCTCTGTTTGATTCTTTACCCTAGAGTAGTTGTTTTGTGGGTTTTGTTTTTTTTTTTTTTTTGTTAGAGACAGAGTATCACTTTATTGCCCTCCGTAGAGTGCAGTGGTGTCAAACTCACAGCAACCTCCAGCTCTTGGGCTTAGGTGATTCTCTTGCCTCAGCCTCGCGAGTAGCTAGGACTACAGCGGCCCACCACAACACTCGGCTATTTTTTTGTTGTAGTTTGGCTGGGGCCAGGCTTGAACCCACCACCCTCAGTATATGGGGCCGGTGCCCTACTCACTGAGCCACAGGTACTGCCCTACCGTAGAGTAGTTTTTGAGAAATCTTCTAGGTCCTGCATTCTAGTATCTGACCCACCCAGACCAAGGAACTTACTCAACTGGTCTTGGACCCTCCATCTAAGGTTCTGCATTCTAGTGACTGATATACCTAGACAGCAGCCCATACCAAAGGACTGGCGGTTTGCTTGAGACCAGCCAATTAGCGGACCCTGACTGCAACCCCAGAATTTTCTCTATTTCTTTTCCTTTTTAACACCAACAGGCTGGAATAATAGTCTTTCTCTGGCTGCAGTGGTTCTCCTGTTCTGTTAACACAATCCTTCCAGGTTACAGAAGATTTCCAGCAGATAACTCTCTTACCTTTCACAAGGCCTCCAGCAGATGACCTATTGATTTCTTGCACCGCACTCTCTGAGCTATGACTGACACAATGGCCGCATCTTGGGCTAAATGTGCACCACATCCTAAATCATTTTAAAAGAGGCCCATTTCCTAACTCAGTGCTGTAACTATTTTCCATTTTTGGAGCAGCCCATCTGCATGTAGACGCTTTTAAGAAATCTCTTCTACTAACTCCACTCGGCCTGGTTGTTTGCAGCATCTTTCCGTCTTTTTGACATCTAACACTATGTTGACCACCTTCGTATGTCAACCAGTTTGTTACAATTCCTCAGGTGTCAACTTAAAGAGGCTCTACTATACTATAAAAGTTAGCTTTCACACTAAGCACTTAATTTTAAATACTCAGGAAAGGCATCTAGTTATAAGAAAACTCTAGTTTTAATTCCCGAAAAGACACTAAAATATATACCATGGCTTGACAAATTTAGGAGTAATCAAGTCTTAGGTTAAGCATTACCTGTATTTATAAATTCTGAACTCCCCAACTTAAACCATGCTTGAAAAACAGGACTTTCACTCAGTTATCTACTGAAATAAAAATCCCTTAAACTCTTACCTGTAATGTTGCTGTTGAGGGGGAAGTGCCCATGTGATGGTCAGAGCATGAATTTTTCTGATTGGAACAACTAAACAAAAATATTTTCCAGAAGAAAAGATATTAGTGTTTCTCCATAACCTTTACTAAAAGAATTTTTTTAAGTCACTATATTTCGTTACCCAATAAACAGAAGGTTAAATATAATTATTTCCAGTTGCCAATTTTCTAATTTTAAGAACACTACTTTTATTTTCAATTTTGTTTCATAGGTAAAAAAAGTAGGGATAAAAGAACAATGAGGACATGAAATGCTGCTAAAGATGGATCCTTTCTTGCACCTATTGAGTGAAGAGACCCATGGATGAAATCCAGCCCTACCACTACTTTGCTGCATATGCTTATAAGACCTTGAGAAAATCACTTGCATTTAAATTTTCCTGAATCTGTTTTCTCATGGCAAATTGAGTAAGTTGGGCTTAAGTGTCTCTAAAACTCTTTTCAGTGCTATTGTTCAATGAATTAGGAAATCTAAAGCCAGAAGAATACAATCAAAAATAAGTTGTCTCTAGGAAAAGTCAACATAACAGAATGGAGTCAGCAGCAGAAAGGGTGTAACAAAACGGTCACTGATCAGAGGAAGAGAAGAGGAAAGAGCTGGCAATGGGGTGAAGGAGAAGGGAGGAATATCTAAGGCATTAGGAATAAGAGGAAAAAAATCTGCCGCAATAAAAAGACAAGAGAAATGGTGCATTAAGAATGTTTCTGAAATATTCAGTATGGGCAAATTATTAAGTAAACTACAGCTTAATCATATGACTCATTATATAATTATTATAGTTATAATATTAAATGAAAAGAAGAAGTGTGTATGTTTTATAATCTCAACTATGTTAGGAAAATATACTTATAAAAAATCCAAAAAAAATTGCAAAAATGATTTCTCTGGATGGTAAGATTTAAGGGTAATATTTCTCCCTGTTTCTTTATGTAACAAATACTATTTTTATAATGAAGTTAAAAGGAAGTGATTTCCAAAGTGTTCCCTCTCTTCTATTTTCTCTCTAAAGCAGTGGTTCCCAACCTGCGGGTCACGACCCCTTTGTAACAATAAAAATACATCATGGCATTAGGAAGGTTGAGAACCACTGCTCTGAAGGAAATAAGAGCAGAATATAAATAAAATGAAATAGGAAAGAAACAAAAGAACAAAAACCAAAAGGGCACAACAAGGAGAAAATATGAAACAGCCTCAAATAGTAGCAAGGCACCAGAACCAATCAATCAGCAGCTGGTCAGTGGCTTAATTGGACCTCCATGGCCCATCTACTCCCTTTCCAACCCAGTTCTATTTTCTGTTGTGTTCTAATTTTCAGAGAAAATTGGCAGCCTCAATTAAGTTTAAGATAATGTGCTAAAGTTATTTCAAACAGTTTTAAACCTTTCACAAACCTCTATAAAGTTTGTTAAATGCTGGTGTGTCAAATGGATCCGTTAAATGGCCGAAGTTTGGTTTGGGTAACCCACTGAAAGTGAAACAAATACATTAAAATTTAATTGGCAAAAGCCTTTATAAGCAGTATTTTTAGGGATATCTAACTAACAAGTATTTTTAATCTGTTTTATATACTCCTGGCTGAAAGGAATTCTAGGCATGAATGAATAGTTGGCAACAAAGCCATAATATCCTGAAGTACACAACCTATTCTAAATTGTAGCCTCAAGAACTCAAAAACCTTTACAACTCAAAAGTGACAGAAAATAATAAATTGAAGGGAAGTCCTCTCCCCAGTATTTACTGCCCAGTATTTACTGCCTCTACAGCCCCATTCAATTTCAGTTTTCCTATTATACAAAGCCATTTCAGAAAGAATGTTACACTGTATTTTTTTAATCCAAACAAATATACACAAAGTGACTATTAGGTATAAAGCACTCTATCAGACACTGTGGTATTTATATGGCATAGTCCCCTCTTCCAAGGGCTTCCAATCTGATTGGAGATATTGTAACTTTAATATTTCTTCCCAAACATGGTCAATATAAATTGGTATTCAAAGCCTTGAAGACTTTTTAACATTTCTCATTTAGGAACCAAAGTTCTTAGTGAATAATATTTAAGAGAATTTTTTAAATGGTTATCAGAGATTGGCAGAACCTAATGATTCCTCTATTAATATAAAACTTTTCATCTGCCATCGGACATTTCCAGAGCTCACACTTACTTCTTATCAGAAAAATTAAAAAATAACTTCCCCCGTAAAATTTGGCATGGCTATCATTATCTTTCAATACATAAAGAAGACTTCTAATTATCTATGAAAATTTATGTAAAGCCAAGAGAAGAATAACCAATCAGTTGTTATTACAAATTATTCTAACTAATTACTTTCATAAATTTAAAATAATCACGTATTAGAAGAAGAACTGGAAAAACCCACTAGCTTACTCACCTGATGCAAGGAAAAAAAATCTGATTCATTTTATTAAAATGCAAATTGCTAGGTGTGGAAAGAAATATTTAAATGCTTCAAAATTAAATGTTTTGTATGCTTATTATTTTTTTATTTTTTATTAATAAGAGACGGGGTCTTGCTATGTTGCCCAGGCTGGTGTGCAGTGGCTATTCACATGAATGATCCCACTACTGATCAGCACAGGAGTTTTGACCTGCTCCATTTCTGATCCGGGCCAGTTCACCCCTCCTTAGGTAACCTGGTGGGTCTCCACTCCTGAAAGGTCACCATATTGATGCTGAACTTAGTGTGGACACCTGATTGGCACTACAGCCCAGAACTCCTGGACTCAAGCGATCCTCCAGTCTCAGCCTCCTGAGTAGCTGGGACAACAGGTGCACCATGGTGTCCGGCAATTTTTTGTATTCTTTTTAACAAAAATGTAATAGTAAAGTATGTTATCAATATTAGCAATATTTTGATGAATTTGAGATGGATAAAAAATGCTTACATTATCCTGAGTAGTCACTCCACATCTATTTCTTATAAAAGATCATTTGGTTCAACTACATGAAATACATTTTTCAGGATTTGTATAATGTAGAAAGCCAGCTGTCATCCAGGTTACTTCTTTCATAGGAAAAAACAGTCCAAGAATCCAAACTGACTTAAAAAAACAAACTTTCAGAACACAATTTGTTATGAGTGTACATATTCTGCCTCGCAATACTACACTTATACCATGGAAAAACTGAATAAATGTAAAAGGAAGCATAAACTCTTCAGAATTATTGTTTACTATACGTTTATTAGCCTATATAAATTTTGAACTACAGAAACTATGGAAACTTGGGATCTCGTTTTAGTTTTCCCACTTAAAAGTTATGTGGTCCTAAGAAAGTTGTTAAACCTATTTAGGTCTTAATTTTATGACCTGTTTAAAAAACAAAAATCAAAAATTGTTGGGATTCATACTTTAATTCTGAAGGTGTACAACTTACAAAAATAAATATCTTACTTGTTTGGTATCTGAGAGAAGATTTCAGTCACCCACTTTTCTAAAGTATCCAGTGTTTCTTGAGAGGGGAGGGAAGGGAAAAGATGGAAACGCAATGTCATTATTCAAGGCAGAAATGCAAATTAGATTTCTCACAGATCCTTAGCCATAAAACAACGAGATATTTTAATGTGGCCATTACTTGCCACCCCTTAACCAACACATAAGAAAATCTTAAGACAGTTTTGTTAGACTCCTTTATTACTCCCTGGTAAAGTCAGAGAAGGCCACAAATTGGTTTTTAAAAGTCTTTGTTTATTA
The DNA here is from genome assembly GCF_000181295.1 of Otolemur garnettii. Taxonomy (NCBI): domain Eukaryota; kingdom Metazoa; phylum Chordata; class Mammalia; order Primates; family Galagidae; genus Otolemur; species Otolemur garnettii. Next base: position 1,035,612 of record NW_003852554.1, on the reverse strand, counting down.
TTAGGCTAGGGTGAAGGGCCAAGAGATAATGAGAATATGCCAACCATCCTCCTTTACACACATTTGAAAACCCATATCCTCTAGGACAGTTGCTCTAGATGAATCTACACTACGTTGACTTCTCTTCCTCTTGGTAAGTCAACAGTACTTTTATATGCCACATGTTTTACGTTAATACTTGCTAAGGTGTTTTTTTTTTTTTTAAAGATAGTGAATTTTTTAGTGTTTTTTTAGTGTTTTTTAGTGTTTTTTGTTTGGGATTCAATGAGGGCACAAAGAATTAGGTTACACTGATTGCATTTGTTAAAGACCCTCTTATAATTGTGTGCTGCCTCCAAAAGGTGTGCCATACATCGTGGCCCTCCATCCCCCACTTGCTAAGGTTTTATCTCCAAAGTCCTTTTCTGCCAGGCACAGCGGCTCATGCCTATAATTACAGCACTGTCAGAGGCTGAAGTGGGTAAAATGCTTCAGCTCAGGAGTTCAAGACCAGCTTGAGCAAGAGCAAGACCCAGTCTCTACTAAAATAGAACTAGTCAGGTATCCTGGTGGACACCTATAATCCCAGCTATTTGAGAGGCTGAGGTAAAAGGATCACTTGAACCCAAGACTGAGGTTGCTGTGAGCTATGAAACAAAAAGCACTCTACCAAGGACAACAGAGTGAGACTCTTGTCTCAAAAAAAAAAAGGGCCGGGCAAGGTGGCTCACACCTGTAATCTCAGCACTCTGGGAGACTAAGGCAGGTGGATTGCCTGAGCTCACAAGTTCAAGACCAGCCTGAGCCAGAGCAAGACCCCACCTCTAAAATTAAGCAGGCATTGTGGCCGGTGCATATAGTCCCAGCTACTCAGAAGGCTGAGGCAAGAGAATCACTTGAGCCCTAGAGTTTGAGGTTGCTGTTAGCTATGACGCCACAGCACTCTACCAAGGGTGACAAAGTGAGATTCTATCTCCAAGAAAAAAAAAGAAAGAAAAAGAAAAACTTAGAGCTTATTTTAAAAATTTGCTATAAGTATTAATAATCTCTTCACAAAGGAAGAGAATGCAAAAGAAACAGAATACCTAATTCAAAAGAAATACATATGCATAAGTAACTGCAAACACAGTAATTAATTATAAATTAATTGAAGTAATAAATATGGTGAAATTGCCTATTTCAACAAACGTAAAAGGAATCTAGAAGCCCATCTACAATTTGAACAAAAGAATGTGACCACAATCGGTGTAACCTAATTTTTTGTACCCTCAATGAATCCCAAACAATAAAAAAAGGAATGTATCATATGATATCTATAACTTTATCTACAAGTCAACTTTAATGGACTAATCCATTCTTTTTTAAATATTTTAGACAGAGTCTCTTAGACTAATATTTTAGTCAATACTCTGTTGGCTAGAGTGCTGTGCCATCAGCCTAGCTCACAGCAACCTAAAAACTGCTGGGTTTAAGCAATCCTCCTTATCTCAGCATAACGCAGGCTAATTTTTCTTTCTTTTTTAAATACAGACAGAGTCTCACTCTTGCTTGGCCTAGTCTCAAACTCCTGAGCTCAAGTGATCCTCCCGCCTTGGTCTCCCAGAGTGCTAGGATTACTGGCATTGAGCCACCACACACACAGCCTGATGGACTAATCTTGATCATAAATGCAAAAACATTTTACTTGTAACTGCCAAGTCAACTTTCATCTTAATTTTGACAATGTATAGAGAAAAATTTTATGAAGTGGATAAACAGATTAGGATGAGAGGATTAGCCTTTCAAAAAGAAATGTACAAATTATAAAGTATGTTAAAAGACATAGTTTAAGTTCGGTGAGGTAGCTCATGCCTATAATCCTAGCACTCTGGGAGGCAGAGACAGATGGACTGCTTGAGCTCAGAAGTTCAAGACCAGCCTAAGCAACAGCAAGACCCAGTCTCTACTAAAAATAGAAAATTTGGCCAAGCACAGTGGCTCACACCTGTAATCCCAACACTCCGGGAGGCCTAGGCAGGCAGATTGCCTGAGCTCATGAGTTCAAGATGGGCCTGAGCTAGAGCGAGACCCATCTCTAAAAATAGCCAGGAGTTGTGGCAGGCACCCATAGTCCCAGCTACTTGGGAGGCTGAGATAAGAGAATCACTTGAGCCCAAAAGTCTGAGGTTACTGTGAGCTATGATGCCAAGGCACTCTAATGGGGTTGACAAAGTGAGAGTCTATCTCAAAAAAAAAAAAAAAAATCCAGTCCAAGAGTGTAAGGTTGCTGTGAGCTATGATGACACCATGGCACTCTACTCAGGGCAACAAAGTGAGAGTCTTGTCAAAAAAAAAAAAAGAAAGAAAGAAAGAAAGAGGAAGGAAGAAAGAATAGTTTAACAACTGATTTTGAAAAATAGCCTAAAAAGGTTAATATATAAGAAAAGAAAAAGAAGAAAAGAGTAAAGGTATTTATCAGTTTTTTTGTATTTAAGATACTTTTGCCATGGACTTATTTTACTGGATCTTATATAAGAATGAACAAATACTATGCCCTGTAAGAGTTACAATCAATATAGAATGAACATAAAACCACAGATACAGAGGCAGCTGAACGTGACTTAAAAGATCAATTCATGACCTGTTAATACTCATATCTACTCTAGCCTCTAGATAAGACTTATTTCTATGAGAGAAAAAAAAATTGCCTGAGAGTCAGCATCTTATGTTTTCCTGAGCTTTGCCACTTGTTATTTTTATTTTATTTTTTGAGACACAGTCTCACTATATAACCCTCAGTAGAGGGCCGTGGTGTCACAGCTCACAACCACCTCAAACTCTTAGGTTGAAGTGATTCTCTCACCTCAGCCTCCCAAGTAGCTGGGACTACAGGCGGCTGCCATAACGTCCGGCTATTTTTTGTTGCAGTTGTCGTTGCTGTTTAGCTGGCCCAGGCTGGGTTCGAACCAGCCAGCCTTGGTGTATGTGGTTACACTGTGCTATGGGTGCTAAGCCGCTTTGCCACTTGTTATGTGACATCTCCAAATTCTGATTTCCTTTAGTTTGTTGATCCAGGCAAACAAATCCTAAGAAAGCACTATTTCAGACTTAACTCTAAGAGCCATTATAAATAACATTACCTTTGGATTGAACCACTAAAGTCATGTAATGAGCAGAGTAGTATCGCATCCAGAATTCTCTCAATCTAGCATGTGTATCAATATTATTCTTTTTTGGCTCATGCTTGAGAGTCTCAGCATTTCCTGTAAAAGGATGGAAAAATTACAGAAATAACTAGGTCCACTTTTTTAAAAGTCTTCTACCCCAACACTGCGTGTTTTGCTATTATACCTGACTAATGAAATAACCCAAATGACTTTAGAATATAAAAACAGTGTATAATAATAGTATTATCAATATAAGACCAAAATTCACAATAAATGATTCTGAAGTATATTTTAATACATAAGGAATTAGTATCTGGTTGAGAATACCTTAACAATGTACAGTAACTGACTAATCTTCCTTGCCTAATAATTAGTCTAGTATTTAACTCAGATTTTCTTTTTTTTTTTTTTTTTTTTTGAGACAGAGCCTCAAGCTGTCCCCCTGGGTAGAGTGCCGTGGCATTACAGCTCACAGCAACCTCCAACTCCTGGGCTCAAGCGAGTCTCCTGCCTCCGCCTCCCAAGTAGCTGGGACCACAGGCGCCCGCCACAACGCCCGGCTATTTTTTGGTTGCAGCCGTCATTGTTGTTTGGCGGGTCCGGGCTGGGGATTCGAACCCGCCACCTTAGGTGTACGTGGCTGGCGCCTTAGCCGGTTGAGCTATAGGCGCCGAGCCTAACTCAGATTTTCTAATATTCTGCCTAATTCTTAAAAATATTCATGTAAAACACAAAACATGGATGCCATATAAAATGCATATTACTGTACAAAACATAAGGGAAGCAAAACACTCTCTGAATGAAATTTAGTTTAGATCAACTCATCTGAGATTATACTCTATGATCAACAGGATTAATAAGGCTATAACTAAATTCTACCACCAAGAAAAAGCCATTAGGAAAATATATACCAGTTAAACAGCTTACCAGTTACACAAAATTAGGTCACAGTTCAAAAACTATTACAGAAATCACTGCTGAGTCTGTTGATAAATGGAAATGTCAGGTTGGGGTATAATCAGATAAACAGATGTCCAAATCCCACTAATACCTGGTGACTTAATGCAAATTAGATAGCACCCCTGAACCTATTTACCTTTCAATGGAGATGATAATGGTACCTATCTCTTAGCATTGTGACAATAATCAAATGAGATAACTCATGTCCTATTAGCACAGTATCAGGTACCCAGAATCAGCCATAAAATATTAGGTGCTATTCTTGCTATATCCAATGTCAAAGAAGCAAATGAGGGCATGACTTTCTACTTGAAAAGCTACTTAGCCATACTAAAATGTAAAAGGTACTTAGCAACCTTGACTTTACTATTTTCAATTCTTTATCAGCTTTTCTTGTTCTCAGTCTTCCCAACTACAGAACATAAAATAGGCTGAGGTATTTAGTATCTTACCCCAAAAAAATTTCCCCATAGGATGTCCAGGTCTAGCAAGGCTTCCAAATAACATTTCCTTTCTGTTTGCATCAGAAGGTCGTGCGAGTTGATATTCTGCCAATTTTAAAGAAATACTTTTAATAAAATGAAATTCAGTGCCTTCTTTATTATCTAGAAATTCAAACTAACAGAACTGAAAGCAAGGAAGTAACAAAAGTTAACCTTATGAATCACATGTTATATGAATGAGATTAGTGCCTTATAAAAGAAACCTAGCGATCTCCCTACCCCTTTCTGCCATGTGAGGATACAGGATGAGGGCTGTATACGAGGAGGCAGGCCCTCATTAGATACGGAATCTGCTGGGACCTTGATCTGGGACTTTTCAGCCTCAAAAATGTGAAAAATAAATTTCTAGACCAGGTGCCAAGGCTAACACTTGTAATCCAAGCACTATGAGAGGCAGAGGCAGGAGAATCACTTGAGGTTTGGAGCTCTAGACAGGCCAGAGCAAGAGTGAGACTTCATCTCTACCAAAGATAGGAAAAATTAGCTAGGTTTGTGGAATACCTATACTCTTAGCTACATAGGAAGCTGGGACACGAGGAGCACTAGAGACAAGGAATTTGAGGTTCCCATGAGTTATGATATCATTGCACTCTGGTGACAGAGCAAGACCCTGTCATTCATAAACAAACAAACAAATAAATAAAAATTTTTGTTGTTTATAAGCTACACAGGCTGTGGTATTCTGTTACGATGGCCCAAACTGATTGAGGCAGCCAGAAGCCCAGTCTGTCACTTACTAAACTATACAACCTTAAGGAAATTATTTAACTTCCCTGATTCTATTTCTGCATCTATAAAATGGAGTTAATAGTACCTAGCTCATAAGATTCTTGTAGGGATTAAGAAAGATACATCTTTTTTTCAACAAATACATACTGAACATCTATTGTGCATCAGGTACTAATGAAATAGTTGCTGGAGGTAGAAATATGAATAAGGAGACCAAGTCCCTGCCCTCAAAGAGTTTACATTCTAATAGAGAAGACAACACTAAACATGTTATGTTAATATAAAGTCAGTCATTGGTGCTATTAAGAAAAAAAGCTGGGCAAAGGAATAAAGACTAATGACACAGTGAGCACAGAAGGCCTCTCTGAGGAGGAAACAAGTGAATAGAAAGCCAAATGATGTGAGGATCACAACATAAGAATAGCTTGGAGAAGGGTTTTCTATATGCGAAAATTGTAAATCCAAAGACTTTTAAGATTAAAAAAAAACCTTAATCAAATCAAAGGTAGCATAGTGGCCAATGAAACTGTTTAATGATGAAAGCACCTGGGAGTCCAGTGGGAAACTTTTTTTTTTTTGACACAGAGCCTCAAGCTGTCCCACTGGGTAGAGTGAGGTGGCATCACAGCTCACAGCAACCTCCAAATCCTGGGCTCAAGTGTGTCTCTTGCCTCAGCCTCCCAAGTAGCTGGGATCACAGGTGCCCGCCACAATGCCCGGCTATTTTTTGGTTGCAGCCGTCATTGTTATTTGGCAGCCCGAGGCTGGATTCGAACCCGCCACCTTAGGTGTATGTGGCTGGTGCCTTAGCGGCTTGAGCCACAGGCGCTGAGCCAGTCCAGTGGGAAATTAAAATTCACTTTGGTTAAATGCTACACATAGAGTATTATGAAAAAAAGATAAGGAATACAGACTAGGCTCGGCGCCTGCAGCTCAAGTGGCTAAGGCGCCAGCCACATACACCTAAGGTGGCAGGTTCGAATCCCGCCCGGGCCCAACAAAACAACAATGATGGCTGCAACCAAAAAAAAAAAAAAAATAGCCAGGCGTTGTGGCGGGCGCCTGTGGTCCCAGCTACTTAGGAGGCTGAGGTTGGAGACTTGCTTGAGCTCAGGAGTTGGAGGTTGCTGTAAGCTACGATGCCATAGCACTCTACCCAGGGGGATAGCTTGAGGCTCTGTCAAAAAAAAAAAAAAAAGAAAAAGAAAAGGAATTATTATCTATCCACAGGACATGGTAAGTAAGGCACTGAAGATGCTTTCTTAGGAGAATCACATTATCAGATTTGGACTTTTAGTAAGTTCATTTTGATTGCAAAAGTACAGAATAGAATGACACAAGGGTAGAAGCAAGAAAACCAGTTAGGGGGCCGTTATCATTATGCTTTGTGAGAGAGTAGAAATTACAAAGTAGTGACAAAGTAGTGATGGAAAGAAGCAGAAGTAAGCACTTTCAAGAAAATAATTATAAACCACAAAGACTAAATCAAAGATGAGACACTAAAATATATAACCATGGCATCAGCAGAGGAATTTCTTAAAAGTCTCTATAAAAAATATGACGATATGGCTACAAAATAAGAGAAACAATTTCCTATTAATTATGGCAGGTTGAATAATGGCCTCCCAAAGATGTCCACATCCTAATCCTCAATACCTGTGACTATGTTACCTTACATAGTAAAAGGGACTTTGCAGATATGATTGAGTAAATGATCCTGACAAGGAGAGATTATTCTAGATTATCCAGGTAGTACCAGTATAATCATAAAGGTCCTTAAAAGTGGGAGGCAGGAGGATCAGAGCCAGAAAAATGCTGTAAGGAGAGATGCCGGAGCCAGAGAAGAGAAAAGATGAACAAAGGCCCTTAGCCTAGAAACGCAGATGGCATCTAGAAGCTGGAAAAGAAAAGGAAATAGATTCTCCCCTACAGCCTCCAGAAATATTTTATACTTCTGAATTCTGAAACTGTGAGAAAATAAATTTGTTTTATTTTAAGCCACTAAGTTTCTGGTAATCTGTTTGGCAGCAACAATGTATTCACAAAAACTGATTTCATAAAACTGATAAAAATATCATATAAATATCTGAACACTCAAGAGACCACACTGCCACTTGATTGGATAAAAAAGTACTTTTGACATATCCCCCATATCAATCATTAAGACAAACTACATAGGCAAATATACATGTTTATGTAAGAGTATGAATTATCATTAAAATAAAGGCTTAATTATTGAGAATGAGGCCAGGCACAGTAGCTCACACTTGTCATCCTAGCACTTTGGGAAGCCAAGGCAGGAGGATCTCTGGAGGTCAATAGTTTGAGACCATCCTGGACAATAGCAAGACCTCGTCCCTACAAAACATTTAAAAAAAAAAGAAAGAAAAAAAGAGGCTCAGTGCCTGTAGCTCAGCTGCTAGGGCACCAGCACAAACACCCAAGCTGGTGGGCTCGAACCCAGCCTGGACCCGCCAAACAACAATGACAACTACAACCATAAAATAGCCAGGCATTGTGACAGGTACAGCTACTTGGAAGGCCCAGGCAAGAGAATCGCTTAAGCCAGCGGTTCTCAACCTGTGGGTCATGACCCCTTTTTAACAACGAAAATATGTTGCGGATTAGGAAGGTTGAGAACCACTGGCTTAAGCCCAAGAGTTTGAGGTTGCTGTGAACTGTGACTTCACAGCAGTCTACTGGGCAACACAGTGAAACTGTCTCAAAAAGAAAAGAAAAGAAAAAAAGAAAGAAATCAGCCAGGTATGGTGGCATATGCCGATAGTCCCAGCTACTTGGGAGGCTGGGACAGGAAGATCACTTGAGCCCAGGAGTTTAAGGTTGTTATAAGCTGTGATTCCCACCACTGCACACAGCCTAAATGACAGAGTAAGACCTTGTCTCAAAGAAAAGAAAATAATAGCTTTTTTTCTCCATGATCTTCTTTCAGCAATGAATCCATTTTTAAAAAACCAACTGTTATGTCTCCATTCAAAGATTTAACCAAAAACAGAATTATGAATCAAGGGAACCGTGAAGTAGTAAAGTTAGTATGAGTTAATAAATTAAAAAGCCAGGAAACAAAGAATCTCTTCCCCAAGTGGGTGGAGCTGAATAAAGGAAAAGGAAAATGACCCTATGAGAAGATGCATCTGCCGAGGCTGCCAAACTTCCCTTTATCTCCTTATACACATAATTGGCCATCCAAGCAAGCAAGCAACTAAAAAGATGTAAACAAAACAAATAATATCTCAGTGATACTAGAAAGACTGTTATCTCTGAATAGAATTTTTAAAAATCTGATTATTGAGCTTTTGAAACTGGTTAATGAATATTTAAGTAATTTGTTACATCAGTTATAACTGTTAGAACACAAATTGAAACCTTGGTCTCCTGTCATTCAATTCAAATAGCAAAAACGCAACGCAAATTAAAGATCTTTAAACTTAATTTCAGCATAAACCAAAACTACATACTTAAGTATGTATGTGCCTATCACTTACCACATATATATTTCTGCATACTTTTTCAAAGCATAATAAAATATATTCTGACAAACGTTCAAAACTGAATTAAAGGTCTACTGTTTTAAACACTGATTTCAACCTACTCTAGAAACCATGTGAAGGAAACATACTAGAAAGCATTTAAGTGCTTAAGTCTGAAAACGTAGAAAGGACTTTTCAAGTTTTCCTCAGTGGTTTTTGTTTCTTATCCCTTCAACAGATATTTAAATGTATCTAAGATAGACAACGTGGTAGGCAAGTAAGAAAAACGAAGAAAATAAATCTTTGATTTCAAGGAGCTACTAGAGCTAGTAGGAACTTTGCCATCCTATCCTTTTATAAATAAACTGATGGCCACAGCTAGAGACATTTCTGTAAGTTAAACAGAGGTTAACTTAGTTAAGTTAAACTTCCAGACACCATCTGTATTTCACTCAGCACGGTGAATGCAATAAATCATCATTAGAGCTAGACACTGAATCAAGCCAAGGAGGAAAATGCTATAAAAAGAGAAACAAATATAGAGTTTGTCTCTTCAGTTGTTGTAAGTCATGTCTAACTTATATGAACTGGAAGTCACCCCAAGTCTAGTGTTACATGTTTCTATTGCTAAAAATAAGGCAAGCAGAGATAATCTACAATTAAGGAATATTTACAGCACAGAGCTATCATGAGGCTTCACCCTATATAAGCGCACAGTTTTCCTTACGGCCTTCATTCTTTAAATCTCAAAGAGAAACAGTCAAAAAGAAAAATTAAATGTACTTCCTAAGTCAAGTATTTCATCTCTTTACCCACAGATATATCAAAATTGTTTCCAGAAATACCAAAATGCAAGCCATAAAGCACCTACAGACCTAGGTAAAAAAGGACAAGCTATCAGAGAAGTGCAAATCAAAACCACTTTGCGATACCATCTAACTCCAGTAAGAGTGGCCCACATAACAAAACCCTAAAACTACAGATGTTGGCGTGGATATGGAGAAAAGGGCACACTTCTGCACTGCTGGTGGGAATGCAAACTAGCACGTTCCTTTTGGAAAGAAGTTTGGAGAACACTCAGGGATCTCAAAATTGACCTGCGGTTGGATCCTGCAATTCCTCTACTAGGAGTATATCCAAAAGACCAAGAATCACTTTGCAAAAAAGATATTTGCACCAGATTGTTCATTGCAGCTCAATTGGTAATAGCCAAGTCATGGAAGAAGCCCAAGTGCTCATTGACCCATGAATGGATTAATAAATTGTGGTATATGTATACCACAGAATACTATGCAGCCTTAAAAAAGATGGAGCCTTTACCTCTTTTATGTTTACATGGTGGGATCTGGAACATATTCTCCTGAGTAAAATGTCTTGAGAATGGAGGAAAAAGTATCCAATGTACTCAGTACTTCTATGATATCTACTTATATTTACTCACACTTTCTTACGAAAGATAGAACACAACTATAGCCCTAGGATGAAGGAGAGAAATGGAGTGGGAAAGGAGGGGAACGGGGAGGTTTCACAGAGGGACGGTAAAAGGCGGGACCAACCTACGGAGCATATGACAGGGTACAAGTCAGATCTGTGAAGCGTAGAACAAGATGTTTTGGCACAATAATAAGTAAATGAGGTGAAAGCTATGATGATTGGTTTGATGTAACCACGTCAGATTGTATAAAAAAAAAAAAAAGCACATTGTACCCCACTTATACATGAATATATTCATGATCTATGTGTATTTGACTTAATAAAATTTAAAAAAAGGGACAAGCTATATAAATATCAGGATGGCAAACTTAAAATAAAGTCTTAGAGAAAATGTCTGTTCATGGAAAAACAGTAAGTGAACTTTTAAAGTTTTAACCCAATAGTAGCTTTAAGAGTTAGTCTCTTCTCCTGTAAAGGTAAAACTCTCAGTAAACAAATGATTAAATTTGATCAACAAATGATAAAACTAACATTTGATAAACAAATGATAAAACTAAAATTCGCCATCTTTTTTATTTATTTCATCTCTATAATGAATTAGACGTTTAACAACTTTGGGAATAAATACAACACTTCTATTTCAATTTAGCTCTTTAAAATACAAAGATAAAATGGTCTAATGATAAGAGGGATGTTTGTGCTAAACATCTGATTGGATAAAAGAAAAAACTAAAGCAAGACATAAAAAACTTCTCTTACCACTATCAACAGCTTCAACTTCACGGTCAATTGCATCTCTGATCATTAGTGGATGGATGAAGAACTGGGCCCATCTGAACAAAAAATAAACAAAACAGGCATTTCTGGTTTTGTTTAGTTTCCTGAGTTGACATTTATTATTGTTTCTTGTTTTGGACAGGGTCTCACTCTGTCACCCAGGCTAGTGTGCAGTGGTATCATCACAGCTCATTGCAACCTCAGACTCCTGGGCTCAAGCAATCCTGTCTCAGACTCCCAAGTAGCTGGGATGACAGGAGCACACCACTGTACCTGGCTAATTTTTCTATTTTTAGTAGATTCAGGGTCTCACTCATGGTTAGGCTGGTCTCCAACTCCTGGCCTAAAGCAATTCTCCTGCCTCAGCCTCCCAAAGTACTAGGATTATAGGTGTGAGCCACCACACCCAACTATCATTTATTATTTTAATTAAGAAATTTCACTAAGTTGAAGATTTAATTCATAATCACGTGTCTAGAAAGTCTAATATTCTGCATTTCTACATTTCAAACTGAAGTTTACACACTACTTTAACTCTTTTCATTGTGAAATATAACAATCGTCACAAAAGTACATAAATCACGAACATACAGACTAATGCATATTTACAAGGCAAACATCAAGTGGTCCACCCAGATGAAGAGCACTGTAGAAGCCACCCAGCATTCTCTCCTGAACGTAACATTATGATAATTCTCTGCTTTTCTTTATAGTTTTAACAACTATAGGCCTATTTCTAGACCAATGTTTATTTGGTCTTTTTTTTTTTCCATGATCAACCCTAAGGAGACTTTTCAGAAATTTTCTCCTACTCACTCCTTTATAAAATTTTAGTAACATGGATGTTAAGTCTATATGTGTATCTGTGCTTCATGTATCTTTCTTTTCTTCTGCTGGCTCTGGGTTTGGCTTGCTCTTCCTTTTCTAACTCCTTGAGATGTGATATCAGGTTGTTAATATGTGAACCCTCTGTCTTTCTGATGTAGGCATTTAAGGCTATGAATTTTCCCTTTAGGAATATTTGTGCTATATTCCACAGGTTTTGATGGCTTATGTCTCCTTTGTTATTAAGTTCAAGGAATCTTTTGATTTCCGTATTAATTTCATCATTGACTCAAGGATCATTCAGCAGTAGGTTGTTGAATTTCCATGACTTTGTGTAGATTTGAGTATTCCTCTTGTAAATGATTTATAGTTTTATTTCACTGTGGTCTAAGGAGATACACGATTTGATTTTTTTGAATTTTCAGACTCCCCAGGAGTCTGAGGTTGCAAATAATGATTTGATTTTGTTGATGTATTTTGGATTTTGGTTATATGGCCTAACATAATCAATCTTGGAGAATGTCTGGTGTGCTAACGAGAAATCATTGTTTTGGGGTACAACGTTCTGTAAATGTCTGTTAGGTCCATTTGTTCCAGAGTCCCACTAAGTGCATAGTTTCTTTATTGATTTTCTGCTTCAATGATCTGTCCAGCTGTGTCAGTAGGGTACTGAAGTCCAGCCATTATAATGCTACCATTTATCTCTCTGCTTAGATCTGGTAGGATCTGTATGAGTCTCAGTAATAAGTTTTAGATGAAAAAGAAAAACAGAACAAACAGACAAACATAGATTGGGTGTGGGCCGGAGGGAAGGGTGCCAGAACCTTCAGGAGACTCCATGGAAACAAGTTGGAGAGCAAAACATGAAGGAGGAAGGTATCAGCAAACTCCAAGAGGCTTGAGTCCAGTAAGAAGGGTAGGTGGAGTGGTTTGTTTCTCTCTCCCTCCTATCTCTGACGGTTAGCAGATTCCTGAGCTGCTAGAGAAACTATCTGCCCATAAGCCCAGAGGCTGCTGCTGCCAATCAGCTGGAAACATCTAGTGGAGAGAGTAACAGGCTCCTAGCCCCACTGGGGTGCCTCCCATCTCTACAGATCTGAGCCGGGATGGCAGGAGCCATGCACCTTTGTCCTCCCCAGGAAGCTTCAACTCCTTGAGTTTTGTCTTGCTCATTTCCATACAGGCATTTCCTAACTCTGGCCCAGACTGCAGAAGCCACGAGATCCAGTGCGTCCTAAGAGCTCTGCGTGACTCTAGTGTCTGGACATTCTCAGCAAGCAGCCTCCCAGAGAGGGAAATAGACACGACCAGAAGGCTAGCTTTCCTTCAAACAGGCTTTTTCTCTCCTTCCCCTCCCCCATCTATTGCTGCTGAGAGACAACTGAGCCACCACACTGAGGCTTCCACAAGAGACTGGGGCTCAGACTTTTCCTATAGGGGTCCTACAGCAGACTGAGAGGTGCTCCGATGGTGAGCTCCCTGCCTGCTAGTGCTCCCTGGTGCTGCTTGCCTAGCAACTCCATCAGGCAGGTAATGCCTGGAGGCAGAGGGACATTGAACTTGCTTGGGCACCCTGTGGGCAATTCAGGACCAGAGCACTTCTCCCTGATATAGTCAGTAATTGATCTTCAGAAAAGTGGGGACACTCTGCAGGCCAGACCCCATACCCCCAGATCTCATTTGCACTGCTTGGGGGAATGGAGGGGAGATTTGTGGATTAGTCTTGAGAGGCGAGGGTGCTGACATGGCCAGATTACACAGGACAGTGCAATGCAGATCCTATGTGCAGTGTGGTTTCATGGCACCCCTCCACCTACAGGAGGGCCACCCTTTCAGCTCAGGCCGGGATCCTGGGCAAAGACCTTCCTAGCCTGTGACAGCTGTGGGACCCTTCAACTGGCTTGCGATCCTGCCTGCTACCAGAGTGCAAAGGAAAACCACATAGACCAGTGGAGGATAGAGAGAAGCCAGGCCCTCTCCAGATTGTGAATCTCAGGCGGCCCTGCCTCCACAGCAGACTTTCTGGTTGAGTGAGGCCACTTCAGACTCTACCTGGCAACTTTACCTAGAAGCTCGACCTTTGACCCTTGCTAAAACATATACCTTGCCAGGAGAAGCCTTACGGCAAGCTCACCCAACTGAGCTCTGTCTAGCCCCACTTTGCTACCCTGCCTCTGGTGAATAGGACTCACCAGAAGTTCCAGGGCCCCACCCACCACCTGGGGCAATCAAGTGCTTCTCCTGAGAGACTAGAGCCAATCATAGGATCCAAAAATAACACTGCAGCTTATTCCTTGTAGTAGCTGCCAGCTGATGAGAGGCAGATCAATTTTCATACACTTTACAGCATTTACTGACTCAATAATATAGGGTATGGTTGAGTCTCACCCACAAGCACCACCTCTCATCTCAGAGATTAAACTGGGCATAAAAATTCAAAAATAAGAAGCCACAAGGGTGCTACATGAGAAGGAGTCAGTGAAAGAACTCTGGAAACATAAAAAATCAGGGTGAAAGGATACCCACAAAAGAAAACATTAACTCTGAACCAATGGAAACCAACCAAAATGAGAATATTGCAATAAATGTTAAAGAATTTCAAATATGGATTGTAAGGAAATTAAATGAAATGAAAGAGAAAACAGAAACCCAACACAAAGAAACCACAAAAGCAATGCAGGAAACGAATGGAAAAATTCACCAAGAAATGGAATTATTTTATTTTATTTATTTATTTATTTATTTTTGAGACAGAGCCTCAAGCTGTCCCCCTGGGTAGAGTGCCATGGCATCAGAGCTCACAGCAACCTCCAGCTCCTAGGCTCAAGCGAGTCTCCTGCCTCTGCCTCCCAAGTAGCTGGGACCACAGGTGCCCGCCACAACGCCCGGCTAAATCATTGTTGTTTGGTGGGCCCGGGCTTGGGTGTATGTGGCTGGTGCCTTAGCCGCTTGAGCCACAGGCGCCAAGCCGAAATGGAATTATTTTAATAAAATCAAGCAGAGCTTCTAGAAATAAAAAATGCATTCAAGGAAATACAGAACATGGCAGAAAGCCTTAAAAATAGACTAGATCAAGTAGAAGCAAGAATCTCAGAGCTAGAAGACAACACCTTTGCATTCAGTCAGTCAAAGAAAAAGAACAAAGAAATAAGAGAAATGAACAAAGCCTACAAGAAATAAGGATTAGGTAAAGAGGCCTAACATAATAAGAATCATAGGCATCCCTGAGGGGGGAGAAGAAAATACATAAGGCCTGAAAAATCTATATGTGGGAACAGTTAAGGAAAATCTCCCAGGTCTTGCTAGAAATCTGGACATACAGGAACAGTCTTAGGAAATTTATTGCCAAGAGACAATCACCACAACATATAATCATCAGACTGGCCAAATTTAACATGAAGGAGGAACTTCTATGAACCATAAGGTGAAAGCATCAGGTAACTTACAAAGGAAAACCTATCAGACTAACTGCAGAATCCTCAACGGAGACTTTACAAGCCAGAAAGGACTGGGGCCCCATTCTCAGTCTTCTCAAGACAGAATAATGGCCCACCTAGAATTTTGTATTCTGCAAAACTAAGTTTCTTATATGAGGGAGAAATAAAGACTTTCTCAAGACAAGCAAACGCTGAGGGAATTTGTCAAGACAAGACCTATCCTGTAGGAAGTACTCAGATCTGCACAATCACTGATGAGCACAACAGATACCCACCAGTGTAAAATTATCCAAATGCTGAATCAGAGCCCAAATACCACAACAGCTCAAGAAGTAAAACAAAGCAATAACGTTCTATTCAACAGGATGAAGTGAAATCTACCCCACTTATCATCAATTCTTTCAATAAATAAGAAGGGACTGAACTCCCCTCTCAAGAGATATAGGCTGTTTGAATAGATATAAAAATGCAAGCCAAGTAACTGCTGTCACCAGGAAACCCATCTAATCCCCAATGACTCATTCAGACTCAAAGGGATGGAAAACAGTAATCCATACAAATGCAAACCAAAAGCTGGTGTAGCCATTCTCCTATCAGATAACCCAGACTTCAAAGCAACAAAAATAAATACAAACATGGGCATTATATAATGGTGAAGGGAACAATGCAATAAGAACCCAACAATGTTACATTTTTATGCACTTAACACAGGTGAACTGAGATTTATACAGCAAACCCTACTAGATCTCAACAAAGTGATAAACAACATCATAACAGCTGAGGACAACATTCCACTGACAGAACTGGACAGATCCTCCAACCAGTAAAGAAGCACAAAAACTTAACATTTACTTGTCTTAAAATTCTATCATATGTTTGTTGTTTCTATTGAGATACAATTCACATGCCAGAAAAATTAATTCTCCCTTTAAAGTGTACGACTGAGCAGATTTTACTACATTCACAGGATTGTGCAAACATCACCACTATCTAATTTCAGAATATTTTCATCACCCCTAAAAGAAACTCTGTATTCATTAACTCTTATTCCCGTCTCTCCCTCTCCCCAGCCTTGGGTAACCACTAATTTACTTTTGATCTCTACGGATTCACCTATTCTGGACAGTCCATATAGTTGGAATCACACTATGGAGCTTTTTGTATCTTGCTTTTTTCACTTAGTATAATGTTTCCAAGGTTCATCAATGTTGCAGCATGTACCAGAATTTCATTCCTTATTGCTAAGTAATATTCTATCATATAGATATATCACATTTTGCTTATCTAATCTTATCAATAGTTGGACATCTGGGTAGTTTCTACTTTTCCCCTATTATGAAAAATGCTGTTATAAACATTCATGTACAAGACTTTGTTCAGTTCTCTAAGGTGTAGAACTGCTGAGCCATTTGCTAATTTTATGTTTAAGTTTCTGAGAAAGTGCCAAATTTTACAAAAGCATGTGTATGAGGGTGCCAATATCCCCACACACCTATTAACAACTGTTATCACTCCCCCTTTTGAAGTGAGTCCAAAGTGAAGTGGTATCTGTGGGTTTGATCTTCATTTCCCTAGTGACTAATCACGTTAAGTGTCTCTTTATATATGTATTGACCATCTGCACACTTCTTTGGAGAAATGTTTATTCAAATCTTTTGTTCATTTTTAAGTTGGGTTATTTTTCTTTTTATTGTAAGAGTTCTGTGTATATTCTGGATACTAGACTTTTAACAAAAATATGATTTGCAGCATTTTCTCTCATTTTGTGAATTGTCTTTTCTCTTTCTTCACAGGGACCTTTAAAGCAAAAACATTTTTAATTTTAATGAAGTCCAATTTAGTTTTTCTTTGGGTCTGTTTTTGTCAGCCTATCTATGAAACCACTCAAAATCCAAAGTCACAAGGATTTATACCTACGTTTTTTCTTCAAAGAATTTTTTTTTGCTCTTTCGTTTAAGTCTATGGCCCAATTTGAGTTAATTTTTGTATACTGTGTGAGTGAGGGTAGTCTAGCTTTATTCTTTCGCATGTAGATATTCAGTTGTCCCAGCAGCGTTTTTTGTCACCCTCAGTAGAGTGCAGTGGCATCACAGCTCACAGCAACCTCAAACTCTTGGGCTTAAGCGATTCTCTTGCCTCAGCAGGCACCCGCCAGATATTTTGTTGTTGTTCTTGTAGTTGTCATTGTTTAGCAGGCCCCAGCCAGGTTAGAACCCACCAGCTTCAGTGTATATGGCTGGAGCTCTAACCACTGAGTACAGGCACCAAGCCCCAGCAGCAATTATTGAAAAGTATTCTTTCCTCTTGAATTATCTTGGCATTCTCCCAACTAACCACAAAGGTAATACTTTATTTCTGAAGTTTCTAGTATATTCCAGTGATACATCTATCCTATGCCAGTACCACATTGTCTCAATTACTATTATCTTTGAGTGAGTTTTGAAACTGGGAGATAAGAGTCCCCTAACTTCATTCTTTTTAAAAATAATTGGGGCTATTCTTGGTCTCTTGCTTTCCACATCAACTTTTTGATTATTAGTATTTGGAATTCATTCAGAGTACAAAGAATTAGGTTATACTGATTGCATTTGTTAGATAAGGCCCCTTTTATATTTGTGTCCTGCCCCTAAGAGGTGTACATACACCATGACCCCCATCCCCCTTCCCTCCTTCCCTCTCCCCACTTGCTTATACCCCTACTGCCCTCCTTGTATTAGCTCATCTACTGCCTTCATATTAGAATTGAGTACATTGGAGTCTTGCTTCTCCATTCTGGGGATGCTTTACTAAGAAGAACGTGTTCCACCTCTACCCAAGTTAATACAAAAGATGTAAAGTCTCCATCTTTTTTTTTTCATTTTTTTTATAGAGACAGAGTCTCTCCCAGCATCACAGAGCTCACAGCAACCTCCAATTCCTGGGCTTAGGCAATTCTCTTGCCTCAGCCTCTGGAACACCTGGGACTACAGGCACCCACCACAATGCCCAACTATTTTTTTGTTGCATTTTGGCCAGGGTTGGGTTTGAACCCACCACCCTTGGTATATGGGGCCAGCGCCCTACCCACTGAGCCACAGGCGCTGCCCAAGTCTCCATCTTTTTTTTTTTGCAGTTTTCCACCTCCGGCATATGGGGCCGGTGCCCTACTCCTTTGAGCTACAGGCACCTACCAAGTCTCCATCTTTTTTTTTTTTTGTGCTCCAAAGTGCCTATGAGGCATGCTTC
>NW_003852554.1:988533-1015830 GCF_000181295.1 Otolemur garnettii | reverse complement strand
TCATAAAAAAAAAAAAAAAATCTTTTATCGATCTTGAATCAATTTTTGTTAAGTGGTGAGAGATACAGGACCAGTTTCACCTTTTACAGGTGTTTATTCAGTTCTCCCAGCACCATTTTTATTTTTTCAACAGTCTAAATCTATCACCCTGGGTAGGATGTCATGGTGTCATAGCTCATAGCAACCTCCAATTCTTAGGCTCAAGTGATCCTCTTCCCTCAGTTATTTCTATTTTTAGTAGAGACAACATCTCGCTTTTGCTCACACTGGTCTCAAACTTGTGGCTCAAGCTATCCACACACATCGGCCTCCCAGAGTGCTAGGATTACAGGCATGAGCCACTGTGCCAGCCCCAGCACCATTTATTGAGTAGGAATTCTTTTCCCTAGTGTATTTTCTTGTTTTGTTTATCAAAGATCAGGTGGCTATAAGATGTTAGTTTCATAACATGGTTTTCTACTTGGTTCCAAATGTCAATATTTTTGTGCCAGTACCATGCTATGTTGATCACTATGGCCTTGTAGTATAGTCAAAAATCTGGTAGGCTGATGTCTCCAGCTTTGTTTTTCTTACTAAGAATTGCCATGGCTATACAGGGTTTCTTCTGGTTCCATACAAAAACGAAGAATTATTTTTTCCAAATCTTAGAAGTATGATGATGGTATTTTAATAGGGATTATTGCATTAAATCTGTAGATTGCTTTGGGTAGTGCAGACATTTTCTCAAAGCTGATTCTGCCCAGCCAAGAGCATATAGTACGTTCTTCCTTTTGTTAATATCCTCTGCTATTTCTTTCCTTAGGGTTTCATAACTTTCTTTGTAGAGATCCTTCACCTCTTTTGTTAGGTATATTCCTAGGTATTGCCTTTTTTTTTTGAAGCTTCTGTCAAGGCAATCGTGTCCTTGATTAGCTTCTCATCTTGGCTATAAGTGGCATATATAAAGGCTACTGATTTATAGACATTGATCCTGAGACATTGCTGTACTTTTTTTTTTTTATCACTTCCAGGAGTCTTGTGGTTGAGTCTTTGGGGTTCTCTAAGTATAAGATTTTTTTTTTTTTTTTAGCTTTTGTCTGGGGCTGGGTTTGAACCCACCACCTCTGGTATATGGGGCTGGCGCCCTACTCCTTGAGCCACAGGTGCTGCCCTAAGTATAAGATCTTACCATTTGCAAAGAATGAGAGTTTGACCTCCTCTGTCCCCATTTGAATGCCCTTTATTTCCTTTTCTTGCCTGATGGTATTGGCTAGAACTTCCAGCACTATACTGAACAGTAGTGGTGTATAGCGCAGTGGTTCTCAACCTTCCTAATGCCACAATGTATTTCATCCTTTCCTTTTATTGCCTTTATCATCCATATTTTAAATTCCCTTCTGTCAAGTCCATGAATTTTTTTATAGGTGGAGTCTTCTGCAGTAGTAGCCTCATGGTCCCTTGGGGGAGTTCCTCTGTTTTGGTTTTTCATGTTGCCTGAATTTTTCTGTTGGTTCCTCCTTGTGTGTTCTCTCTTCTTGTTCACCTCCTAATCCTCCTTTTTACTTCCCACTGCCTCCTTTGTTTTAAACAGAAGTCTTTGCTCTTGATGACCATATGTTGCAATATGTCACCATACACCAGGTGATCCTGTGGTTTTTTTTTTTTTTTTTTTTTTTTTCAGGAGACATGAGAGCACAGTCAACAACTTCTATGGTCCTTATCCCAAGCTTAGTAGCCTTGGGTAATAACCTGATTGTTTCCTTAGCATTCAGACCCTGCTGGGTTGGGATCTTAAAGCTCACAAGAATCATTCAGGGGCAGGTCTCACAGTGCACCTTGACTCCAGTTCCTCTGGGGTGCTGGAGTCCCTCGGCCTTTCCCAGGAGTAGAATTCTGATCCTGGCAGGCATAATTAAGATGGCCATGCTTTAGGCCCCTGCTAAGACATACTCACAACCTTCCCACAGTGGCAGCCCCCTTGCTGCAGAGACCTTTTCAGTATGGCTGCCTTGTCAGCCACCAAACCTATGGCAAATCCACTCCAACCAGCATTCAAATCTGGTTGCTGTTACTGTTCATGTCTGCCCACTCTTCCAACCTTGCCACTCAATGCGCACCCTCCCCCAACTGAAAACTCCAAAAAGGCTTCCTCCCATCCCAGACCTTTGTAGGGGGCCAGCTGACCCCAGCAGGTCTCACTTGCCTACTAATTAATCAGATTCCCACCACTCCAGATCATACACTGTAACCAGCTTACCACCTCCTCGCTGTGCTCCTTGAGCTGTATCTCTGGGTAAGGTCCCCATGTGGGGTATGGCTGGATTCCTTTTTTCCCCACTCGTTCTAGGAGAGCTCAGCAGAACAATCCTTCTGATCCACCATATTGCTCCACCCTCTCCATATGAATTTTAAAATCAGTTCATTAATTTCTCTCCCCCCCCCAACAAAAAGGCAGTTGGAGTTTTGACATAATTGAGTTGAATTTGTAGATCAATTTAGAAAGTACTGCCATCTTATTAAATCTTCCAATCTATGAACACGAGTATCTTTCTATTTATTTAGGGTTTCTCTAATTTCTTCCAATAATTTTTTGTGGCTTTCTGTATATAAATCTTTCTTTTGTTAAATTTATTACTATGTATTTTATCATTTTTAATGCTATAGTGAAATGGAAATATTTTCCTAATTTCGTTTCTAGATGTTTCATTGACATCTGTAATCCCAGTACATTGGGAGGCTGAGGCAGGTGATCACTTGAGGTCAGGAGTTCAAGATTAGCCTGGGCAATATAAGATACTGTCTCTACAAAAAAAAATTTTTGTTTAATTAGCCAAGTGTGGTAGCATGTGCCCATAGTCTTAGCTATTAGTCCTAGCTATATGTGTTCCCTCACCACTCGCCCAGGCATCTGGACTGTCGCAGGGATAGTTTCTATCAAATGCTTCTTTTCCTGTGGAGAGGCCATACTGTGTGCTATTATTATCATACAAATTTCATCATATGCCTATAATACCAAATTATAATTAGTTTATGCAGTTGTCTTTCAAAGTAGGAGGTAAAAAGTTTTACAAACAAAAAGTTTATTTATAGTGTTTTTTGTTTTGTTTTTGCACAGGCCTGGGTTTAAACCCACCACCTACAGTATATGGGGCCAGCGCCCTACTCCATTGAGCAACAGGCGCCACCCTATTTATAGTGTTTTTTATATTTACCTACATAGTTACATTTACCAGTGTACTTGATTTCTTCATGCAGATTTAAGTGTTCCTTCACTTCCGCCTGAAGAACTCACTTCACCTATGTTACATACAGAGCAGGTCTTCTAGTGACAAATTCAGTTTTTGTTTATATGAGCATATGTTAACTTCTTTTACAAGGACAGTTTTGCAGGACATATAGAATTTTTAGTTCAGAATTTTCTCTTTAGCATTTTAGTTATTCCATTGCCTTGTTGCCTTTGTGGTTTCTGATGAGAAATCAGCTATTAACTTTTTGACATTGTCTTATATGTGATTAGTTGCTCCTTTCATGCTGCGGTAAGTCTCTATCTTTGGCTTTTGCATTTTGATTATCTGTCTTGTGGTTGCCTTTGTGTTTACTCTTATTGGAATCTCTGGGGCTTCTTGAATGTGTAAATTTTTGTCTTTCATCTGATTTAGGAAGATTTTGGTCACAATTTCTTATATAGTTCTTTCAGCTCTTTTTTTGCTCTTCTTTTGGGACTCTCATGATGACTATGTTAGCAAACTTCATAGTACTGAGCACAGGTACCTGATGCTCAGTTTATGTTTCTTCATTCTTTCCCCTTTCTGATCCTCAGAATGGATAATCTCAGTTGGTATATCTTTGAGGACACATTCATTGAGTCCTTTAGTGCCAGCTTACATCTATTGAACCCTTCTGATGAATTTATTTCAGTTATTATGCTATTCAACTCCAGAATTTCCACAGGGTTATTTAAAATAATTTTTCTCTCTTAATGGAAAGTCTCTATTTGGTGAAACATCGTCATATTTTCCCTTAGTGAGACATGATTTTCTTAAAGTTCTTTGAATATATTTAAAATAGCTCATTTAAAGATATTGTATAGTAAGTTGAGCATGTGGGCTATCTCTAGTGTCCATAACTGCTTTTTTCCCCTTGTATGGACCATACTTTGTTTCTCTGCATCTCCCATAATTTTATTTGTTTCTTGATTTCTTTTGTATCTCCAACTACTTTACTTAACTTATTTATTTTTTGAGACACAGTCTCTGTCACCCTGAGGAGAGTGCTGTGTAGTTTTAGTTCACAGCTACCTCAAACTTTTGGGCTCAAGTG
The DNA here is from genome assembly GCF_000181295.1 of Otolemur garnettii. Lineage (NCBI taxonomy): Eukaryota > Metazoa > Chordata > Mammalia > Primates > Galagidae > Otolemur > Otolemur garnettii. The sequence continues at coordinate 1,011,531 of NW_003852554.1, read as the reverse complement.
ATATTTTTTTTTTTCATGATACTCTTATCTCAGCCCCCTGAGTAGCTGGGCTACAGCCACCCACCACCACACCCAGCTAGTTTTTTTGTTTTTAGTAAAGATGGGATCTCACTTTGCTCAGGCTGTTTTCAAACTCCTGAGCTCAGGCAATCTACCCACCATGGCCTCCCAGAGTACTAGGATTACAGGCATGAGCCACCATGCCTGATCTACCCATATTTTCTTAAAAGTATTTTTCTATTTCCAAACATAACAGAATGCTCTAGTTGTCTTTCAGGAACTGATTTCTAGCTAAACTTAAATTGTTCACTATGATAAAAAAATACATATATATTTTATACAATATTAGTGCTTTGAAATTTAAAACTAAATTTATGGCTTAAAATATAGTCACATTTTTAAAATATACCATTACACTTGAATAAAATTTATAGCCTGAAGTTGTTAGGTAAGCATTTAATGTCTGTAAAATAAAATCTGGTAGTCTTGTGGTCTCAATCTTCTACGTCCTTACTGATTTTCCTTGTTAAATTTCCCACTGTTGGCTTGGCACCTGTAGTACAATGGTTAGGGTGCCAGCCACATATGCAGGGGCTGACAGGTTCGAACTCAGCCTGGGCCTGCTAAACATCAATGACAACTACAACAAAAAATATAGCTGGGACTTCTGGCAGGCCACTTGGGAGGATGAGACAAGAGAATCACTTAAGCCCAAGAGCTGAAGGTTGCTGTGAGCTGTGACACACAGCACTATACCTAGGGCAACATAATGAGACTCTGTCTCAAAAAAAAAAAAAAAAAAAAATCCCACTGCTGTTGGTTGTATGTAAATTTCTCCTTATATGTGTAAGTTTTATTTACTGTGAGGTATAAGTAATTAGATGTGTTCATATTGGAAATAATTATCTTCCTAGTTAAGTTTTATCAATATGAAGCTTCATGAGCAACAGCGAATTTTTTGCCCTAGTCTATTTTTTCTGATATCACTATCACATTGGCCTTATGTTGATGGTTGACGTCTACATAATATATCATTTTCTGACTCTTTCACTTTCATCCTTAGATATACATTTATATCTAAGTATTGAAACTATGTTTGACTGGCTTTTCAAAAATGCCAGCCTGATGTTGTTTTTTTTTTTTTTTAAGATAAAAGTCCCACCACGTCACCCTCAGCAGAGTATCATGGCATCACAGCTCACAGCAACCTCAAACTCTTGGACTCAAGCAATTCTCTTGCCTCAACCTCCCAAGTAGCTGGGACTACAGGCACCTACCACAATGGTTATTTTTTGGTTATAGTTGTCATTGTTGTTTGGCAGGCCCAGGCTGGATTCAAACTCACCAGCTTTGGTGTATGTGGCTAGCACCCTAGCTGCTGAACTACATGCACCAAGCCCTTAATGTCTTTTTTTAATTTAAAAACTACTGCTATTATTTAGTAATAGTAGCATATTATTATTTCATTGTAGGATTTCACTGTTTCCTAGGCTGAAGTTCACTGGCATAATCATAGCTTACTACAGTCTCAAACTCCTGGTCTTAAGCAATGCTTACACTTCAGCCTCCCAAATACCTAAGACTACAGGTATGCACCACTGTACCAAGTAATTTTTTAATTTTTTAGACATGGGTTCTCACTGGGCCAGCCTCAAACTCCTGGCCTCCTTCCTGAGTAGCTAGAATCACAGGCATGAGCCACCATGACCAGTCTAGTACCATTCTGTTATTGTTGTCAAACATCACTTTTTTTTTTTCATTTTTGTTTTTGCTGTCTTTTTTTCTAGTGTCAAACCAGTTTTGACATTTGTTAAATGTCCTTCTTTACTTTTTTTCATTTGCCCTGGAGAATGTCTGATAAATTTCTCAGATGACTTCTTTTCTTTTGAATGATAACAAGTAGGATTATAGGGCTTAGCCTTGAAAATGTTACTGTGGAAAAGAACCTCAGTAAAATAGAGAAAATCTCACTTGCCATATGGGTATAGAAAAATGAATATATTTCCACAATAACATGTCATAGGTAAACTGGTGAATTATAACAATTCACCAACTACCGTTCTTAAAAGATATTTTTGTTTAGTATAGAATTCATGGTTGGTTGGTAGTTACGCTCTTTCAGAACACTGGTGATATTTCACTGTCTTTTAGCTTTCATTACTGCTATTGAATAGCCATCTGTCAATATAAGCCAGTATTCCTTTGAAGAAATTTTTCCATATTTTCCTTGAATTTCTGTGCACGTGGATTTCTTCTCGTGTGTACATTTGGAAGTTGTTAGACTTCTTTAACTTCTGATTTAATATCCTACATAAAGTTTTGAAAAATCTTCTAGTGATTGACCCTTCAAATATTGTGTCTACTCCCTTTTTCTCTCCTCTCCTTCTACATCTCCAAATAAGTAAATTGAAATCTTTTTGCTCTCTCCTCTATGCCTCATATCCCTTTTCTGTATTTTTAATCTTTTTTTCCCTCGTTATGCTGTATTTGGGTTAATTTCTTCTGGCCTACCTTCCAGTTTACTAATTCTGTCTTCAGCTATGTCTACTCTTTCCTTTGCTTACCCATTATGTTTTCAATTGTTATCAACTTTCAGTTCAAGATGTTCTTTTCCATTCTCAAACCTCCTAGGTCACATTTGACAGTTTCTTATTCCTTAAAAGGACATTCAAACTTGTCCTTTATTTCTTTAAAATGAGAAAATATAATTATTTTTGTAACTTTTGTGTAACTATTCCAATGTTTGAGATGTCAAAGAATCATTTTGTGTTATCTGTTCTCACTCATGTTATCCTATTTTCCTATGTGTCTGCTGATTTCTGACTGACAGGATTTATGTATGCTTCTATCAGGCTTCTACCATGTTAAACCACAATCAAGACTTGAAGCTCCCTTAAAGACTCAGGCACTTTGAACAGAGGCTGTAATTTCTCAGACTGCCTCACCCATTTCCTCAACCAGAGGGTGAAGATATTTTGAGTCCCAACTCACAACAGGGAGGATCTCCTGTTAGATATCCCATCTTGTGGACATCCTGGGCTTTGGTGTGTGTCACCCTTATCATGAAATACTATGAAATAAAATTCAAATTTACTGAAATTAGCAAATGCTAGCAAGGTTAAAGACAGCTGCCATTTGTACCTACTAAGTAAAAATTCCATCATTTCCTCAGCTACTTAAATAATCCAAAATATAAACAGTGTTACCTCAGTGAAAGAATTGGATTTTGCTGACCTATTAAAAACAATGGAACTTAATCTCTGGTATATAAGAACATATTACACATGATCCAAAGACATTTTAATCCTTATTAATTGTATAATATTATAGTATTTATTACAGTATTTTCATTACATAATGCTTTACCATGGATCTATTTATAATAGGTACCATCATATCTATTATTTATGGCATTAATTTATGATTTAAGATTCTCATTACTTTCTCCTATTAATATAGTTCTACTCTTCCTATTAATCCTGGTGGGGGTTTTTAAGTGAAAATAAAGATGTGAGGTGATATTCTTACTTGATGAAGCAGTCCTTAGACCAAAAATGTTTAGAACAACCTCTTTTAAAGGAAACAAAATCTGTTTCTTTCTTTTTTTTTTTTTTACAGTTTTTGGGGCTGGGTTTGAACCCGCCACCTCCGGTATATGAGGCCGGCATCCTACTCCTTTGAGCCATAGGGGCTGCCCCACAAAATCTGTTTCTTAACTAAACTTCATACCAAATTTCATTATCTCCGAGATGGTCAGAATCTAATCCTATATTTTTTGCCTATTCTTTTTTCCAGTGAAATGAATTTTTATTTTTTCTTCTTTATATTTGGAGACAGCCAAATATAAAGTTGCACAATTCTACTTGCCTTCTGCTTAAGATTTCTTCACACATACAAATATCTATTTGGATTTTGTAACATATAGGAGCTGAGAACTTTGAAACAAGAGCAAATGTGGTCATCTTCAGAGTTGTATAGTTAAGGTCTCCCCTTACCTATAACTCCCCTTAAAGTATTCCTGATCTGTTTTGAGTTTATCAGAAAGACAAGCTCAAGGTATCATTTGCACTGCCTTCACTGATTTCTTTTGTCTCTATTCTTCTATTTGTTATTTTGACATTAAAACTGTGGTTATCAAACAATGAATATAAAATATATGTGTTATGAGAATGTCCCTAAGTATACAATTAATAACCGCTATGAAAGTTGCTTGAAGACAAGTTAACAGTCATATTACAGAAATAATGAAGAAAATTTGCTATGTTGTATCCTATTATAATAGTTATCAAAGTAATTGGGTCAATTTTAATGGAATTTTGGCATTCTTTTAGCATAAAAGTTGTTAACATGGGGGGTTGAGAAATACATAAATATTTATTCTAGTGAAAATAGTGGTATATGCCCAAAAGATTTCTCTAAACCAAATTAAATTCATTTTATTTTTTTTTCTTTTGAGATAGGATTTCATGGTTGCCCAGACTCACTGCAACCTCAAATTCCTGGGTCATATAATCCTCCTACCTTAGCCTCCCAAGTACATGTGCTAATTTGTCCATTTATTTAGAGATAAGGTCTTCCTATGTCACCTGAGTTAGTCTCAAACTCCTGGCTTCAAGTAATCTTGAAGCCTCCCAAAGTGCTGGGATTACAGATGTGAACCATCATACCCAACCAAATTAAACCCTAAGGAGATTATTTCTCTGAGAAAATCAGACTTTTGTTGTGTTTTAAAAATTTTATGACCATTATCTCTTGATTTTATAATTTTTACTATAAAGGAACTGCATTAATTCATTCAACAAAGTCTGAGGTCTACCAATTCTTAATGTTGCAGATATATCAACAAACAGTAGGCAAAAATTTCTGCTCTCAAAAAGCTTAGTAGTATACTGATAACCTCAAGATTCCTTTTTTTACATTTTAATCTTACATTTATCTAGAGTTTGACACAAAGTGATTCCTTTTTTCCCAGCACAGACTTTGGTCTGCAACCTTATGATAGCATATCTATATGAATGCACTGACACAAACTTTATGAAAAATAATTCTGCAATGAGTATCAAAAGCTTTTTTAAAAAGCCTCAAAAATATACATGCAAACATACTCGTAATTTTACCTCTTAAAACTTAACTGAAAGAAATAATTAAGAATATACACAAAAGGCCGAGTGTGGTGGCTCACACCTATAAACCCAGCACTTTGGGAAGCTGAAGCAGGAAGATCACTTTAGGCCAAGGAGCTCAAGAACAGCCTAACCTGGGCAATATGGCCAGATCCTGTCTCTATGAAAAAAAACAGTTGAGCATGGTGGTATGTACCTGTAGTGAGCTATGACCACAGCTCACTATAACCTTGCACTCCTACCTGGGCAACAGAATAAGATTTGTCTCTAAAAGAAAAAAGGATGTACACAGAGATTGGGATGTTCATCATAGCATTACAGCTTTAGTACTAGAAACAACTCAACTCTCCAATACACGTAACTGGCTGAATACCTTATGGTATTTCTATATACTGTAAATAATACATAATCACTTACAAGCATGTTTTATGAATTATATAGCTTCTATAGAAATCATATAACAAAGTAAAATGACATACCTTATTTAGAATTGTAGGTTATAGAAGGATATTAACATGATCCCATATACACTAAAAAAGATAAATGGCTATATAACAAAACTTTAACTGTGGTTATCTCTATCTTGTAAGATTACAGGTAATCTTACTCTTCTTGTTTCTCTGTTTTTCTATGTTTTCTACTAAATTAAAAAAAATTGCAATAATGAATCAATAGAGAATGCATTAACAAAACTCAAAAGATGTTTAAGAGTTTCAAAGTCCCAAATTTCACCACCACACAATATATACATACATCAGAATTCAAACTGTACATCCTCTATCTATTAAAATTTAAAAAGTTTCAGTTTTATCTTTAACATAAAGACAATGTATTATAGGACAAAGGCCAAGGTGTATTTAATAGTTTGCCCTTTTCTTCAAATAAAGTAGTGTGACAATTCTATAGAGCTAGAGTACTACTTGAAAAGAAACACCATAGAACATGCCCAATATTTCCATTTGTAAAGAGTTATTAAATAATTAAAGTAAAAATACATTTTGAGTAATTACCTATCCAGGGCTTCCTTGAAGTATTTTCTCTGGACATCAAACTGAAAGACTGTGCGTTCACAATCAGTTGAGGCATTATCACTACCCCCATGTTTCTTCAGGAAGGCATCAAACCCATTCTCATCTGGATATTTCAAACTACCCATGAATACCACTAAATGGAAAGAACATAAAGTCACAGAACACAAAGATACAGATAATACTTTTTATTATCACCGATGAACTTTCTTATATGCATAGAAAAACTGAAAGAATATAGACCAACACATTAACAATGATTATGTCTGGAAATACTTACTTCCTTCATCATACCTCTGTTTTTACAACTTTCTATAACATTCATGTATTGTTTTTATACTAAAAAAACAAACATTACATTTTTAAACTAAGAAAAACGTGTAACTAATTTATAAAAAGGCTAAAATTTAAGCAGAAGGACATATGCAGATTATTTGCTAGTATAAAAATTCAGTAAGTGAGAAGTTTCTCCTCAAATAACTCACAAAATCAAAATATAAAAGGTGAATAAATTAGATAAATAGGTATTTAAATATTTGTGATTCTATAATATCCCACATAGGTTTTATTCAAGTACATTCATAATAAACTGAAGTTTCTATTTGTTTGATTTTTATATTAATCATGCCTTTTTATTTTCTGTATTTCTGATGCTTTGACATCCTGGGGGCCTTGCTAACCCTGGAAAAGATGCTTTTCCCAGGGCTAGCCAATTCCAGGTAAATAGCAATATTCTCCTGATATGTAAGCTTTACTGAACATGAATAATAATAACACCTACTTTTTTTTTTTTTTTTTTTAGACAGAGCCTCAAGCTGTCCCCCGGGGTAGAGTGCCGTGACATCACAGCTCACAGCAACCTCCAACTCCTGGGCTCAAGCGAGTCTCCTGCTTCTGCCTCCCAAGTAGCTGGGACCACAGGCGCCCGCCACAACACCTGGCTATTTTTTGGTTGCAGCCATCATTGTTGTTTGGCAGGCCCGGGCTGGATTTGAACCCACCACCTTAGGTGTATGTGGCTGGCGCCTTAGCCACTTGAGCCACAGGCACCAAGCCATAACACCTACATTTTAAAATAGTTTCTTAAGTGGTTTCATTCTCATTCTCAATATAAAACACTTAAGGAAATTAAAAGGCCCCCCAGGATATTCATAAATCAAAGACTGTTTTCTTAGTCTTTTTCTCTTATTAAATATATCACAAGTTCTATCAAATCAATTACTTATCTTTGAAATCAACTCACGTAAATTTAGAGGGAAAAAAAAAATACACCTGGGAATGATATTTTACAAGATCTTACTGTGCTCCAAAAAGTGTGCCAGCCCGGGCAGGTCATCTGGATCAGCAAAACTCCCAACTCCAACACAAAGAGCCGCTGCAGACTGGAGTAAGTAGAACACATACAAATAGTTGAGTCAATCCTAAAGGAATAATATCAGTATCTAATCTTAAGGATTCACTTGGAGATGGATGTTTTCCAATAGAAAGTAATAAAAATTCTTTCCCTGAGAATCAGGAGGAGCAGCAAAGTGAAACTCACCAGAACTGTGTCAGTTTCACCCTGCTGCTCCTCCGCTTGACATCCTGCCAAATGCTCAACAGGTGCAGACCTAAGGGAAAAAGCAGAAACAGACAGAAAAAGGGGAGAGGGACTGGACAGCCCACCCAAATAGCATTTCATGTCAGCGTTTCAGAATTCTGAACCAAGTTTGTTCCCTTATTTATTAGATTTTGGAAATCCGCAGAAGTAATATATGTAGGTAGATTATTTCTAAAGATCTCTAAGTAACTAAAGACTCTGTATGTTCAGTAATTCCGTTACTAAATGTGAAACCTCAATGTTACTTGGAAAGTTTTATTTTTCTTAAAATAGAGAGTAAAATAACATTATAGGAAAAGATCTAACAAAAATAATAAGTGATTAAAAAATAAAATCTTTAGCTATTAAGAAAACCATAGAACTAAACTTTAAAGAGGCTTTTTAGTTGTTCGTATCTTACTGAAGATACATAGTATACATCGCTTATCACTACATATTCCCCAATACCTTAGGAAAATCAAAGGTTTTTTGTTTGGTTTATTTTTGCAGTTTTTGGCCAGGGTCAGGTTTGAACCATCCACCTCTGGTATATGGGGCCAGCACCCTACTCCTTTGAGCCACAGGCACTGCCGAAAGGTTTTTTTTCTTTTTTAAATCAACGTTTTTAACAAAACAGTTGGCTAAGAGGTACACCAGACTCTATACTTAAAACAACTTGGGCATACCATTATATCATTATAGAAGACAAAAAAAGAAGAAAATAATAATCAATTTCACTTCTTTAAGATAGGATGGTGAATTATTAGCTTTTTCAAATTTTATAACTGTCAATTTTGTAGGGCTAACACATTTCTGTGAAACAGACTGTTTGGATAAATGGTTGCCCTATTAGAAAAGAGTCTTAAAAAAAAAATAGCATATACCTTGGCATAAAGTCTACCCACCCGTCAGAAAATGAAAGTATGTTGTTTAGAAGAACCAAACAGCCTCATTTGATACTATAAACTCCATTTTGAAGACTTAGACACATAAACTCAGTTAAACATGGGGGAATATTTACTTCTTCAAACCATAGTCTAACCTGTTCTGTGATGTTTTAATAGATGCCTAACCTGCTTTCAGCTCCAACTACCCCATAAAGATTTCTTGTCTCGACCAGCAGGGCTGAAGACATTTTTGAATAAGTTGACTTAAACCACAGTCTATCAGTCAGCTTTGACCACAGCAAAAACAGGCTCTGCGATTGCTAGAAAAGAAATTCATACTTGAGAATTTTCTACTCAAGAAATTCATACTTGAGAAATTCATATTTGAGAAATGAATTTAAGAAAGCCCTGAACAAATCATAATTCAGTACATATCATCCTATATTTCAATTTTCTTTTATCAAACTTTTCAGATCAACTTCTTTTGGAAGGAAGAAAATGGAGGGGAATAAAAAAGTCATCTCAGAAAAGTGGTTAATTTCTTAAGTAGGTAAATGTTCCCCCAAAAAACTATCAAATTTTCTCTTCCCACTGTCTTTATTAATTCTCATTTTACCTGAAACAGAGTTTCCATTTTTCAAATGGAAACCATAAAAGTACTTCAAAACTCTATACTTTTCTTAAGCCATCTCTTACCAAGACTAATCTACTTTATATTCAATGAATATAAAACATTTTCCATTGTTACAATCATGTAGTCTCTTTCTAGAGTATTCATTGATTCTGAATCAAAACAATTTGATCTCCTCATCAAATTATTTAGGTTCCTCAGTTCCATTCTAATATAACCCAAAAAATTATCAATATTTTATAAGAGATTATATTAAACTGAATTTTCAGTAAAGTAGCATCTACATCTCTCTCTCTCTCTCTTTTTTTAAGAGACAGGGTCTTATTCTGCTGCCCAGACTAGAGTGCACTGGCATAATCATAGCTCATTGCTACCTCGAGCTCCTGGGGTCAAGTTATCCTCCCACCTCAGAATCCTAAGTAGCTCAGACTATGGGCACACACCACCATGTCCAGCTAATTTTTCAATTTTTGTAGAGATGGGGTCTGGCTATGCTGCCCAGGTTGGTTTTGAACTCCTGGCCTCAAGCAATCTTCTCCTTTTAGCCTCTCAAAATGCTGCCATATTCCCCTGAAAATAAGACACTGTCTTATATTTATTTTTTCTCAAGAAGACACACTAGGGCTTATTTCAGGGGATATCTTTTTTTTGGGGGGCCAGGGCTAGGTTTGAACATGCCACCTCTGGCGTATGGGGCTGGTGCCCTACTCCTTTGAGCCAAAGGCACCACCCAGGATGTCTTATTTTTATTAAATATAATACAACAATCTACATTTATTCAAATACAGTTAAGTCATCCTCTTCTGGAACCTGACAGAGGGAGCTGACCTTGTTGGTGGGGCTGGCGCTAGTGATGTGTGAACTCCTTTCCCCTAGCCATTTGCACGTGCACAATAGGATGCCTGCAACCACGGTTACCACACACATACCTGCGCAAGTGTGAACGGCTTGGAGAAAGGAGCTGTGGCAGAGAAAAGGTATTCTAGTCTTCTTTACCAGGCCAAAATGCGTGGAGTGGCTATGCAGACATGCTGCATAGCCACGCCCATCACTAGGTCTTATTATTGGGGTAGGGCTTATATTTAACAAATGCATAGAAATCCTGTTAGGTCTTATTTGGGGGGTAGGTCTTATTTTCGGGGAAACACGGTAGGATTACTACCTCATGCTAGGCATGAGTCACCATATCTGGTCCTCAAGGTCATTTTATAAATGATCACTAGGCTCTGATCCAGCTCCTTCTAGAAAAGGTAATCTTTTATAATTTGATTCACCTAACAAAATATAAAAAAAGGTACCTCTCCATTTGTCAAGGGTGTTTATGATTGCTGTAAAAGGTTAAGTATATAATGTTTTGACATTAAAAATGGCTATTAAAACTATTTTAATTGTTTACATTGCTTTATCAGTTAATAGAAAATTTGAAGAAACTCAAAAGCAAAAGTGACTTAGAGATAGGATATAGAAAGAATTTTATGAATAAGAAACATTCAATTAAGAAGTTGTAACACAGCCTTAGAACTAAAATGAACCTCAAAAATCATGTAATCTAGAAATGTGGGGGGGAAAAAAAGAGAGAAAATAAAAAGGCCTAAGACCATCTAGGGGTAGAGCCAAAATTAGAGCCAAGTTTCCTGACTGTCAGTGTTCTTTCCACTCTTTGACTTAAAATGTTTTCCTATTATTGCTCTATTTGGAAATATGGATCTATTTTAAACTAAAAATGAATTTTTTATCTGCTTATAAAGAACTTAGCATATAGATTTTTATTTCTAAAGCTTTCTGAGCTAAAACTACTTAGCTTACTTATAAGGCTACCCCAAAATAGGATCACTTATAATCAGAGTAGCAAGGGCAAAAAGCTTCTTAAAAACATGACTCAATCCCCTCAATAATTTAGTAAAAGAACCAGAATAATCTTTCATTTAAACAAATAATTTTTTTCAGGAAGTATAACTACCAAAGGATTTAGTTAAATCATACCCACTACTTATAACTCACATCTTCCTATCTTTAAGGGCTGAGCACTTTTAAGTATTCATTGACTTCAAACATTTGATGGTCAATTCTACTATACTGCTTCCAAAATATTGTCCTTTAGTATGGGTATGCCCTACTGCAAAATAGAGGCACTCTTCAAAATATATAAAGAGAGGAATTCTCCCTATCAAATCCTGTTTATCTATTCACTGATTGATTGTCACTATATATTAAATTAACTAAGCCCACGTCCCCCACTTCTTTTCAACTTTCACAGTGTACTTATTTTTCCAGACCCTTGGTGCTTCTCTATAAAGAGAGCTGAATCAAATTCAATTACCCAGATAGAAATTACCCATACGATGGCTCTAGGAACTTGATGCCCGTGTTAAGATTTGACACTGGCCCCATTCTTTCCTTCTTCTTCTTCCAGGGTCTCTAAGTATGATATACTCTCTTATGCATCTATCTCAGGCTAAGAATTATATAGATCTTCACAGACCACTATTTGCTTTTAAAATATATGATGTATACAACTACACATAAATTCAAATATTATCATTCATTACCTCTGAGAAACATAATTATGGGTGATTTTCCTATTTTTGTTTTCTTTATATTCCACTGATTTCTAAAATCAGCATTTATCACTTTGATAATCACACTGATGTTTTAAAAGTGTAATCCTTATACAGAATAGACCTTTACTGAAGACCAAAAAATAAATACATATTCCTTTTTGCCATTAAGAAATAAAGTATGAGTTTAGAAGTTATCCCAAATGATTCCCAAATGAGGAAAAGATAAAATAATAGACATGACTCACACCTGTTTTTCAGTGGTTTTCTTTCTAGCTTCTGCTCTCTCTTCTATTTCTTCCAATTCATTATCCTCAGTATCAAGATCATCATCATCATGTTCATCATCATCATCATCAAACTCATCTTCATCATCTAAACCCTCTTCATCATCATCTTCTATTTCAGCTCCAGAATCTTCATCATCATCATCATCTTCTTCTTCTTCTTCTTCTTCTTCCTCATCTTCATCATCTATTGCATTTCCTGTTTTACCTTCCATATTAGTTAGGTCTGAAATCAAAAGTGCCTGCAAGCCATTCCGTAATTTGATGTATCTGAGGGGAAAAAATCATACAACATTTTTATCTGGCTGCTTATTCCATTATACCAACACAAGTTATCAGCACAAGAATACAAGGGGGAAAAAATCCAAGCATACGCATACACACACACACACACACACACACACACACACACACGGAATCAACACTATTTGTAAACTAATAAGATTGGTTGCTCTGGGAAAGGCACCATAAAAACTAGTTTCTGTGAATAGCCAGAGGGAAACACCGGGAGGGACACTTCACTATATAACCTGTTTGTAGTTTTTAAATTTTGAACTATTTTAAAGCAATAACTGAGAAAATGACATGAAGGCTGTGTTGACTAGTTTGATGGAAGTATTTCAGATTGCATGTGAAAACCCCACACTGTACCCCAGAAGTGCATTAATGTACACAGTTACCATTCAATAAAAAATAAATAAATAAATAAATTTTGAACTATATAAATATATGTTTACCTATAGAAGTTAAACATAAACAACAAACACACCACACTGCCTCCCCTATTTTTCAGTTTATATGTGTTTAAACATTCCTCCATACCAGAAGACTTAGCCTAAAAGAAATGTTATCCCTCAATATATAGAGCAGTCATGTCAGTTTAAGTATTAAAGCAAAAATCACAAAAATTTAAGCTCTGTTGATTGCCTTTTCTACAATATATTTCACATTATACCAGTTATTCAAAGCTGCTGTTGTGAACTAAGAAAATGGCTACATCTTTAAGAAAACTAAATCACACACGCTATCTTTAGCTCTGCAGAAAGACGATTCTCACTTAGGAAAACTGTGCCAGCTTGATGACTAGGTGCCTATTACAGATTGCTCCCACTAATACTAATTCTTTCATGTATTTATTCAATAAGCATTTATTTATCACCTTTTATATATCAGATACCATGCCACATTAAGGATAGAAAGAATAAAAACCACGTACCTCTCAATCAGGCATTCACTGTCTAGTAGTAAGATAATCAAACTAGTTCAATATGGAATGGTAAGGTAAACACAGAATGTAAGAGAGAAGGGAACAGTCAGAGAAGCCCTCTGAGGCAAGATAAACAAAGATTGAAAGATGAAAAAAAGAGTTAACCAGGCAGAAACTGAGAAGCACAATAACTGAGAAGAGAAGGAAGGGAAACTCTTGCCCAAGATAAAAGGCTGAACACAAGGCTTTATCCCCTTTCTATATCAAAACAAAGAAAAAAACATTAAAATGATAGAAAAAAAAATGTTATGGTTTTTGTTGTTTTCGTTTTGTTGGAGAGTAAAGTCGTGGCAGTTAGAAAACAGAAAAGCATACTCACCAGATCACAAACTTATATAAATTATTAGAAAACATGATTCAAATCTCATCAGATTAAATGGGGGAAAAAAGTAGGAGAACACCACAGACCTGCACACATGTGGCAAGATACTCATTCTTTGCAGGAAAGCCTGGAGAAAGCCTAGGCTGCAGTAATAAGTCAAAAGAGTAAGGAGAGTCAGGATCATAAACTCAATTATTAGTTAAATCAGAAAAAATCCAAATATCTACTGACAAGAAAAACTGTGGTATATTCATATAATGAAATTTTTTCACACGGTGGAACATTACAAACCAGGGAAATACACAATTCAGCAAAAAACTACAACATTGGTTAACCTTAAAAACACAATAATGAGTGAAAAAAAGAAAGTCACAGAAGACTACATACTATATGAGTACCAATCATACAAAGCAAAAATAAACAGTATGTTGTGTAGGCATGTATCTATGTGATAAAACTTTCTTTTATGCAAAGAAATGATAAACACAAAATTCAGAATGAGGAAGGACACAGAGGGGATAGTGAGTATGACCAAGAACATAAAAGTAGATCCTAGTTTTCAAATTGAATGATAGGCTATTCAGTTTGGATTTGTCACCCACGATTTACATAGAAATTGCATGTTTTCTTTTGGCATATATCAAATATTACAGTCTTAAGAAGTTTTTAAATGATAATTAAAGAACTTGAAGCAGATGCAAGAGTTTTCTGCCCTCCATTTGCCAAAATCAGGGCATAAATTTACAAAGACAATAGATATCCCAGCCTACCCTCTTTTTACTAGGGAGAACACAGTTAACTACTGAATATAATTTTAGAACTAACTGGCCTGCAGATAGTAAGCTACATCAACAACCTTTACTAACTAGCCTTTGTCCGCCATTTGTTTGCTTTCCACAAGTCACTACCCCTAGAGACTCAAAGTCCTTTTTCTTTTTTTTTTTTTTTGAGACAGAGCCTCAAGCTGTCCCCCTGGGCAGAGTGCCGTGACATTACAGCTCACAGCAACCTCCAACTCCTGGGCTCAAGCGAGTCTCCTGCCTCAGCCTCCCAAGTAGCTGGGACTACAGGCGCCCGCCACAGCGCCCGGCTGTTTTTTGGTTGCAGCCATCATTGTTGTTTGGCGGGTCCGGGCTGGGGATTCGAACCCGCCACCTTAGGTGTACGTGGCTGGCGCCTTAGCCGGTTGAGCTATAGGCGCCGAGCCTCAAAGTCCTTTTTCATTGTCTTGTCATTTTTCTAAAAATTTACTCCTCTGTGTTGAGGATGCTGTATGAATTGGAATTCAAAGTCAACCCTTTTAAAAGTATTCATTCTCTGGTTATCTCCCATGTACATATGAAATTTATACACTAACAAATTTATGTTTGTTTCTTTCTTGTTAATCTCTCATTTGTTACAGGGGTCCATTTCAACTAAGAATTTAAGAGGGTAACTTACAAGGAATGAAGAAATAATTGTTTTCCTGCCCTACACAACCAAATAGCAGTAGTATAAATTAAAACCCAAGAGCTGGGCAGGGGTCAGTGCCCACCACTCTGGGAGGCCAAGGCAGGCAAACTGGTTGAGCTCAGGAGTTTGAGACCAGCCTGAGCAAGAACAAGACCCCAACTCTACCAAAAACTTAAAAACTTAGCTGGGCATTGTGGCAGGCACCTATAGTCCCAGCTACTCGGGAGGCTGAGGCAAGAGGATTGTTCAGGCCCAAGAGTTTGAATTTGCTATGAGCTATGATGTCATGGTACTTTACCCAGGGCAACAGAGTGAGACTCTATCTCAAAAGAAAAAAAAAAAAAAACATACAAAAAACCCAAGAGCTGTTTCCCAAAAAATGTGAACACTCTGTCCAGAAATAAATTCTAAGATGAATTTCAGAGACACAGAATCTTAGACAACTAGGGCTTAGGGCAGTCTCAGATACTCATACCAGACATAAAGGTAGGTTGGGGAAAAAAAAAAAGTCAAGAGAGGGACATTCTAGAACTCCTTGCAAGGTTATAGGTACATTTTTTTACAAGCTTAAAATTTTCAAAACTAAAAAGAAGGGGAAAAAGAATTAAAGGCACTCTACTTCAATAT
This sequence comes from Otolemur garnettii, assembly GCF_000181295.1. Lineage (NCBI taxonomy): Eukaryota > Metazoa > Chordata > Mammalia > Primates > Galagidae > Otolemur > Otolemur garnettii. Next base: position 995,770 of record NW_003852554.1, on the reverse strand, counting down.
AATTCTATGCATTCTACTTTTCAAAATAAATCAGAAATCTGATAACTTTTCTTTAGACAGAGTTTCACTTTATCGCCCTCGGTAGAGTACCATGATGTCACACAGCTCACAGCAACCTCCAACTCCTGGGCTTAGGTGATTCTCTTGCCTCAGCCTCCCAAGTAGCTGGGACTACAGGCACCCACCACAATGCCTGGCTATATTTTTTGTTGTAGTTTGGCCAGCGGCGGGTTTGAACCCACCACCCTCAATATATGGGGCCAGTGGCACCCTACCCACTGACCAACAGGTGCCACCCCAGAAATATGATAACTTTTCATCAACTCCACAGCTACTTCATTAGTCTACTGTCAGTAGGTCTAATCTCCTCCTAACTGGTCTCCTTACTTCTATTCTAACCTTAATAGTCCAGCATACTTCCCTACCCTCATCACACACACATATCTCATGTCTATTATCAGCAGGCTATATAAAGCAGATCATTCCTATTATGGGCTGAACCGTTCACCTAAAATTTGTATACTGAAGCCTTAAACCCCAGTACCTCAAAATGTGACTATATTTAGAGGTAGAACTTATTTTATTTTATTTTATTTTATTTTTGAGACAGAGCCTCAAGCTATCCCCCTGGGTAGAGTGCCATGGCATCACACTCACAGCAACCTCCCACTCCTGGGCTCAAGCGAGTCTCCTGCCTCAGCCTCCTAAGTAACTGGGACTATAGGCGCCCGCCACAACGCCTGGCCATTTTTTGGTTGCAGCCATCATTGTTGTTTGGCAGGCCCGGGCTGGGGATTCGAACCCGCCACCTTAGGTGTATGTGGCTGGCGCCTTAGCCGCTTGAGCCACAGGCGCCGAGCCTAGAGGTAGAACTTTTAAAGAGTTAATGAGTTAAAATGAAGTCTTTGAAACAGGCCTAAAGCAATCTGAGTGAGGTCTTTCTAAAAAGAGGAAATTTGAACATACAATGGGACACCAGATATGCATGAGCACAGAAGAAAGACCATATCAAAAAGATACCAAGAAGATGGCCATCTGCAAGGCAAATGCAGAGGCCTCAGAAGATACCATACCTAACACCTTGGACTTGGACTTCTAGCCTCTAGTACTGTGAAAAAATACATTTCTGGTGTTTAAGCCACCTTGTCTGTGGTATTTTGTATGGCAGCCCTAACAAACTACGAATGCATGATCATTTCTATTTCCAAAAATCAACAATGGCTTCTCATTATACATGGAATAAAATCCAAAATCCTTTACCATGGCCTATTAAGCTTCTACATAATCTGGCTCTCTTCCACCTCTACAACCTCTTCACCATTAGTCTAACCTCATTCTCTTTCCTCTGACAAAATGACCTTATTGTTGTTTCTTGAACACTGCAGACAGGTTCCCAGGGCTTCTGTGCTTGCTATTCCCAGGCCCTCAAGACACAGTATTCTTAAAATTGCTCTACCTTTCAAGACTTTGCTGAAACATCTCCCTTTTAGAAATGCCTTCTCTGAATGCACTCTCTAAAATAGCATCTCTGTCAATCTAATTTTCTTTTATCCTGTTTTAACCTTCCTCATAAAGTTTTGTTGTTTTTTTTTTTTAATTTTCTCTCTGCACTATTAGAATGTTAGCTTTAAGGGCAGAGCTTTTCTTTTTCTTCACAGCTATACTTGTGACCAGGACCTGGCATATACTAAACATTTAAGAAACATTGAATGAATAAAACAATGTTACTGCCTAAAGGGGGCCTGATACATTGTAGGTACTTAGTATCTGCTACATGAAACAAAATATTGGATAACAAGGCTGGGCTCCATTGCTCACATCTGTAAACCTAGCACTTTGGGAGACTAAAGCCGGTAGACTGCCTGAGCTCAGGAGTTCGAGACCAAGTGAGATCCCATCTCGAAAAAATAGCTGGATGCTGGTTCAGGCGCCTATATAGTCCCAGCTACTTGGGAAGATGAGGCAAGAGAATTGCTTTGAGCCCAAGAGTTTGAGGTTGCCGTAAGCTACAATGCCACGGCACTCTCTACCAAGGGAAACAAAGTAAGACTATCTCAAAAAAGAAACCATAAAATCTAATACCTTACTTTTATAAAAACAAAAAATAAAACTATATGTACATATAATGTATAAAAACTAAAAGTATACAACCCAAATGTAAGAGTAATATATACCTGGGGAAAGTAGTAAAAGAAAAGAAAGGGAAAAAATTTTTCATGCTGGGGTGATGCCTGTGGCTAAGTGGGTGGTGGGTTCGAAACCAGGCCCAGACAAACTGCAACAACAACAACAAAAGAATTCTCATGCTTTATAATTCCTATACTTCTTCAATCTTTTGTAATAAAATACATTCATTTATTATTTGTATAACAAAAATGGAATAAGAAAATTCAAAACTCACTCCTTAACAAATTAAGACCACATATACACACAAAAGCCCTTAGCTTTATAGAGGATAGTTTTCATCTAAAGAAGTTATTAACCGGGTGTTGTGGCAGGCGCCTGTAGTCTCAGCTACTTGGGAGGCTGAGGCAAGAGAATTGCCTAAGCCCAGGAGTTGGAGGTCACTGTGGGCTGTGTGATGCTACAGCACTCTACCAAGGGTGACAAAGTGAGACTCTATCTCAAACAAAAAAAAATCAAGAACCATGACAAAATCAGTAGCTTTCCTGTACAGGGAAGGTAACTAATTCATACAGGATTTTTAGGCCATGCACAGTGGCTCACTCCTGTAATCCAGGCACTCTAGGGGGCAAGACAGGTGGATCATCTGAGCTCAGGAGTTCAACACCAGCCCAAGCAAGAGCGAGACCCCTGTCTCTACTAAAAATAGAAAAAACAAAACAAAACAAAAAACTAGCACAGCATTGTAATGGATGTCTGTAGTCCTAGCTATTCAGGAGGCTGAGACAAGAGGATGGCTTAAGCCCAGGAGTTTGAGATTGCTGTGAATTATGATGCCATAGTATTCTACCCAGGGCAACAGAGTAACACTCTGTCTCAAAAAAATTAAAATTAAAAATAAGGCTCAGCGTCTGTAGCTCAACGCTTGGGTGCCAGCCACATACACCAGAATTGGCGGGTTCAAATCCAGCCTGGGCCTACCAGACAACAGTGACAACTACAACCAAAAAATAGTTGGGCATTGTGGTGGGCGCCTGTGGTTCCAGCTACTTGGGAAGCTGAGGCAAAAGAATCACTTAAGCCCAAGAGTTTGAGGTTGCTACTAAGGGTGACATAGTGAAGCTCTGTCTCAAAAAATAATAATAATTGAGAGTTTTGAAATCTTATTCACAAAAGCAATAGAGGCTATAAAACAAATATGCACTTAATAACAACAGCTCCTATTTTAAATGCATTATCTTACATGTCTTAACCCAGTTAATCCTCACAATAACCCTAAGGAGCTATTATTCCTATTTTGTAGATGAGGAAACTAAAGCACAAAACAAGGTTTTTTTATTAATACCCAAGGTCACTGTGGCTTAGCAGGAACTGAATCTAAATGGCATAACACTGGAACCCATTCTTTTCACTACTGATTTAACACAGGCAACATGAGGAAAACTAGAAAACTTTACAGGAAAAAATAAAAGTCCTGACTACATAAATTACTATGTCTGGCTGAAAGCACCCAGTATTACAAAAATATTGATTCTTTCCACCAAATTAAATTCAAGGCAATTAAAAAAAAAATCTCAACAAGATGTTTCTGTGTAACCTGACGTACTGATTCTAAAGTTCATGTGAACTAAAACACACAAAAATGCCAAGAACATTTTGCAAAGGGAAAACAATGAGGGGGAACAGCATAACCAACTATAAATAAATGGTCCTTTAAAATGAAATGAAATTGTTCATTGGTATAGAACATCAAAAGATCAATGAAAGAGAACAAGTTCTAGAAGTAGAGCAGTGATATGATCCAGTTGTAACATCATTTACTACTGTGTTCAATAAATGATGGTGAAACAACAGACTATTCATTTAGGGGGAAAAACAGCCAACTCTGCCTTATACTCAACAAATACAAATTCCAGATATCATAGAACTATTTAGAAAGACCATTTTTAAATTAAGAAAAAATATTACTATAACATTGGGCAAAAAACACTTATACTAAAAAAAATTGTGGCTGGGGCTCAGCACCCGTAGCTCAGTGACTAGGACACCAGCCACATACATTGAGGCTAGGGGTTTGAGCCCGGCCCGGGGCCTGCTAAACAACAATGACAACTCCAACCAAAAAAATAGTTGAATGTTGTGGTGGGTGCCTATAGTCCCAGCTACTTGGGAGGCTGAGGCAAGAGAATCACTTAAGCCCAAGAGTTTGAGGTTGCTGTGAGCTGTGACACCACCCAAGGGCAAGACAGTGAAACTCTGTCTCAAAAAAAAAAATAAAATAAAAAATGTGGCTGGACACAGTGGCTCATGCCTGTAATCTTACCACTCTAGGAGGCCAAGGTGAGAGGATCACTTGATCCCTTTCTCTACCAAAAATAAAAAAACCTTAGCTGAGGCTCGGCACCTGTGGCTCAAGTGGCTGAGGCACCAGCCACATATGCCTGAGCTGGCAGATTCAAATCCAGCCCGAGCCCACCAGAACAACAATGATGGCTGCAACCAAAAAATAGCCGGGCATTGTGGCGGGTGCCTGTGGTCCCAGCTACTTGGGAGGCTAAGGCAGGAGACTCGCTTGAGCCCAGGAGTTGGAGGTTGCTGTGAGCTGTGATGCCACAGCACTCTACCCAGGAGGACAGCTTGAGGCTCTGTCTCAAAAACAAAACAAAACATTAGCTGGGCACAGTGGTGTACATCAGTAGTCCCAGCTACTTGGGAGACTGAGGCAGGAAGATGCTTTGAGCCCTGGAGTTGGAGGTTGCAGTCAGCTATGACAAAACCTCTGTACTCTAGTCTGACTGACAATACCCTGTTTCAAAAAAATAAATATGTAATAAGAAGAAGAAAGCAAAAGTGCCTTACTGCTGGTGGGGAGAAAATTTTAGTGATCTAAATAGAAGATCAAACCATTCACGATATTTCCCTGAAGCAAAGTCTAATCCAGAGCAAAGCCCTAACTCTCTTCAGTTCTATGAAGGTTGAGAGAGGTGAGCAAGCTGCAGAAGAAAGTATTTTGTTTGTTTGTGGGTAGAGTGCCATGGCATCACAGCTCACAGCAACCTCAAATTCTTGGGCTTAAGCAATTCTCTTGTCTCAGCCTCCCAAGTAGCTGGGACTACAGGTGCCTGCCACAACGCCTGGCTATTTTTATTGTTGTTGTTGTTTTAGCTGGCCCGGGCCAGGTTCAAACCCACCAGCCTTTGTATATGTGGCCAGCGCCCTACCCACTGAGCTACAGGCACCACCTGTTTGTTTTTTGAGACAGAGTCTCAACTCTATCACCCTGGGTATAGTGCCGTGACAACATCAAAGCTCACAGCAACCTTAATCTCTTAGGCACAGGTATTCCTTCTGCCACAGCCTCTTGAGTAGCTGGGATTACAAGTGCATATCATGACTCCTGACTAATTTTCCAATTTTTAGTAGAGATGGGGTCTTGCTCTTGCTCAGGCTGGTCTTCAACTCCTGAGCTCAAGCAATCCTCCTGCCTCAGCCTCCTAGAGTACAGATTCTCAATAATTTTTTTAAGTACAACAATATTGAAAAGTGGTAAGAATATAAAGAAATAGGAATTCTCATGCTTTATTGCTATAAATGTAAATGAGTAGAACAATTTAAAAGAGTACTTTGGCAACATCTAGTAAGGTTAAAAATGGGTATATCCAGTCTTTTCATTTATAGGTATCATTTCACTCAGAGGTCTAGGCCCTAGATAAACTCCCAAATGTGTGCATAAAGAACCATATAGTCTGCTGAAGAACTAGAAACAACCTAAATGTCTAACAATCAGAGAAAAGATAAATTATAGGTTAGGCATAAAGTAAAATAACAAAACTGAGACTAACACAAATGAACACTAATAGGAAAACAGATAAATTAATTATAATGTATTCTTTTTTTTCTTTTTTCTTTTTTTGAGACAGAGCCTCAAGCTGTCGCCCTGGGTAGAGTGCCATAGCATCACAGCTCACAGCAAACTCCAATTCCTGACTTAAGCAATTCTCTTGCCTCAGCCTCCCAAGTAGCTGGGACTACAGGCACCCACCATAACACCTGGTTATTTTTTGGTTGTAGTTGTCATTCTTGTTTGGCGGGCCCAGGCTGGGTTCGAGCCAGCCAGCTCTGGTGTGTGGCTGGCACCTTAGCCACCTGAATTACGGGCATCAAGCCATAAATTATAATGTATTTATACAACAAAATATTAAATAACAGTTAACATATATAACTGCTTTGTACACATCAACATGTAAAAACATGCACACACAATGATATATACTATTAACAGGTAACTGTATATTTAGTAAAAAGTATAAAAACATACATAGGAATGGTATATACACCGAATTTAGACAATGGTTAACACTGGAAAAAGAGGGTAGAGAAGGAAATGTGAGGTGGCAGTATACAGAGGGCTTCAACTATACCTGTGAAGTTTTGTTCTGTAAAAAGTATTCTTTGATATGAAACAAAAACAAAATGACCAAGAAAAGACAGACTGAAAAGTATACCTTTATATAACAAGTAGGCCAAAATAAAAAAGGATGAAGACAGAGATAGAAGCAAGATTTTGATAGAGGCACTAGAGATAAACAAAAGTAAGTCCTTGCTTTTGTAAAGATATATTCCAGCGTGGGAAAAAGACAATGCATAAGTAAATACATAGTATGTCAAATGGCAATAAGTGATATGAAGAAAAACAAAAGGTTAAAGACAGATGCGGAGATAAGGGAACACTTTTACACTGTTGGTGACACTGCAAACTAATACAGCCTGTTGGGAAAGAAGTATGGAGAATCCTCAAAGAACTCAAAATAGACCTCCCATTTAATCCTGCAATCCCATTACTAAGCATCTACCTAGAAGAAAAAAAATCATTTTATCATAAGGACATTTGCACCAAGTTGTTTATCACAGATCAATTTAGAATTGCCAAGAAGTGGAAACAATCTAAATGCTCATCAACCCAGAAATGGATTTAAAAACTGCAATACATGTATACCATGGACTACTATTCAGCCATAAAGAAGATGGAGACTGTACATCATATTAACCTGGATGGAGTTGAAACACTCTTCTCAGGAAAGTGTCTCAAGAATGGAAAAGCAGGCTCGGCGCC
>NW_003852554.1:982037-988244 GCF_000181295.1 Otolemur garnettii | reverse complement strand
GGAAAAGCAGGCTCAGCGCCTGTAGCACAGTGGATACAGTGTCAGTCACATACACAGAAGCTGTGGGTTCAAGACTGGACAATATAGGGAGCAAGTTACATGGAGTAGAGCAGTCATCTGAGGACTGAGCCCCACAAACTCCAAATTTTTTAGGGACAAAAAGAGTAACCTGTGAATAAGGCAGGAAGAAAGAATAGTGTTGAGCTGGAAGCCAAACGAACAAAGCACTGTATCACATGATGCTGATAGGTTGAGTAAGATACTTGAGAACTGACTAATTTAAAGATATTGATGATCTTTACCTAGCTATTTTGGTGTGGCAATAGTGGCAGAAGTCCACTCTGTGTAAGCTTAAAGAAAAGGATTAATTGCAAACTGCCCAGTACAGACAACTCTTAACTGGTTTGGCTATAAAGGAAAACTGAGAAACTAAGTAGCTGGAAGTAAGCACACAGCTCAAAAGGGATACAGAACTTAAAAATTGTTTTTCTCCTGAAAGATGGAAACAATTACAGCATATTTATATGCTCACAGGAATGATCCAGTGAAGATGGAAAATTAATGATGCAGGATAGGAGAACAATTGCCACAATAATTAATGGAACATTAAAGGGGAGAAGGGATGCAATCCAATGTGCAAGTGGAGGGATGAGTTTTAAACAGGATCTCAGATAGTTCATCTATTGGTAACAGAAAAGAAAACATGCAAAGACTAAAAGGGACAAAGTCTCTCCCTTCAAAAATGTTAGCATAATAGAATGGAAAGATAAGTTATAAAAATATGAAATAGCTTGAAAAAAATTGATACAAGGCACAGAAGAATATCACTAACTACATGTAGGAAGGGAAGAATGAAGGGAAAGAGAAAGAACTCACACAGGAGATATTTGCGCTTGAATTAACAAGGCAAACATGACCAAAGAAAATGTAAAACTGAGATGGGTGCCAGCTGCCTCATCACCCCCATAAGATGGATACTGACCACCTGCCACTGATGTGCACCAGGGGGCTGTGTAGGATAAAAGATGAAAAGGACAAAAGATGAGAATACCATAACTCTGAAAGGATGACAGGCACCATTACTCTTAGATCAGTCCAGATCAGGCCAGAACAGAACAAGATAAGAACCAATGGGCCAAGTACTGTCATGATGAGAGTTAACGTGCTAAGTACTGTGACAAACTGTTTTACGTATTCGCCAATTGCCAGATCTGCTTGATGTGTTGCCAGATCTGCTTTATATGACCTTTATGCTGCCTATCTGCTAACCTGCTAAATTACAAGGTTCACTTCTGTAAAAGGGGTCATCGTGACCCCACACTTGCTTTGCCAATTTTCCTTTTGCTTCTAATTGCCAATTTTCAGCCCACCTGTTTGTCCCTTTGCCAACTTTCAGACTAGAAAAACCCCAACTTCAGACCCCTCAATGCTCTCACCTAGTCTGCTTTAGACTTTACTGAGACAGCCCCATGTTTAATAAAAGACTCCTTTTTGAACTTCTAATTTGAGTTGGTGGTCCTTATCTCGCCCCATAAGATTTTTTGGAGGCCTCGGCGAGATTCCTGGGTTTTAACCCAGGCTATGGCCACTAGTTGTGGCTAGGCCACAAGAGCCGGTTTTTACCTAGGGGGTGGCCACTGAGAATTTTTCAGCCCCTGGTAAAAGACCCCTGCCTCAACCTGCCAAATTGATTGACTAAATTCACTAATGGAGTCATCAGGCCTGGCCTGAATTCCTCACCGGTAAGTCTGTTCTGGGACCCCTGGAGGCTGGACACAGCAGGCTGGACGCAGCCATAGATTGGGGGTCGTCTGTCTGTCTGTAGCACTGATCCATTCTGGGACACCCAGAGGCTGGATGCAGCCATAAATGGGGTGTCTGCAGCCTTTTATTAGACTGCTCTGGTATTAGCAGTCCTTTGGGCTGCTCAGATTTGTAGGCTGGTCCTGTTCAGCCTGGTCCTGTTCTGGTATTTGCAACCTTTATTAGGTTGTTCTGGTTTTTGCAGTTGACTGTGTTGGTTCCGGTTTGTGTGTCTTTTGTGTATTTTGTGTTTTGGTATGTTCTGTGTTTTGTATGAATAAGAGAGTGAAAGAGTTTGGATGTGATTCCACGGCCCTGAGGCTACGGAGTCCGAGTGGGCCTCCACCCCTGGTTCCATGACTTTATCATAAGGGGCTTAGTGGCAGCCCCTTGGGGCAACCTGGACAGGGTTTATAGATTTCCACCTATGCCAAAATAGAGTTTTCATCCCTTAGGGACATGGCCGGGAAGGCATCTGAGGGGGAGTCAGACATGGCTCCGCGTCTGACTGATCTTTTGTCTATCTGTCCCCTTTGTTCTTCATCTGTCTCCTTCATACTCCATGTCAGATCTATGTCTCTTCTATGAGTCTGGATATCAGGAAACTCCCCAGGAATTTCATCCTGTGGAAACTAGCCTTTTAACTTTCTTTCTCTTATGTCTCCTATGTCTCCCACTGCCTTTGACATCACTTTCCGGGTGGAAGTTGGACTTTACTGTACAGTGTTGCTCTGGAATCTTGGTCTGTTTGGCAGTGTGCTGTACTGACTGGCTTCTATCTTTCTTACATGGCCTTTTGTACTTCCTCATTTTTTATCTTGATACTGTGGTGTAAATGACCCACCTGAGTTTGGGACCCTCTCTTTCCAGCAATTAAAGAGTTAATACAAAGTTTGTTAAAAACTGCTCCTCTTTTTAGCTGCTAAAAACTGTGGTTGCTATGTTACAAATAGCCTTGAGATAAGGTGCCGGCACTGAGCAGAAGACCCAAGGTCAATTACTCATTTGGAACTAAAGAAAAAAAAGAGTCCTCTTTACTTTTTAAAATAGCAGCCACTTGGCATTACTCTGTTTGGCTATTATTCTGTCCATCCTCCGGCGGCCTCCAGGAGTGGGGCAGACTGTGGTCCCTCTGAGGGGAGGTGCTCCCTGGAAACATCCCAGGGTCCTCAGAGAACCTGGAGCCCTCAGGAAACTGGCTGACAATCACTCCTAAATTCACCTGTGAGTCCACCTCCGGAGGTAAGCCACTTTAACATCTATTTTTGGCCAGTATCTGCAGACGTTAATGTAACTATTGATGATACTTTTATTGTGCTTAGTTGTTGTGAAGATATGCAACTGTTTGTTGAATTCGTTTGTTGTAATTTGTGTAGAGCCCTTAGGAACCTCCAAGGGAAAGCCAAAGAGATAAGAACTTTGGACAGGGACCCCAGGTTGCCAGGCTATTGGCCTGTCAGAAGCTCTCATTGGCGTGTGCCAGTAGAATGACCTGACCAGTAGGGAGCCTCTGCCCTACTGGCCTGTCAGGAGCTCCCAGAAATGTGTGTTAACACCCGTCACCAGAAATGCCATTGGAATGAAAGCAGGAGTCCAATCAATCCCCAGGGTGTTAGATCACCCACAGGCCTGTTGAAAAGTATATGAGAGTGTGTTCTGGTTCTGAGAGTACAAGAGTGTGAGAGTAAGTGTGGACTATTAGACATTGTTTGTGTCGGGCCTGAGTCTGTGTGTCATTTTATATCATTTGTTCAGTGTTTATTGGAAGATTGGTCTCAGCCTGAAACAAACAGTCCTGGAGACATTTGTGAGTGGACTGTGGATCTTTTCCTTCAAGGGACCCTTCAAGACTTTTCACCTTTTGAGACTGCCTTATTTACCTACTTGCTTTTATGTGTTCTACACCCCTCACTCCCTGGTGTGCCTTTAGTCTGGCAATCATTGGTCTCTTCATCCTTATAATTGGTATTGGGCTTGGTAGCGCTGCTCCTCTGGACTGGTCTACCACGGGGCATGTGGCCCTGACTTGTTTTTATCTCTTTGTGGTGACCTTGTTCATACTTCTATCCCCACCTGGAGTTATTTTTCCCAGCTAGTTCTAATTCTTCTGCATCTCCCCAGCTCTTTGATGCCCCCTAGTCCCTAGACTTTGAGCCCCTCCTTTTCCTATCGCCCGAAGAGGACTCTTTCATCAGAGCTACTGGCCCTCTACATGGGGCCCTCTCCTTTTCCTAGTCTAGGGAGGTCTCTATTGCAGGAAGTGAAAACACTCTTGAACCCATATAAAGATCCCGGCAACTCGCCTCTTCTGTTCTCCCACTGACTCTGTCTTGAATGGCAGTTCGAGTGAAAAATCGAACCTGCCCAGGTTAAGAAGTGAGTTGGAATGTGTATGAGTGCTTAGAAATGAATAACAATGTACTTCTTAGTGATCTTGAGAAAGCAACAGGCAGCTGCAGAAGAACTCCTCTAAAGATAAGAACAATCTACACTGAGTTAAAATAACCTTGAAGAGAAAAAGAAAAGAGAATAATTTTGTGTAAGAAAAAAATCTTGTGTGAAAACTTCTTGTCTTAAAGTAACTGCTAGTTTTAAAAAAGAAGATTTAAGACAAAAATTAGGGATTTTAAAATGTTGAAAGGTGGTTCGTGTAAGTTGTAAATGTTTATTAAAAATTTAGAAAGGATTTCAAAATGAATTTGCCAAAAGGCTGGCAAATTCAAACTCAGCCTGGGCCAACTAAACAACAAAAACACAACTCTAAATCTGATCTTTCTGAAATATTAAAACTACTGAAAACCTAAGGAGAACAAATTAGACTTATTTGATTCATTAAAATGTATAGAAAACACTGTCAAATATAAAATGGTAATTAATTTTGAATGAATTATGGCTATATGTATATGTTCCAATATTATAAGACATTGGGCTATCCTATAGTATAAGACATTAGTCTTTCCTAAAGTATAAAAATTGGTCTGTCTTAATGGATATTATCAGTAATCATTTTAATTCATAAAAAAAGAGAGAAAAGAAATATTAAGAGAGACTGACAAATTCTCAGGAATTCAAATACCTAATGTCTTTGGAAATTGAGTACCCTTGGACTAAAAACAAGTTCTAAAGTTTTAGAACTTTCCATTGGAAAGATAACATGTCTATGAGTATTGCTAACCTAGCTTCAAATAGAACAAAAACCAGGAATGTGGAACTAAGCTGATTTGTTATAGTTTTATTTTGAAATATTGCTGATTCTTTCTATATTCTGTTTTCCAGAAGTCAAGAGAACCATTTTCTATCTTTTCAGCTATTTATAGCCTTCCAAGCAATGTATATACTTATAAGCAGAATCTGAAACATGTATTTTTTCCTCTTGTTAATTTCTATGGAATTTAAAGGCCATTTGTAAGTATTCTTAATTTCTGAACTTATTTGCGTAAGTTCAATAAGAATCTGTTTTGTTCTATAGAACATAATGAAAGCACAAGTTACCAAGGCTTTGGCTGGAAAAGCATTTCCAGAGGCGTCCAGACTACATTAAGGAAAGTTGACTTTATAAGGCCAATAAAAAGCCCTTTGGAAAAACTGGCCAGATACCCATCGATGATGTTTTCTGATCTGTGGTAAGTAATGAAGGTCGCTTTCTGAAAGATCTGGGAATCGAAATGTGCTTGGGAACCTCAAGAGAAGAGTAATTTACCCAGTGCATTCAGGTATCTTATGGCACAGATGAAACCTGGGCTCATGAAAGGCTTCATGGCCAACTGAGATCCCTTATAAAAGATTCCAGCAAAGCCAATTTTAAAGGAGAGCCTAAATGGCTAATAATTAATTATTCTCACTGCACTCTATGCAAATAGTCAAACCCAGTATACTGAAGGTACAGTTTATTTTAGCAACTGATTTGGTGGAAGGAGAAATTGGAGAGAGAAAAATAGTCCAAGAAGAAAAAGAAGGCTATGGCCCACCTGTATTAAATCCCAGCCTTGTCTGTAATGTCAACTCATAAACGGAGACATAACTGTTTTACTAAACTGATTTGTTAAATGGAGCTAAAAGACTGGCCAAAGAGTCTTTTATATACAAACAATTACATACAGTAGTTATATCTGCTCTCAAGCCTTAAGACTCAACAAAGGTCACCTATTGGCTACACTGGAAAATTTTTGCAGTATTAAATGTTATATGCTGTATCTAAGTGTTGCCCAGAGAAATCATCCCACTGTTTTTAAGTTGCTACTCTGGTTTAAATTTGACAATGAACTAGCCTTCATAACAGAAAGAATGCAAATAATAACTAAAACTTTGAGTATCACCTGGAAACTATATGTAACTTATAGGCCTCAAAGCTTGAAGAGAGGCTCGGCGCCTGTGGCTCAAGCCGCTAGGGCGCCAGCCACATAC
>NW_003852554.1:978953-981779 GCF_000181295.1 Otolemur garnettii | reverse complement strand
AAAATACATGAACAGGGCCACAGAAGAAAGAATTGATAAACTCTGCCAGGAAGCAAAGTTTAATTAAATACAGGCCTTGCCACTGGTGTTATTCAAAGAAGCCTCTGTCACTCCTCTACAATTTAGCAGGGACTCCTAAAAGAACTGAAAGAGAATGAATAAATAGACAAAAACCCTAGAAGGAGTAGCAAGAAAAATTTTCACATGAGTAATTAACAGTGTTCTGTTTACTCTTTTGTGTCTGTACATTCTTTCTCTCTGAAAAATCAAGGAGATTAAGTCTAGATCCAGGATCAGAACCTGTTCCCCCCCAACCAAGGCAGAAAGAACTTTACACCATCATCCTGACTACACGTACAACAAAGAAGATGGAAAGAATCCTCACCTGAAGTCATCACAGCTGGCTAAATAGAGCTTCACTGTCCCTTAGAAAGTAAAGGTAAATTTAAGACAGCCAACATGCCCTGCTCCAGTCACATACTGGAAGCTGGCTGGTCAACGCATGGCAGAAGCTTGAGGAAACTCCTTAAGCAACTTGTCTTAATTGGACTTGAAACTGAACTTTGGGAAAAGGAAGGAGGAATATCACACAGGGAAAAGTAAAAACTTGTATGTATTTTAGCCTACCACCCTGATATAATTGTTAACATCTCTATAAAGCTAAGTAGGCTCTGAGGCTGGGGACAAGAGCTTAAAGAACCCAGACTTACTTTAGGAGACTTGCAAGGAACCAAGTCTTGAATCGAGTCTTGTTTTCAATCAGCATCGTTCAACTTATAGAACTCCCTTTACTGGGACTCCTGCCACCCCACCCTAGTTCTCCCTGGACTAGGAATTTGGTACCTCCTGAAGGCCCCAGATGGAGCTTGGTTTGCTTGTACTTCCAGGATAACTCCATGCATAAACCCCATCTTTCTGACCAAACCCTCAGACCTATGTATTCTAGTCCATATTATTCCCCAAGTCTATTGTTACTCGGGGGCCGGGGATGTGAACACCTGGGCTTCTCTTCTAACAGCATGCTTTTAAGAACTAAACAGGCCCTAGTACTTGTACTTATCCCAGCAGTAGTGGGGATAAGTATAGCTGGATCTGTAGCCAGAAGAACCACAGCTCTAAGTGAAAGGGACAGAGAACTTTAAAATCCTAACACACCAGATAAACAAAGTTTAAAAGAAGTAGAAAGCTCTATAACCTAACTAGAAACATCCATAGACTGACTAGCTGAGGTAGTCTTGCAAAATTGGAGAGGACTGGATCTTCTATTTCTGAAGCAGAGAAGCCTATGTGTAGCCCTTACTTACTGCTTTTACATTAATAATTCAAGAGTAGTAAGAAACAGCATGTCACTGGTAAGAAAAAGGTTGCAGAAGAGAGAGGAGGCATAGGCCAACTGACAAATTGGTATGAAAAGACATATAACTGACCACCTTGGCTGACGACTACACTCCTCTCTGCATTAGCAGGACCCATTGTCCTGCTCCTACTGGGACTAAAGTAGAGCCCTATGTTATTAATGCTCTCACTTCGTATGTCCAAAAGAGAATACAGATAGTGAAACTTATAGAATTATTAGCACACTATCTACATATCCATGAAGATAAGAATGGGACGATGATTTGATTCGCCAAAATCAGAAGGGGGAGATGGATGCCAGCCACCTCATCACCCCCAAAAGATGGATACCACCTGTCACTGACGTGCACCAGGGGCTGTGTAGGATAAAAGATGAAAAGGACAAGAGAATACCATAACTCTGAAAGGATGACAGGCACTATCTTAGCTCAGTCCAGATCGGGCCGAAATAGAACAAGAACTAATGGGCCAAGTACTGTCATGATGAGAGTTAACATGCTAAGTGCTGTGACAAGCTGTTTTACTTACTTGCTAATTGCCAGATCTGCTTGATGTGACCTTTATGTTACCCATCTAGTAACCTGCTAAATTGCAAGGTTCGCTTCTGTAAAAGGGGTCATTGTGACTCCACACTTGCTTTTTGCTTTTGCCAATTTTCTTTTTGCTTCTAATTGCCAACTTTCAGCCCACTTGCTTGTCCCTTTGCCAACTTTCAGACTTGAAAATCCCCAACTTCAGACCCTCAATGCTCTCTCACCTAGTCTGCTTTAGATTTTGCTGAGACAGCCCCATGGTTAATAGAGGACTCCTTTTTGAACTTCTAATTTGAGTTGGTGGTCCTTATCTCACCCCATAACAAAACA
This sequence comes from Otolemur garnettii, assembly GCF_000181295.1. Classification (NCBI taxonomy): domain Eukaryota; kingdom Metazoa; phylum Chordata; class Mammalia; order Primates; family Galagidae; genus Otolemur; species Otolemur garnettii. Next base: position 979,560 of record NW_003852554.1, on the reverse strand, counting down.
GCACAACAAATGAAGATGAAGCTAGAAAGTTAAGAACCAAAAATAGACAGCCTTGAACATTATCTGCCATTTTAATAAGTTTGTTTAGGAGGAACCAAATAAGAGAATATAGTCCATTTATATTCTAATTACTGCTTAGTACCTGCTCTGTAATATGCTTTCACAGAATAGCATTTAAACCAGCAGTTCTGTTGGTCTGTGGCATTAGGAAGATTGAGAACCACTAATTTAAACTATCATGTAATAAGAACACTATCTAATATGGTTACTGCAAAGAATAAATGAGATAATAAACTATGTAAACTCCTTAGAACAGTGTTCAACGAATACCAGATATCATTATCAGGAGAAGGAAGATTATTGGTAGTAGTGGTAGTACAAATATAAAAAGCTCTCTTTAAAAAAATAAAGAAAAACTCTCTAAAAACTTATCCAGGCTCGGCACCTGTGGCTCAATTGGCTAAGGCGCCAGCCACATACACCAAAGGTGGCGGGTTTGAATCCCCAGCCCGGGCCCGCCAAACAATAATGGCTGCAACCAAAAAATGGCAGGCGTTGTGGTGAGCGCCTGTAGTCCCAGTTGCTTGGGAGGCTGAGGCAGGAGACT
>NW_003852554.1:977724-978912 GCF_000181295.1 Otolemur garnettii | reverse complement strand
GCACTCTACCCAGGGGGATAGCTTGAGGCTCCGTCTCAAAAAATAAAATAAAATAAAATAAAAACTTATCCAGAAGACCAAGTCAACTTTTTCCAAATTTCAGTCTACTTCCAACACTTGAAAACAGTGTAATTCTGGTCCAGCCCAGGAGAACGACAAGGGTACTATAATCAACTCAGTTTCCTTTGATTTGAATAGGTTTAATGATTGACTTCATTCCTGGAACCAATTTAATAGTATAAAACCTAAGTCAGAGTGGAAGCCCCAGAATAAACTCTTTTCTTGTCTGTCAGGTCTTCCAATTAGAGAATATCCTAAGAAACAGACCAGATCAAGTGAATCTTTCTAAGAGTAGAATGTGAATGTTTTAAAATAATAACTAAGAAAATGACATGAAGGCTATGTTAACCAGTTTGATGGAAGTGTTTCGGATTGTGTGTGAAAACCCCACACTGTACCCCAGAAGTGCATTAATGTACATAGTTATCATTCAATAAAAAAAAAAAAAAGAAAAGAAACAGACCAGATCACCAGAAGGTACCCTACATATTTACCAAACCATTATGATTGATTTTACACCTATCCATCAGATTACTTTGAAATAAATAGCCTTCTATGGAAAAGAAAAAACTGACAACATAAATAACCCAAATAGCTTGAGAATGTGTTTTGAGAATAAATAAATATCCTATAAAATGGTAATGATGACATTAAGACAAACATAAAATATTGTGAAAAACATTTAATAAGAAAATGTTGGCTTGGAGACCATAACACACTGGTTACAGTGCCAGCTACATACACTGAGGCTGGTGAGGCTGGAGGGTTTGAACCCAGCTTGGGCCAGCTAAACAACAATGACAACAGAAACCAAAAAATGGCTGGGCGTTATTATGAAGGACAATTGTAGTCCCAGCTACCTGGGACGAGGCTGAGGCTGAGGCTGAGGCAAGAGAATTGCTCAAGCCCAAGAGTTGGAGGTTGCTATGAGCTGTGCCACCACAGGACTCTAAGGGCCACGTAGTGAAACTCTGTCTAAAAAAGAAAATAGAAAATGTTCATGACATTGGTAAATATGGTATTATACCATTTTTTTAAAATTTAAGAATTTTTTTTTTTGAGACAGAGCCTCAAGCTGTCCCCCTGGGTAGAGTGCCATGGCATTACAGCTCACAGCAACCTCCAACT
>NW_003852554.1:971597-976836 GCF_000181295.1 Otolemur garnettii | reverse complement strand
AAAAAAAAAAAAAGAAAGAAAGAAAAGAAAAAATTCTATTTTAAGTAAACATATGATAGTGGTATTGTATTCTTTGGGGTTTTCCTTTTTAAAAATGGAATTATACATTTTGTTTTGCCATGAATTTTCCTTCAACCATAAATTATAGAACATCTTTCCATAGTGGTATATAAAGCCATCTGTATTTTTTTACAGCTATGTATTTTTTCATTGTAGAACTGTATCTTAACTTAATCTTTATTCAACCAATGGAAAATAAAATTGTTACCAACTTTTTGCTACTACAAAAACTGCTTCAAAGAAAGCCTTGTCTAATAACTGTAAACATATAAAAACAATAGTAGCTAACAGTGTTTACTATGTGCCAAGCACCACAGCTTCCTCATAAATATACTACAGTATCACTATATGCATTATTACTATTTGTATAATTTGTATTTCTTCTGCAATCTGCCTATTCATACTCCTTTTCTCTGAAAACTAATTGTTTTACAATAAATACTTATTACATTATTTTAAAATAAAGTTCTGGCCAGAAAACAATTATTGTCCTTTTTTTTGAAACAGAGTCTTAGGCAGCGCCTGTGGCTCAGTGAGTAGGGTGTTGGCCCCATATCCCCAGGATGGTGGGTTCAAACCCGCCCTGGTCAAACTGCAACAAATAAAAAAAAAAGAAGAAGTCTCATTTTGTCACCCTGGGTAGAATGTGCCCTGGCGTCATAGCTCACAGCAACCTCAAACTCTTGAGCTTGAGCAATCCTTCTACCTCAGCCACCTAAGTAACTGGAACCACCGGCACATGCCACTGCACCCAGCTTCAGAATACAAATTTAATCTAAGAAATTCTTTGAAAAATATCCCCAGAATTCCATTAAAATGTCTGGCACATGAGTACTCATCAACTTACACATTTTACAAATACTATTTGAGAATCTACAATATGCTGGGCACTGAGTAAAACAGACATGATTTCTGTACTCATAGGCTTTTAGCTCAGGAAATGTTTGTTAAATTAAGGAGAAAGCAAAAAGAAAAGTGAAGAGAAGACTACATTAGAGAAAGACTAGTACCATTTGTGTCAGCAGCACATAACCATTCAGCACACAATTATACTACCTCTTAAACTAGTCTTGCCATATCCTATAAATTTAAAAATCTTAAAACACTGATGTATGTCATTTTCATATTCAAGAATCCACAAATTCTCTTGGTATTGTATTTCATGTTCAAGAATCCACAAATTCTCTTACCAAGTATACTTGGGAAATACTCATTTTCTACATTAGTTATTTCAAACTCTCATACTCAAAATTTCCCTAAATGCCCCACCACTTCCCCTACAACTTTCTTAGGTGATCATTTAAGAACACCTCAAAGCCTACTTCATGGAAAAGGGGGGAAAAGTCACCCTTTCTGCTCCTCATTGCTTGCACCAACACTCATTACCACTTCCTTCACTTTCAGTGAAGAGATTTCCTCTTTTAATACCAGTCCCTGGCTTGGTGCCCATAGCTCAGTGGTTAGGGCGCTGGCCACATACATGGGAGCTGAGGGGGTTCGAACCTAGTCCAGGCCTACTAAACAACAATGACAAATACAACAAAAAAATACCATGGTGTTGTGGCAGGTGCCTGTAGTCCTAGCTACCTGGGAGGCTGAGGCAAGAGAATCACTTGAGCCCAAGAGTTTAAGGTTGCTGTGAGCTGTGATGCCACTGCACACTACTGAGGGTGACATAGTGAGACTCTGCCCCCCTCCAAAAAAAAATACCAATCCCTGCATATATAATCTAGGTTCTATCCCCTCACTACAATCTTAGGATCCATCTATTACCTACTATACCTTCAACCTCTCCCTCTGCTGATTCATTCCTCAAATAAAAGACCTGCCTACCTCTCATTCATCTTGAAACAACTCTCCCTTGATACAAATGTACTTCTTTATCCTAAAACATCCTCTCATCCCTTACCTTTTAAAGCCAACCTTCTTGAAAAATGTCTACTGTACAATCTAAAATTTCTCACTTTCCATTCATTCCTTACACACACACACACCCTGCAACTTGGTTTCTGCCTCTACCATTCCTTTAAAACTGCTCTCACCAGGAATAATTTCTTAGATCTCCAAAAGTCTGTTTTCAGTCCTTTTATTACTTGACCTCTCAATATTATCTAACTATTCCTTTCTTTTTTTTTTTTTTTTTGAGACAGAGTTTCACTGTGTAGCCCTCAGTGAGTACTGTGGTGTCATAGATCACAGCAACTTTAAACTCTTGGGCTTAAGCGATTCTCTTGCCTCAGACTCCCAAGTACCTGGGACTACAGGCACCCACCACAACACCCGGCTATTTTTTGGTTGTAGTTGTCATTGTTTTGGCAGGTCCAGGCTGGATTCGAACCCACCAGCTCCGGTGTATGTGGCTGGTGCCCTAGCTACTGAGCTACAGGTGCTGAGCCTAACTATTCCTTCCTTAAACCATTGTCCTCCACTGGCTCATTGAAAAACACATAAAGCTATTAAAATCTAGTTGTCCTCCAGCTTTCTGACTGTTCCTTTTGCAATTTCAATTATAGGTTGGTCTTCCATGTTCTATAGGTCCTTAGCCCTAAGAGAGTTTTTAAGTTGTTAAAGGTCACATAACTAGTAAAAAGGAAACCAGATACGCAAATGATAAAAAATGCCATACTTTATAGATATTGTAGCACCTATTATATTTAATGCATGTCAGTTTCAGTAGCTGCTCCAACTCCCCTTACTGCAGATCATAAGCTCCCTGAAGGCAAAAGAGCCTTTACCATATCAAACAGAGGGCTTTGTTTTTGTTTTTGTTTTTGGCTGGGGCTGGGTTTGAACCCACTATGGGGCTGGTGCCCTACCCTTTTGAGCCATAGGCACTGCCCAAACAGAGGGCTTTGTAACGCTAAATGTTATTTCCAAAAAACACTATGCCCACATTTTACTGAGAAACAATTTATCTTCCTCCTAGTCAGCCCATGAGCACAATTAAAGAGATCACTCTAAGAAATAGTAAGAGATAAAAGATATTTTTATTAAAGGATGGTGGTTCACACCTGGAGGATTGCTCAAGGCCAGAAGTATGAGTGTTTTCATGCCACTTACACTTCAGCCTAGGTGACAGTGAAACTTTGTCTCATAATTAATAAACAAGTAAAAGATATATTTATTAAAGTCATATTAGTATTCCAAAGATTTAATGTACTTCAACCTTAAAAGCACTAACTTTATCAAATGAGCTTGACTCTTATCCTTACAAGACTAAGAGGGTATAAAAACAAAACAAAACCGAGATTTCGTTTCAGTTATCAGACAAAGGAACTGGATATTGAAGAGCTCATAGAATTTACATACATGTAAGTACATTATGATTTCTATTGTGGCCATAGAGTCTGTGATCACATCATTAATTTGTTTGCGGGTGGGTGTTTATGCATACACACAAATGAAACTGCTGCTGGACATACCAAATGAAGTATTACTATTCCAGGTAGTTTAGATGAAAAGATCAGCAAATAAACCCAGGTCCTTCCCATGCAATACAAAAAAAAAAAAAAATGCTCTCTTATTTTCTGATGTATGTTGCCTTCTGATACCTCAGATTTGCCAAAGGCTTCTACTCAGACATAAGCCACTCCATTACACTAAGCAATTAGGGAAGCTAGTAGATATCAGTGTTCTCAGGGCAGCCGTTCTGCTCAACTAAATTATGATCCTTGTTTTGTATAATGACACACAATAGTAAACAAAATAACAAATATTCCGAAATAGTCTGTATCTTATTTAACATACTATTTCTATACTATTCAAGAAATTTCTTTTTTTTTTTTTATTTAACTGAATTTTTTTTTTAATTGAATGGTAACTATGTACATTAATGCACTTCTGGGCAAGAAATTTCTTAAAATAATCATCTCCTCACTTATAACAGTCTGACCAAAATTTAAATTAGAAGAATTTGCCTTCCAGAAGCTTACATGTCTTTTCATTTATTCTTCTCCCCTCTCCCACCAGAAATACAAGTCCTTTTACACACAGGTTAAACAGGGAAAGTATTTTACATTTATTTTAGTGAATCCAAACCTCCTAATATTAAGTCCTCTTCATTGTTAAAAATAATTTAATATTTAGGCTAGGCACCTATAGCTCAGCAGCTAGGGCACCAGCCACATACACCAGAGCTGGTGGGTTCGAATCCAGCCCAGGGCCTGCCAAACAACAATGACAACTGCAACCAAAAAAATAGCTGGATGTAGGGGGCAGCACATGTGGCTCAAGGAGTAGGGCACTAGCCCCATATACAGGTGTGGCGCATTCAAACTCAACCCTTGCCGAAAACTGCAAAAAAAATAGCCAGTTATTGTGGTGGATGCCTATAGTCCCAGCTACTTAGGAGGCTGAGGCAAGGAAATCATTTAAGCCCAAGAATTTGAGGTTGCTGTGAGCTGTGGCGCCACAGCACTCTACTGAGGGCGACAGAGTGAGACTCTGTCTCAAGATAATAATAATAATTTAATATTTAAAATGCATCACTACTGATCCTGTCCATCTAGAATTTCCACTTGACACCAATAAAGATTTGAACAATAGTACCCAATCTGAAGTCCCTAATCCTTCTAAGTGGAAGGGAACTGACACTTAACATTTAACACAGATCCCTAGAAAAGCATAGTAGGTGTCCTGGAAATATGCTCAACATTTCAAAAAACTAAATACAAATTATATGTATACAGAAGTAAAATTCCACAGGCTTTTACTTAATAAACACAGACTGGTAAAGTTTTCAAGGCATTTCACGAAAATATTCCTTTAGCTGGGCATGGTGGCTCACACCTATAATCCCAGCACTTGGGAGGCCAAGGCGGGTGGATTACCTGAGCTCAGGAATTGGAGACCAGCCTGAGAAGAGCAAGACCCTTTCTCTAAAAATAACCAGGTGTTGTGGCAGGCACCTGTAGTTCCAGCTGCTCCGGAGGCTGAGGCAAGAGGATTGCTTGAGCCTAAGAGTTTGAGGTTGCTGTGAGCTATGACACTACAGCACTCTACTAAGGGTGACAAAAAATATATATATTCCTTTAAACAGGTCCTCCTCTGGTGCTTATTCACACATTCAAAATACATAATATACAGCTCAATGCCTGTGGCTCAAGTGGCTAAGGTGCCAGCCACATACACCTAAGGTGGCGGGTTCGAATCCAGCCTGGGCCCGCCAAACAACGATGGC
>NW_003852554.1:963355-970527 GCF_000181295.1 Otolemur garnettii | reverse complement strand
TATTCCTCCATTATATTGTGAGCTCCCTGAAGGCAGGAACTATCCTAATCATCTTTGTATACCACCCAGAATAAAATGTTACTTTTGACAATGCATTTGACCAAGTCTCAGGAAAGATTTAATCTAGCTCAGCACCTGGTACACAGTAGGACTTAATAAGTACACATCTGTCAAGTATATTTACCAAAAATGAGGTCATTAAGTAATATACATACAGCAGTTAGAATACTAAGTGATACATAGTGTATATTCCATAAACATTAGTTATTATGTAACTTTACATAGGCATAAAGAAAACCTGAAGCCATTATTTAACATTTAATCTGGAAGTCAAAAACTCAGCACCTTTTATTAAGTTTTCAACTTGCTCTTATACCCTTTACCAACACAGGTTAAGTATCCTTTACCCAAAATGCTTGAGACCAAAACTATTTCAGATTCAGATGTTTTTGGATTGTGGAATATTTGCAAATACTTAACAAGACATATTGGGAAGGTCGGACATGGTGGCTCATGCCTATAATCCTAGCACTCTGGGAGGCTGAGGTGAGTGGATTGCCTGAGCATGGGAGTTCGAGACCAACCTGAGCAACAGCGGAGACCCTGTCTCTACTAAAAATAGAAAAACTGAGGCAAGAAGATTGCTTGGGCCCAAGAGCTGGAGTTGCTGTGAACTATGCCACAATGGCATTATAACCAGGGTGACAGCTTGAGATCTGTCTCAAAAAAAAGACATATTGTGGATGGGACTCAAATCTAAATCAAAATTCTTTTAAATTTCATATATACCTGACACATACGGCTTGAAGGCAATTTTAGGATATTTTTAATAATTTTGTGTACAACTATCAAACAGCAAAGGTGTCAGATAATGGAATTTTCTACTTGTGGCATCTTGTCAGCCCCCCAAAAGTTTCAGATTTGGGGGCATCTCAGATTTTGGACTATCAGATTAGGGATGGTAAACCTGTACAGCCACACCTTTCGTGAGAAAAAGAAAAATTTAGCCCATCAATAAGATCTCTTGATCCTGGCACGCAAGGGGAAAATAACATAGTTAGGTACTGCTCATCTCTAGACTTCGAGTGAAAGAAGAAATCAGGTTGATCTTAAATTTGAGTCTAAGTTAATTCTTTGTAGACCTCAGTTTCAGTCAACTGGCAAACAAGGGTGATGGGGAGTAGAAAAGAGCACCACTAAGGTTTTTTTTCTTGCTTTAACACTGTAGGGGCTTACAGCAAATGAAGAGCAAGAATCCTTCCTCAGCTTTCAACTCAATGCAAACAAGAACTTTTCAAAAATCAGCAAATGATGCCTTGAATTTGGGATCAAAGAGCCAACGTTTCAATTACCCCTGCTGTGTAATTTTGAGCAAGACCCAAACTCTCTGGATCTCAATTTCCTCACCCTGTAAAGCGAAGTTGTTGGACAACGTGAACTCCATTTAAAATTCATCATACTCTGATGTTTTATGAAATAAATACTTCTTAAGGAAATATTGAGTTACCAACTGAGTCACCCACTATTAGAGATGTTTAGAGGTCTCCTGCATAAACCAAAAAGAGAATTTCGGGTCTAGGAAAAAACCTCACAAGGCTTCTACAATTCACCCAACTGAGACCCAAGTTCCCTCTAATATTCTTGGAAGAGTCACTCGACCATTCTAGTAATGGAGAACTACCCATGGAAACAAGCCACTTCAACTTAGGCCAACTATGATGCAAAATTCTTTTACTGGAGCCACACCACCCTCTAGTAACTTTCGCCCATTAGTAGTACCTCTCTTTCATTTAAGAGCCCGGCAAGTATTTTTGGATGGAGACAACATGCGCCTTAAAATCTCCCCAACTCCATTAACCTTTCCTCAGAACACAGTACCAAGACTCCCTCACCATCCAGGATGCCGTCCTCAGAGAAACCTCCATCCCTGATTGCCAAAATTACCCGAATAGCTCTTCCCATTCTGAGATCTCGGAACGCAAAAGATTTCCCACTTGCCCAGCTGACACCACACGGAAGCCCCTCATTGCCCTTGCCACCTCTACCCAAGGAAGCATCTGGGGTGAGAAGTATGCCCTGTTGCTCCTTCGGGAGATGCTGTGACAAGTGACGGCGGCACCAACAGAGAGGCCCGCACCCTGTTCTCCTCCCCAGTCCAAGCCTTCTCCCTCACCGGTATTGCTTGGGGTCGCTGGGAGACTTGACGATCTCAGGGTCTCCAGCATTACTGAGAGACCCCCTCCTCCGTCGCTCGTCCTCAGATTCATCTGCTCCTAGACGGGCAACCCGGCCGCTCTCGCCCAAATCCTGCCCATTGGGCTGCACGTCAGGGCAACTGCAGGTAGACTTCGCCTTGTTCCTTCCTGGCATGGTCAGAGTAGGAAAAGGTCTGGCAGCAGCAGCGTCTTCGCACCGACCCCGCGCCCCGATTCTCCACAGAGCCGCAAGCTCCCGCCCGGCCTCACACCACAACTTCCTCCCGGTGGCACAGACTGCAGCTACCGTGACTCTCCTCAGCATTCACCACCACGCTGGAGCGATGGACATCCCGCTTCCCAGGGCCCACCTCCTCCTCCTACTCTTCCAGCCGCTCCTCCTCCGCCGCGTTCCAGAGGCGGTGGCGGCCGGCGCTGGTGCTGCCGCAGCCGCTGGGGAGGACAGGCCTGAACCCCTCCCCCAATCCGGTCTCCCTCACACCAAGTTCCCTCATCCCCCACCTCCTCCCGGCCGCCGATGACGCTACTAGTTCTAGCCAATCATGAGGCAAGAAAGCAGTCACACTCACATAAGCAACCAATGGGAACACGGAAGAAGAGCAACCAAAGTGACCGGGCCAAGTCTCGGAACACCCAGAGAGCATTTCGAAACCTGAGGTGGGCGTGGCGAGGGAGAGGAGGTGGAGAGAGTGGCGCGGAGGACGACGGGAAAGGGCGTATAGGCGGCTGCGCCGCATTTGTGACGTAGGACAGGGAGTTGGTCCGAAGCAGGTACTCAATGGTGCTCCGCGTCTCAGAGAAAAATATTCCCCCAATGGAAAAAAAAAAAACGAGAAAAGAGTGGTGAGAATGAATTCCAGAGTTTTTTGTTGTCTATTTTCCTATTTGTGTCATAGTTTGTGCACTCTGCCTCTCAGATCCAGGGCGGAGCTTTCGGCAGTGACTCAGCTCGTAGAAAAGCAGAGCGCCGGAAGTCTTTTCCTACCCTGCCGGATAGAGGCATCTTCGGAGCGGAGCTGAGTGTAGCAAATGAGCGACTGCGCTTTTCTGCTTGACCGCCTGTCAAATCCTAATGCTTTTCACCCTCCGGGCTTAAAGTAATTAGAAGACCGTTGTGAATGTGCTCAGTCATCCCTCTGAAGACATTTTTTTAGCTCCTTCACGGACTAAAGCCCTCCGTTATGTTCAGCCAACTTTAAAACTTTCTTCTTTTTAACTTAGGTACATGGGGATCTCATTTTCTTGCCAGGCTGGTGGTGAACTCTTGGCCTCAAGCGTTCCTCCCACCTGGGCCCACCCAAATTGTTGAGATTACTGGCATTAGCCGCCGCGTCTGACCTGAGGCAACATTTACTTAGCAGCTATAGCGTGTCAAGCTGCTGCCTTCAGGTCTCTTGTAGAGTTTTTTCTGCTTGCAGTGGCCCTTGGAGGTCAATCTAGAAATGTGACTGAAACAGACAAATGAAAAATAAAAAGCAGCTGATGTTAATGAGATTCGATATACTGACTATGGGGCAAGACATCATAGCATTTACAAGCAGTAGACTAAGTATATATGAATGAATGATAAAAGACTTGAAGCAGGAAAATGTGTTGATCGTTATTGCATATGTGTTTTCAAGGCCTCTTCTGAGCTCCAAACACAGGAAGTACAACCAAGAACAAAACAAAAACCCTTGCTTCTGTGGAGCTTGCCTTCTAATGGAAAGAAACAAATAAGTGATATTAAAAACTGTGAATGCTATAAAAACACAATACAGGATAGGAAGGTAAGGCTGTGGCAGCCGCTGGAGGATGGGAAGATTCAGGTAGGAAATGAAACCGGAACTCGGACAGTAGATGAAACAAATTGAAAAATACTGTCCAAATATCCTCATTTGTTTCCAGACACTTTTTCAAGAACTTAGCAGTGTTTTAAACTAAGCAGCTTTACTAAACTTCCCTCTTTTTGGAGCAGTGTTTTTTCTTTTTATCTTCATTTCTTAGGATAGTTCCCCACTATATAGTAAAACAGTAAATGTTTATTGTTTACAGTAAAACATTTACCGTAAATGTTTGTTGTTGAATGACTACCTGAAGTGACATACTTATGTTGAGGGTTTTTTTTTCTCTCCAAAGCAATAATGTCATAAGAAATCTAAAAGTTTAGCTAGTAATTAAAGTTTTCTAACTAGAAGCAAAGAAAAGTCACATTAGTTCGATTTTGAACATGTTAAGTTTGAATCATTTATGAGCTACACAAATGAAGACCAAGTCTGGAGCTCAGAAGAGAGACTTACATTAGAAATAAAAACCTGAGGTTTATCTCTAGATAACAACCAAAGCCTACTGCATGAGATCACCTATGCTGTGAATGTGAAGTGAAAAGGACCCAAGGAGCAAGGGTTGAGGAGCTTGCAGAAGAGGAAGAACCCACAAAAGAAACTGGAAAGGAAATACCAGAGTGGTAAATGGAAAAACTAGAAGAATGTGATATCTCCGGAAAAATACCTCTCTGATATTGACCCAGTACATGTCAAAAGTGTCACATTAGATGTATGCAGTATAAAATATAAAAATCGTCAAGAGAGCCTAGAAGTACTTTGGTCTGGCTTCTTCAAGTATAAAGACAAATACCTACCTAGGGAAGTGAAGCTCACTAGTGACCTCTGGCATAGCCAGAACTTCTGAACCAGAAGTGTTGTTTCTCATTGAAAACAAATTAGAAAGTTGCCACTCCTCATTTGAATATTCATAGTTACTGTAAATATTATTTCTTAGAAAAAATAGGTAAGTTAGGCTATTACCATTTTATAGGAAATTGAGGCGTTAGAAAGTTGAAAAGATCTGTCCCAAAGAAAGGGCACAAAATTATAGCTTTTAACCCATTTACACAGAAAACTTACAGTATTTAAGTGTTTTTTTGTTTGTTTGAGACAGAGTCTCACAAGGTCACACTCCGTAGAGTGCTGTGTTGTCACAGCTCACAGCAACCTCCAGCTCTTCGGCTTCAGGAATACTCTTGTCCCAGAGTAGCTGGGACTAATGACACCTGCCACAACACCTGGCTTTTTTTTTTTTTTTTGAGACAGTCTCACTTTCTTGCCCTGGTAGAGTGCTATGACGTCATAGCTCATAACAACCTCAAACTGTTGGGTTTAAGTGATTCTCTTGCCTCATCCTCCCAAGTAGTTAGGACTTAAGGTGCCTACCACAGCACCTGGCTATTTTTTGTTGTTGTTGTTGGAATTGTTGTTTAGCTGGCCCAGGCTGGGTTCAAACCCACCAGCTTGGATGTATGTGGCCAGCACCCTACCCCTTGAGCTACGGATGCTGCCAGGCTATTTTATTTTATTATTTTTTTTTAATTGTAGTTGTCATTGTTTGTTAGCTGACCCAGGCTAGGTTCCAGGCTGGGTTCGAACCCACCAACATTGGTGTATGTGGCTGGCACCATAACCACTGAGCAATGGGCGCTAAGGCTAAGGGTGTGTGTGTGTGTGTTTTATTTCCATTCTTCAGCCACCCTACCCCTCTTTTCATTTTTACCTAAAGGATTTTCCTCCCATTGTATTTGGTGACACTTTTATCCCTTTAGTCTTTTTTTTTTTTTTATTTTTTGGTAATTTATACCAATGCCTATTATTCTGATGAAAGTTCACAAGTCATGAAAATTGAAAACATCTCATTTCCATGTTTGATGTTTACCTCTGAACATTATTTTGTCAATACAATGACTGTCTACCAGAGTGACAAATCTGACCCTTCTAAAATTCAAAATTAAATTATTCCTAACCTCATTATCCACCTTTATATTTGAAAGCCAGGGTAAGACAGAAATATGGAATGTTAATTCAACATTGCATATATTGGGAGTGGTATGAGCCCATTAAAGTCTCAAGTCCCAAATTATCTCTCTTATTCCAGTGTCTAAAATTCTCCATTATCAATTCATTGTCCTCTTATAACTCCTCTTAAATGCCAATAACACTCTTGAAAAAATGAAAAACTAACTCAGTTTTGTGAATGGAAATACTTTATTGCCTTTGTTTTGAAGAACACTCTGGACAACTTGAAATGATTATGAACCTGGGGTGGACAAAGAGGTTGTTAAATGTGAGAAGCACCAAAAGAGGAAGTAGGTAACAAAGTATTACCTACTTCAAAAGTTTGTTTAGGGCCCGCGTACTAGGAAATTATACCTTTGGAGCTGTAGTTATTAAATGTCCTACCCACTGATTGCTATCCACATCTGGCAACTTTGTATCTAGGTCAAGCAGCAGGCTTGTTTTTATGGAGTCCTCTTGGGAGACTAAATGTGTGCGTAAGATAACAAGGAGATTCTGTGACTAAAAATAATTTTCTCTTATAAACATAAGTTTAACCTAAAGCTGCCTCCTGACATATTTTGAGTTCAACCTAAAAGTTTCTCAGTACATAGTAAACCTAACTGAATGTGTAAATAGGCTATATTTCTTATACTGGTTGCTGAGTTTTGGCCCATCACAGGCAGCTAGCTGTTGAAATGGTGTTTAAATAAGGCAAACATAAACAGTAACCAATCAGGCTGTTTCTGTACCTCACAGCTCCCAGCCACTATTTTCTGTTGAAAATGCCATACAAGGTCACTGCTGGAACCAAGAAGATGAGTAATGTGAGTCCTGTTTTCATGGGAATTAGTAAATTAAACAATTTGCTTTTGTTATTTGTTTAACTTTCACACATGTCAAACCTCAAAGCCACCCCCAGCTGGTATAATATTTTGTGCCAAGCCTTTTATTTTCATTAACTCATTTAATCCTCATGACAGCCTAAATCTGCTATTCACCAATTTCTAGATAAAGAGATTGAGATTCACGGGCAGTGCCTGTGGCTCAGTGAGTAGGGTTCCGGCCCCATATACTGATGGTGGCGGGTTCAAACCCAGCCCTGGCCAAACTGCAACCAAAAAAATAGCTGGGTGTTGTGGCGGGCGCC
>NW_003852554.1:934085-963115 GCF_000181295.1 Otolemur garnettii | reverse complement strand
TTTTTTTTGAGACAGAGTCTCACTATGGCACCCTCAGTAGAGTGCTTTGGCATCACAGCTCACAGCAACCTCAAACTCTTAGGCTTAAGCCATTCTCTTGCCTCAGCCTCCCAGTAGCTGGGACTATATTCGCCTGGCACAATGCCCAGTTATTTTTTTGTTGCAGTTGTCATCACTGTTTTAGCAGGCCCAGATCAGGTTCGAACCCACCAGCCCCTTTATAGGTAAAGAAATTGAGATTCAGAGAAGTTAGATAACTTGCACAAAAATCACACAAGAAAGTAAAACTACCAAAATTTTGAACTATGGGGCGGCGCCTGTGGCTCAAAGGAGTAGGGCCCCGGCCTCATATACTGGAGGTGGCAGGTTCAAACCTGGCCCCAGACAAAAAAAAACTGCAAAATTGCAAACTATGTTTCTGATTGCAAAGATTATATTCTTTCAGGGCAGTGCCTATGGCTCAAAGGAGTAGGGCGCTGAGCCTATATGCCAGAGGTGGTAGGTTCAAACCCAGCCCTGGCCAAAAACTGCAAAAAAAAAAAAAAAGATTATATTCTTTCATCTCTCTCTCTCTCTTTTTTTCTGAGACAGAAACTCTGTCACCCTCAGTAGAGTGTCACTGTGTCATAGCTTACACAGCAACCTCAAACTCTTGATCTCAAGCAATCCTCCTGCCTCCTGGCTGGCTTTTCTATTTTTAGGAGAGAGAGGGTCTCATTCTTGCTTAGGCTGGTCTGAAACTCCTGAGTTGAAGTGATCCTCCTGCCTCAGCCTCCCAGAGTGCTAGGATTACAGGTGTGAGCCACTGTACCTGGCCTCTTTTTTTTTTTTTTTTTTTTTTTTTTGAGGCAGAGTCTCACTCTGTCACCCTGGGTGGAATGCCATGGCATCATAACCTCAAATTCCTGGGCTCAAGCCTCCTGAGTAGCTGGGACTACAAGTGCCTACCACAATGCCTAGCTAGCTTTTATATTTTTAGTAGAGACAGATCTGACTCCTGCTCAGACTGATCTGGAACTGAGCAAGGGATCCATCCTCCCACCTCAACCTCCCAGAGTACTAGGATTACATGAATGAGCCACTGGGTTCAGCCTCCTCCATCTCTTAAATGTTGCCTGTCAAATACTTAAACAGACTTCTAATCTCATTAATTTGGTCATGGATATTCCCTTTTGTGGTTAACCTCCAGTCTAATCTTTAAATACAATGTGCAAAGTAACAAATGTTATAATTTATGTATTACAAAAAGACAGTTCATAGCTATCATTAAAAAAGGATCTGGCTTTCCAACAGCCTGCCTTTCTTTTGAATAATTATTTATTTAGTTAGTTAGTTAGTTATTTTTGAGACAGAGTCGCCCTCGATAGAGTGCTGTGGTGTCACTGCTCACAGCAACCTCCAACTCTTGGGCTTCAGCTATTCTCTTGCCTCCGCCTCCCAAGTAGCTGGGATTACAGGAGCCCGCCACAATGCCCAGCTATTTTTTTGTTGCAGTTGTCGTCGTTTAGCTGGCCCCGGATGGGTTCAATCCTGCTAGCCTCAGTGTATGTGGCTGGAGCCGTAACCACTGTGCTATGGGCACAAAGTCTGAATAATAATTTATAAAAGTCACTTTTTTAGGTGGGGCTAAGCAAGCCAGGCATCTGTGCTCAAGGTGTGTAGAAACATTATGATGACTGGTGTTAGAGCATGAGCAGAGTGTAAGGAAGGTGATCATGTGAGCTCATGGTGTGAAGTGTTAGAGTCTAAGCAGAGTGAGGAGGGGAGGGATGAGGACAGCAGTGGCAATTTGTCATTGTTTACAAACAGGGCTGATTTACCAAGTAAGTAAATGTGTTGAAGATAATGGGAACCAGGTTTCTTACGGTGGGAGAAAGGAGTTACAAATATGGAAAGACAGAAAATTAGTATGAACCTGGGTATTGGGTTGGATTTAGAGGTATCATTGAGAACTGGTGACTTTCAAACATAGATATGTGTATGTAAGTGTGTGTGTGTGTGTATGCACATATATGACATATTCTCTAGCTGTGTTTACTGAGAGGGCCTAGGAACAGTGACCCCCCAATGGCAATGAACACACCTACTACCTCCATCTTGGCTTCTAAATTCTATTCTCCCCTAAAAGGCTGTTTTTCACTACAAGCAACCAGAGCTTTTTGGAGAAATGACTGATTCCAAGGCTAGGGCAGAGAATGTGCAAAATGAGCCTGGAACATCTTGTTATGTCATAAGATAAGGAAGAGTTCATAGCATGAAGAGTACATGTCAAAAAGAGCTCTCACTTTCAGGGGCCAGCATGGGACAATTTGAGCATCAAAATAACTAGTGACATCATATAAAATAGGAATTGATGCATCTAAACTCATGAATGAATGAGAGGAGAGAGCTTTTGTTATAGTGTAATGACAATGATGAATGTAGAAGAGATGGTGGAATTAGAAAATCTCCTTTTGGCAACCATAATATTAATTCAACCAAGAAACCTCTATGTATGCTAAACTACATTTTTTGGTGAAAATTTGATGAGGAATAGGATATTAACATAGTCTCAAAGTACCTTCCCCACAAAATACTTATGAATTAAGAAAGAACAAAGAATAACTCTACAAAGGAAAATCCCGGTGAACACCATTTAATCTGTGAACACAGTTAACATTAGTAATGGGACAAATTTAAATTGTTACCACCTGATAGTATGTGATAAGGACAACCCAGTGACTGATAATATCTGATAAGGCTGAGCCCAGTGGCTCACTTCTGTGCCATTCCTGCCAAAAATGCATAACCTGAATCTAATCAAGAAGAAATATCAGGCAAATCGAACTTGAGGGACACTCAATAACTCACATATGATCTTTATAAGTATTAAGGTCTTGAAAGTCAAAGAAAGACTAAGGATATATTTTGTTTTGCTTTGTTTTTGAGACAGAGTTTCTCTTTGTCGCCCTTGGTAGAGTGCTGTATCATCATAGCTCACAGCAACCTTAAACTCTTAGGCTCAAGTGATTCTCTTGCCTCAGCCTCCTGAGTAGCTGGGATTATAGGCACCCACCACAATACCCAGCTGTTTTTAGAAACAAAGTCTCACTCTTGCTCAGGCTGGTCTCGAATTCCTGAATCCAAGGGATCCTCCCATTACAGCCCCCCAGAGTGCTAGAATTACAGGCATGAGCCACCACGCCTAAGGATATGTTCTGATTAAAGATAAATGACATGTGATAACTAAATGCATCACTTTTAATGCCATTATTGCGACAATGGCTAAATTTGAATGGTTTCTGTAGATTAGATGATACAATAGTAATGTTAATTTTCTGATTTTGAGAGAATTTGTGAGTGATGAGCCATTGTTTGGGCATTCTGAAGGTTTGGGGGGATTAAAGATTTCCTTATACTGTTCTTGTAACTTTCCTGTAAGTCTGAGATTATTTCAAAACAAAAAGGAAAAAATAGTACTAAGGGCGACAGAAAGTACAATTTGAAACTTTGGAATGGATTACCAATGTCTTAAATTTACAATGTAATTCCTGGAATTGTGGGCAGAAAAACAGTGCTTGTTAGAGTGATTTTAAATAATGGTAGCTATTCTTCATCTACCCAAACTCTCCAACATCCTGCTGAAGACCTGCTTCCTCCTGGAAGCCTCCTTCAATGATTCTGACCCACTCTCATTATCCGTTCTATATCTAAGCTCAGGATATATATTGTTGGTATCACTTCCTTGGCCCTTAATCGTATATAACCTGTGACTTCTCTTGTACTGTCTCTTCTCTTGTTTTATATAATTTTTTTTTTTTTTTAGACAGAGCCTCAAGCTATCCCCCTGGGTAGAGTGCCATGGCATCACACTCACAGCAACCTCCAACTCCTGGGCTCAAGCGAGTCTCCTGCCTCAGCCTCCCAAGTAGCTGGGACTACAGGCGCCCGCTACAAGGCCTGGCCATTTTTTGGTTGCAGCCATCATTGTTGTTTGGCAGGCTGGGCTGGGGATTCGAACCCGCCACCTTAGGTGTATGTGGCTGGCGCCTTAGCCGCTTGAGCCACAGGCGCCGAGCCTGTTTTATATAATTTTGAGCTCCTGTTTAAATCTTCTCAAGAATGTTATTTCCCTAATTATATTGTAATCAGTTCAGGAGCAGACACCACATATTATCATGTTTTCTTCCCAAAGTACTTAACATGTACACATGTTCACATTTCCACATCCCAAGGACTGTCAAATAATAATTAATCTAGCTTAGCAAATATTTTTTGCATCCCAACTATGTGTCAGGCACTGTAAATAATAATTTCTTATTGCACTTTATGATACACCTGCACGTATCCATTATCTCACTTGTTCATAACAACTCTGTAACGTAGGTGCCACCACATGATAAAACTGCAGAGAGGAACTGTGGTTTACTGAAGGTCACACAGCTGTTGAATAGCAGGATTGGGATGCCAACCTCCACCTTCAGATTCCAATTCCAGAGCTTTTCCACCACCTTGGAAACAGGTTACAAGCCTGGACTAACTGATGGACATATCTATCAATGGATTATTTTTCTTTTGCTGCTGTAACAGATCACAAATTTAGCGGCGTAAACAACACAAAAGTATTATTTTACAGTTTTTTGAACAGAAATCTGACACAAGTTTCATTGGGTTAACCTGAGGGGGTCAGCAAAATCTAAAAGCCCTAGAAGAGAATCTGTTTCTTAAACAGATTCCTTGCCATTTCTGGCTTCTAGATCTTTCTCACGTACTTTGACTTGTGCCCCACTTCCTCCATCTTCAAAGCAAGCAACATCGCATCCCTCTGCACCTTTCTTCCATAGTTACATCTTCTTCTGAATATCTTCCTCTGACCCCATTCCACTTTTAAAGACTCTTGTGATTTTGTTGGATCCACTCTAATAATCCAAAATAATCTCCCTATTTTAGGGTCAACTAATTAGCAACCTTAATTCTCCTTCGCCATCTTCACAGATTCAGAGAACATTATTCTGCCTAGTGTGTGTACGTTCTTCAAAGTTTCACTTCCTAAAGATCTATTGAGCTTTAACTCATGATGTGATATTAAACATTCTTTCATCTACTGAAACTCAATCATTAGATTCCAACAGGACAATTTGTTTACTGACATATTAAATTTTAGCAATTAGTTTCTGTGGGCTTGGCACCTGTGGCTCAAGTTGCTAAGGCGCCAGCCACATACACCTAAGGTGGAGGGTTCGAATCCAGCTTGGGTCTGCCAAATAACAATGATGGTTGCAACCAAAAAATAGCCGGGCATTGTGGTGGGCGCCTGTGGTCCCAGCTACTTAGGAGGCTGAGGCAGGAGAATCACTTGAGCCCAGGAGTTAGAGATTGCTGTGAGCTGTGATGCCACGGCACTCTACCCAGGGGGACAGCTTGAGGCTCTGTCTCAAAAAAAAAAGGCAATTCGTTTCTGTGAACAATAAACCAGAGTTGGATTTACAAAAATTAGTATCCTTTAAATTTACTAGCTTGTCATTCAACAAATAAGAAAATTGAGGCCAGAGACATTAAGTGACTTTTCCAAGGACCCAAAGCTAGTAAGTGGCAGAACAGGAATTCAAACGTAGGTCCTGCTATAATACAAAGCTCATGGCTTTTCTATTACACCATTTCCTCACCAATAATAGCTATTCCTAGGGCCTAATTCAAATGCTTGTGATTTAGACATAACTTGTTTCTTTGGATCATCCACTTCTTATGGACTGTCTTGAAAATTCAAATCCATGCAGTGGACACAATACATTGCAGAAGATATTTGACATTCAATGTATTTAAAATGTGTAGTTTCCATTAAGCAAAAGTGATTAACCCCAGTGGTCCCTAACCCAGAGTGCTTCTTAACTTTGCTGAAAGGTCAGTTTAAAGCAGTTCCTATAATCCTGATATGTGGGAAATGTCCCTTAATAAATCAGCCCCATCAATCTCCTAGCATCCAAGTCTTAACTTTGCTGTACTCTTCTCATTGTATATGTGTCTTATTTGGAAATTATATTCTACAATGATAATCCTAAGGTAAAAGGTTTTGCAAGTTTTCAGATAAATTTTTTGGTAATACTGAGGATCTAATATAGAGTAACAAGAAGTTGTCATAGGTGATCCCAAGTCAGCTTAAGAAGTAGTATGTTATAATAGAGAAAGGAGCCCTGAGTTAAACTCAAGACTTAAGAGCCATATGGTCTAGAAAAAATTATGTTATGGGTGGTGCCTGTGGCTCAGTGGGTAGGGCGCCAGCCCCATATACCAAGGGTGGCAGGTTTGAACCCAGCCCCAGACAAACTGCAACAAAAAAATAGCTGGGCATTGTGGCAGGTGCCTATAGACCCAGCTACTTGGGAAGCTGAGACAAGAGAATCACCTAAGCCAAGGAGTTGGAGGTTGCTGTGAGCTGTGACACTGTGGCACTCTACTGAGGGCAATAAAGTGAGATTCTGTCTCTAAAAAAAAAAAAGAAAGAAAATATTATGTTATTTCCTTAAGCCTCAGCTTTAAAAAAAAAAAGGAATATTCCCATTTAATTGTGAGAATTAATTAAAATGAATAATGTACAAGTGTGTTGCAAAGGAAGAGAAAACTATATATGATAGATGTGTGCATGAGTGTATAAGCAGACAATTGTGAAAGAAAGGAAAGTCCTGTTGGCATGAATGTGGAGAAAAGGGAACACTTCTACACTGCTGGTGGAAATGCATATTAATTTGTTCCTTTTGGAAAGACATCTGGAGAACACTGAGAACTAAAAATAGACCTGCCATTTGATCCTGCAATTCCTTTATTGCAGAAGACTAAAAATCGAATTACAACAAAGATATTTGTATCAGAATGTTTATTGCAGCCCAATTCATAATTGCTAGGTCATGGAAGAAGCCAAATGCCCATCAACCCACGAGTGGATCAATAAATTGTGGTACATGTACACCATGGAATACTATGCAGCCCTAAAGAAGGATGGAGCCTTTACCTCCTTCATGTTTATATGGATGGAATTGGAAAATGTTCTTCTTGGCAAAGTATCTCAAGAATGGAAGAAAAAGTATCCAATGTACACAGCCCTACTTTGAAACTGATTCATAGCTTTTATAGGTATGTCATAACCTATTTATAGCCTTAGAATATGGGAGGGGGTGGGAGGGGGAGGTAAGGGGGGCAGATGGGGGAGGGAGGGTGATTGGTGGGGTCACTTCTATGGTTTATCTTACAAGGGTTACAAGTGAATCTTTCTAAAAGCAGAGTATGAACGTTTTAACTCAATAATTAAGAAAATGACATGAAGGTTATGTTAACCAGTTTGATGAGAGTATTTAAAAATGTATATGAAAACAGCACACTGTACCCCATGATTGCATTAATGTACACAGTTATGCTATAAGAAATAAAAAAAAAAAAAAGAAAGGAAAGTCCTAGAAGAGGCTGGGTTCAAATCCTGACTCTGCCATTTGTGTGATCTTGAACATGTTAGAAACTCTTTTTAATTTTTTCATGATAAAATACATCCTTCATAAGGTTTTTGTGAGGACTAAATGAATTTGTGCTCAAAGGTCAGTTATTACAGAGTCTGGCCCAAGGTGTATGTTCAACAACTATCTGCTATATGTATGTAAAATATACAGTATAAAGATCTGATGACTTTACCTAATTCACTTGATGAAGCTGGAATAAGTGATTTCTTGAGTAACCACAAGGTGGAGCTAGAGGCACAGGAATGGATATCTTGTTCTTCAGCAGGACTCTTTCGCCTTAAGCGGGGAAAGGAAGTAGCCGTTCAATCTGGGTTTTGTTAGAACAGATCCTATTTCTCTCTAAGCCACCATCTGTGTTCCTTTGTCATGAGAGCCTTTGGGTTTTTCGTTTGTTTTGTTTTGTTGTTTTCAAAAAGAGAGTTGCATCCGGGTGCGGTGGCTCCTGCCTGTATTCTTAGCACTCTGGAAGGCAAAAGCAGGAGGATCCCTCGAGCTTCGGAGTTTGAGACCAGCCTGATGGATAGTAAGACTCCTGTCTCTACTAAAAATAGAAAAATTGGCCATATAGTGGTGGGCACCTGTAGTCCCAGCTACTCAGGAGGCTGAGGCAAGAGGATTGGTCAAGCCAAGAGTTTGAGGTTGCTGTGAGCTATTCTGATGCCAGGGTACTCTACTCAAGGTAACAGAGTAAGACTTGGTCTAAAAAGGAAAAAAAAAAAGGAAGAAAGAAAAGAAAAAAGAAAGAGAGAGAGAAAAAGAGAGAGAGAAAGGAGCATTCAATAGGTGTTAATAATGTAAAATTCACTTCCTTTGGAGAAAATGTGGTATCTGACACATAAAACATAACTATATAGTTATGAGAGAAAACTTTGAATACACTTCATTTTCTTTTCATTCCTCAGCCCAGAGGCCAGAGGCAGCTTTTGGCTACGCCCTCTCCTGTGTCTGACTTCCTGTTTCTCAGAGCCCAATCATCTTTCCAAAAGGGACACTTATCATTTCTCCCATGAAGCCCATTGAGTCCAAAGCAAATAGGACTCCTAGAAGTCTAGCTTAGCATCCCAGGATTCCAAGGGTGCAGATTCCGTTTCGGTTGTTCTCAGAGGACCACTTTGAAGACATATTTTGATAAGCTCATTAAAAACTCAACTCATTACTTCCAGGCATGATCTTGTAGGCTAAGTACCTATTATAATTAGAACCTCATGAAAATCACAAAAATCCACCTAAAAGATGAAAGTATTATTAAACACCAGCCTCAAAGTGCCACTGCTTTCAAGACTCAGAAGAGCATTGCTATAGAAACAGAGCTTTGATCCCCCCCAAATCTAACTGGATAAGAGAAACCCCTTCATTTCTTTGTATAAATAAAGGATAAGTTGAGATTACTCAAGTGAAGGAAAATGAAAGAGGGAAAGATCACTCCAGGCAAAGTTCCAATACTTGAAAAGGGGTCAAAGAAAAGAAGGCAATGCTCTTACAGATTCGAGAGTAATTATAATGTGTGACTCAACTGCAAAGGTTGAAAGGGGAACAGCAAGAGTTAAAAGTGGAACAGTTAAGCTGGAGATAAATCATTTAGCCTTGTATTTTATGTTAAAGAGTAGGTATAGACTTTATCCTGAGACCAAAGGCGAGCCACCAAAGGGCATCCAGGTGAGGCAAGACAAGGTCATTTCATGCTTTAGAAAGATCTTTCTGGGCTGGACACAGTGGCTCATACCTGTAATCCTAGCACTCTGGGAGGCCGAGGCAGGAGGATTCCTTGCACTCAGGAGTTCCAGACCAGCCTGAGTAAGAATGAGACCCCATTTCTACTAAAAATAGAAAAATTAGCAGGGCATTATGGCAGGTGCCTATAGTCCCAGCTACTTGGGAGACTGAGGCAAGAGGATTGTTTGAACTGAGGAGTTTGAGGTTGCTGTGAGCTAGGCTGACAACCTGGCATTCTAGGCTGGGGCAACAGAATGAGACTCTGTCTCAAAAAGAAAAAAGAAAGATCATCCTGGTTGCAAGATGAAGAATGGAAGAAAGCAAGACTGGTGGAAGGTGTGCTGCAGATCTGCTTCTGTCTCCAGATACAGTAAGTCCTCACTTAACACGGTCAGAAGGTTCTTGGAAACTGCAATTTAAAGTGAAATAACATATTGAAACAAATTTGTACTATAGGCTAATTCATACAAACAAAAGTTACATTCCTATGGCATATTTCTGTTCACAAAACATCACCAATCTTCTAAGTAGGGACCCAAAACACCTCTGTAAGAAGAAACCGGAGTACTCAGAGAATCCATGGGAAGCATGCTCAGAGTCCACGTAGACAGTAGCCCTTACTGGGGATATTTTTTTTTCCTCATCTATGTTAATAATGAAACAATATTGTTAACGAAACAGTGAATAAAAGTACGTTACTCAAAGACTTGCTGTACTCGCTCTCCCCTACTCCACCTGCTCTCAGTCCCTGAAGTTTGACCTGTGTGAGCTCCCAACAGGCTCCTTTGCCCTCTAGCTTTTGGTTGGGTCCAGCTTTGGGAGATAGCAGAAGGAGGTCAGAGGACAGGGGGAAAAAGAGGTCCAAGTGTTTATTCCCCAGATCCCTCCTTACTGAGTCACTGAGTGGGGATACTTCCCTCCATCAGAAGCCATAGCTCTTAGCAGGCTCCATACCACTGCCCTCTTCAGATCCTGGTAATCACTGCCTCTCCTTACTCCGATGACTATTTGGGTAGTAATGATCTCCACTGTTGCTAACGCTGAGGGAACTTTGTTCCCTTGTTGATCTCCCTAAACCTTGCACGCATTTTGTAAATAGTTTCTTTATTAAATACTCCTCAATTACCTAGTTGGAGTGTACCATCTGTTTCCTGCCAGACTCTGGCTGAAAAGAAAGAAACCTGTAATATTATATGTGATAGCTAAAATTTATTATATTCCAGCCAGGAGTTCCAGACCAGCCTGAGCAAGAATGAGACCCCATTTCTACTAAAAATAGAAAAATTAGCAGGGCATTGTGGCAGGTGCCTATAGTCCTAGCTACTTGGGAGACTGAGGCAAGAGGATTGTTTGAACTGAGGAGTTTGAGGTTGCCTCCAAGCAATCTACATACATTAACTTGTTTAATGCTCTTAGAAACCCTATAAAGTATCCCTCTTTTACAGATGTGGAATCTGAGATAATAGATTGCCAAAGTTGCACAGTTACCGAGAGCACTAAGCTGGAATTCAAATCTACGGAGTCTCTTTCCCAAGTCTGTTCCTTTTTTTTTTTTTTTTCTTGTTAGAGTCTCACTTTGTCCCACTCGGCAGATTGCAGTGGTGTCACAGCTCACAGCAACCTCCAACTCCTGGGCTTAGGCAATTCTCTTGCTTCAGCCTCCCCAAGTAACTGGGACCACAGGCACCTGCCACAAAACCCTGCTATTTTTTGTTGCAGTTTGGCCAGGGCTGGGTTTGAATCCGCCACCCCCAGTATATGGGGCTGGCGCCCTACTCACTGAGCCATAGGTGCCACCCAAGTTTCATAATTATCTTACATGAAAGAAACCCCGTTGACATGCGTTTCTGCAAATAATCGTGACCTAAGGCTTCAGTGGAGGCTTAGCACCACAGAGGAGGTCCATGGGGGCTAGCTGGATCTAGGGAAGCTTCAGAAGGCTTCCTGCAAGGCATGCTGGCTCAGCACTGGGCCTTGGAGGGTGGGTGAGTTGTGGGGAAGGGATTCCCACTATAGACAAAGGCACAAGCCACGAAGGAGCTTTTGGGGACTGAGTGGGAACGTTTGTGAGGTGGAGGAAGGGGAGGCAGGACATGAATAGTCTTGAACTGAAGAATCTGGACTTGATTACATGGCTAGTCAGGGGCCAGAGAAGCCACTTAAGAAAGTACACATTTTTTAGGGGTGTAGTGATGCCTGTAATCCTAGCACTCTGGGAGGCTGAGGCAGAAGGATTGTTTGAGCTCAGGAGTTTGAGACCAGCCTAAGCAATAGAGCAATTTAATAGAGACTCTGTCTCTATTAAAAGTAGGAAGATTAGCCAGGCATGAGTCCCAGCCACTTGGGAGGCTGAGGCAAGAGGACTGCTTGAGACAGGAGTTTGAGGTTGCAGTGAGCTATGCCGATGCCACTGCACTATACCTAGGATGACAGAGTGAGACTCTTTAAAAAAAAAATCAGGATAGTCAGATACATGTTTTAGAAAGAGCAGTCCAGTGAGGAAAGGGGAGGTGGCTGAGATTTGCAATGAGGGCTTAGGGCTCAGCATCTGTGACAGCCATCAGGGGTAGGTATCTGTCTGTCTGTCCTCAGTTGAACTAATTGGCAGTAACTTGCATGTTGCTAGTCTTATGGGAGAGAAAACATTCCTTTGAACTTCATGGTTCTCTTTCTGACCTAAGAGTCAGTGTGGTCTGCTATAACCAAAATACTATAGAATGGGTGGGTTAAATGACAAATATTTGTTTCTCATAGTTCTGGAGGTTGGAAGTCCAAGGTCCCAGCATCTTCAGGATCTAGAGACAGCACCTTCTTCTTGTAACCTCACAAGGGCAAGAAAGAGACTTGAGCTCCAGTCTCTTTCTCTTCTCATAAGGACACTAATCCCTTTATTAGGACTCTACCCTCCTGACACAATTCCTTCCTCAAAGCTACACCTTCAAACACCATCACATCAAGGGTCAGTCTTCAACAGGTGGATTTGGGGAAGGGGACATACATTCAGTCAATAGTCATTCAGTGTGATTAACTTCTCTCTCTCGGTCTCTTTTTAGGGCTACTCAGATCAAGACCTACTCCTGGGACAACGCACAGGTTATTCTGGTGGGGAACAAGTGTGACATGGAAGAAGAGAGGGTCTTTCCCACGGAGAAGGGCCGACTTCTTGCAGAGCAGCTGGGTAAGGGTGTGACACGTGTGTACATGTGCACCTAGGGGCGGAGCAAACAGAGAGGACGAGTGTGTGTTTGTATTTGTGATATTAGGGTGTGTTGTGATTGCGAATTATGCAGCTGCGTTCTGTGTGTATTGTTTGATATTTGTATGCTGTACATGTGGGCTTTATGCTTGTGAATTTTAGGTAGTTCATCATTTATGTTCTTAATATCATTTATGATATTAACAGATATAATATTCTGATATATTGAATATGTAAGAACGTTTTAAATTTATGAACTCTTTTGCCATTTCCTTCCACAAAAAATTTGAAGTGTCTTGTAAAAATTATCATAGTTCGGCAATAAAAAAAATAAGTGAGAAAATTGGAGCAAAGAGAAAGCAAAGGTGGGAGAAAAATAAGAGAGAACCAAGGTCAGATGAGTGTGTGTGTCTTAAATTATTGGGTACCTGCAAGGACTGGGCAAAAACATTGCCTTTGATCTTCCTAGCAACCATTGCAAAGAAGGAAACATAATTAGTTACATGATTCAGAGTATTTTTTTTTTTTAATAGAGACGGAGTCTTACTTTATTACCCTTGGTAGAGTGCTGTGGCGTCACACAGCTCACAGCAACCTCCAACTCCTGGGCTTAGGTGATTCTCTTGCCTCAGCCTCCTGAGTAGCTGGAACTACAAGCACCTGCCACAACGCCCAGCTATTTTTTGTTACAGTTTGGCTTTGGCCAGGTCCGAACCCGCCAACCTCAGTATATGGGGCCGGCACCCTACTCACTGAACCACAGGAGCCTACCTCCAAGTCTGTTCTTAACCACTATGCTCTTATGGTAAGAGTTGCAGCAATCTCAATGGAATGGAGAAAAATGAAGGAATTTGAGATAAACTGTTGCTAATCCCAGTGTAATTTTGAGGGTCAGCTGGAATTAAGAGGCAATGAGATGTATTGGTTATGAACACAGATTAGAAATGAGGTGGACCCCGATTCATATTTGGATCTTCCTAGCTGAGTGATTTTAAAGTCATTTCTCCTCTCTGGGTTTTAGTTTCCTCATCTGGAAAATAAGACCAATAATACCACCTACTCCGTGGAGTTGCTGTAAGAAATAAACAAAATAACTTCATATATTACTACACCTGGCATATAGTAGATCCTTAATATATAAAATATTTTAAATTATTTATTTATTTATTTATAGTTTTTGGCCAGGGCTGGGTTTGAAGCCACCACCTCCAGCATATGGGGCTGGCCCCCTACTCCTTTGAGCCACAGGCGCCACCCCTTAATAAATATTTATTAATAGGTCAATCAAGAGGGACGTGGGGACACCTACTGGAATTTAGGGATGTAGTTCCAAAGCACCATCTTCTATGGCTGAGGACCCTCCCTGAGAACCAAGTAGCCCCTCCTCTCCTTTGGGTGCCAGCAGGACTTCTGTCATCTTTATGGCATGTCTTTAACTCTGTAAGTAGATTTACTGGTTGTTCTGTCTCTCCCTCCTGCCAAGCTCCACTAGTCCTGACACATACCTGTGTCAGGTTTACCTCTTGGTGGGCTCCTGTCCTCCTCTTTGGTTCCTTGCTTGGAAGGATCACAAGCAGGGCTGGTACAACCGAGTGATCACACACAGGAAGCAATTCCACATAACAGCTTTTATTGCAGAAAAGAAATGAGCTATACAAAGTGAAAGTACGTTCCAGAGAGAGGAATGGGTCAGTCTCCACGAGTGGAGAAAGACATTAGGACACCCAGAAGGTCTCCTTTTATTGCCCTTGCGTGTGTGTATATGTTGGGGGGCTGCTGACAGGAGGCGTGGGGTGCTACAGGTGGTTTGTGTTTTCCCGCAGGCCTTTACTCTTATTGGCCCCCAGCTTCTCTGCCCCTAGGAACTGCTCTACTGGTCTGTATCTCTCACCTGCAGGTTTGGTCCCTCATCCTCAGTTACGACCATCAGATGCAGCCCACAGTAAGTGCTCAATTATGCTTGTTGAAGGAATAATGGACTCAGTATTCCTAGGAAATTATTCTCTGCTTCATCTCAATTCTCCTTTCCTGCTATCAGATAGACGAGAAAATTACTTTGCTGCTTTATTGATTACTTTTCTCATTTATTCACAAAACTTGGTACACACTAGGTGCTTAGTAAATATTTGTTAAATGAATGAACTAACATCAGTCAATTATGGTGAATCGGCAGACTAACACAGTGGAGGCTGCACAGCTAGATCAGCTGTATTCACATCCTGACTGTTGCCGTGAGACACTGGGCAAGTTCTATATTCTCAATGTGTCTCAATTTCCTCCTGTATAGAATGAGAACAACAGAATCTCTCATTGATACATTGTGAGAACTAAATGAGATGATACTGGCTGGCTCATAGTGAAAGCTTAACAAATGTCATCTGTATAGTGCGTAAAGCCTAGTGCTCTATTGAATCTGCCCCCACCCAACACTAAGCCAATGAATAAGTCTCAGACTTTAGAGAGTTTAAGGAACAACTAGAAAGAGAATTTAAAATCAGAAATACAGATTTCTAAACTCACATTTTGTGAAACACGGCACTAGGCCCTTAACAAATCAACTTTGTAGTGGAGACTGGCTCAACAGTGGGATTCTGCCCTTAAGTCTGGGGCTGAGCTTTTCTTGCTTCTCACAAGTCAGTCCCACCTGGCCGTAAGTGTCAGTCCCTGGGGATCTGCTGCACAGCCTTGGTGTAATGTTGTTGCTGTCAGCTATTTCCTCACTGCTCAAGGCCCCAGACAACCCACAAACTTCCATGTTCTCACCCTGGCTAGTTCCTCGGCCTAAAATGCTTTCTTTTCAGCTTTTTCCTATTTTAATTCTTCCCATGCCATCAAGATTTAGCTCAAACTACCTCCCCGTCCTGGGCCCATCACATGCACCTCAGAAGCCCTCCGTGGCTAACAGAGGGGTATGTCTCTCTCCTCCCCATTCTGAGAAAAATAACTCCCTGCTTCCGTACTTGTCCATCAGTGCTTCCTTCAAGAGGCACTTTAAGATTAAATGGAATGAAGTTCATGGAAAATAAGGTCTTTCCAAGTTTATTTTCCAGAAGGGTGTCCATCTACCTTATATTGTAAACAAGAGGGTTAAAGTCACAAAGCTCATAACTCTAATTCCATAGATGTACCATGTTGTGAATTGCTAGTATTCATGAAACTAAGGAGCCCAGGGGGCGGGGGGTTGGATTAAAACACTAATATAATAGTTGTTTGGCCCAAAGTTTCTGTTAAAGAATAGAAAAATAAGGTGATAGACAAAACCACCTAAACAAAATCTGTTTTGGTTTTTTTTTTTTTTTTTTTTTTGAGACAGAGCCTCAAGCTATCCCCCTGCATAGAGTACTGTGGCATCACAGCTCACAGCAACCTCCAACTCCTGGGCTCAAGCGAGTCTCCTGCCTCAGCCTCCCAAGTAGCTGGGATTACAGATGCCTGCCATAATGCCTGCCTATTTTTTGGTTGCAGCTGTCATTGTTATTTGGCAGGTGGAGCTGGATTCAAAACCACCATCTCAGGTGTATGTGGCTGGCGCCTTAGCCACTGGAGCCACAGGCGCCAAGCCAGAAAAATGTATTCTGTATCATTAGACAATTTACTCCACAAGTACCCAGAAAATTGCAATATGGCACAGTAATTTCCATGGCAAAGGAAAGCAAGGGGGCTGTGATTTTCTGGAGGATGTACCTGAATGAGCATGGGGGACAGAAGAGTTTAAAGAACCACAAACGCAAAAGGTCTGCCCTGAAGTGTGCCCTAGTTCTCCTCCAAACGGAGAGGTTGTCCTCATTGTATTGGTAGCCCTCACTCTAGGAACCACTGTAGTTTGAAAATACTCTTTACTTCCTGCGTGAAGGTGGAGGAAGCAGGCACTTCCAGAATATCCGTAGGCAGCAGAGGAGGCCCAAAGCTTCTGCTGATCTCACTTGAGTACCTTGGATTTCTGTATCTTCTTTTACCAGGACACTGGGGTAGGGGAAAACATTATTCTCAGGGCTGCTGCCATATAGCACCTGGTTTCCTAGGGCTGCTGTCACACAGAGCCACAAACCGGGTGGCTTGAAACAACAGAGATTTATTCCCTTACAGTTCTGGAGCTGGAAGTCTGAAATCAAGATGTTAGCAGGGCTGGCTCCGTCTGGAAGCTCTGAAGATGTGTCTGTTCTGGGCCCATCTCCTCACTTCTGGTGGTTGCCAGCAATCCTTTGCATCCCTTATTCTGTGGCTGCTTCACACCAGTCTCTACCCTCTGTCACCGCACAGCCTTCTTCCCTATGTCTCTCTGCATCTCTGTGTCAGAGTCTCCTTCTCCTTTGTTTTCCAATGACATCCATCGTAGGATTTAGGGCCTACCCTAATCCAGAACGGCCTCATCTCAACCTGATTACATCTGCAAAGACTATTTCCAAGTAAGGTCGCACTCGCAGGTACCAGGTTTGAACAAATCTTTTGGGGAGGGATACAATTCAGTTCATGACAGGACCTTTGTGAAAAGTGGAGACAGGTGACCCGTCTGGATGGATGCAGCCCCTCTGCTCATGGCTTAGTAAGCAGATGTGGGATCCCTGCATGAATCATACCAAAGAACTCTTATCCTAGCCAGGGATCGGAGCTCCACACTAGGACACAAAGCTTGGCACCTGGAGCCTAGGCTGAATTTCAACCTCCACTCACGCTGGTTGCCTCTGGTCTGCCCCTCCCTCCTTCCTACCCACCTTGTTCCTTCCATTCCCACATCCTGGGGGTACAACCCATCCTTATTCTCCTCTAACTAGTTTTTTGTGGAATGGTCTGGTTTTGTATCTCCTGTGAATAGCTAGTGGTATCTTTGCCTGGCCAACAACTCCCTTCTTTTCTGGAAACAGCACCATAATTTTCCCTTGAGGAAACCACCCTTTTCCCACTTGCAGTTCATCTGGTTTGGGTGGGACTAACCCCACTGCCCACCTGCACGAGGTTCAGGCTTGGCCAATCAGAACACCTCATCCCCTGACGTCATGATTGACCTAGACTATTCGATATAGACCTGGGACTTTTGCCAAAACTGTTGAAGAAAGGCATTCTCTGTTCAGATGGCTGTATTGATAGGATAAGTCTGGAGTGGCCTGAGAATGAAGCCAACTCAGAGGAGAGTGGAGCTGAGAGAGAGAGAATCACGATAATATAATTTAATTACCAGGTTTCAGCTATGTGGGATGCTAGATGTAACCCTGGATTTTACAGTAACATGAGTTAACAAATTTCCCTCCTACCATGAGTCCCTCTTTTTTTTTCCCTCGTGATTGTTAAAAGTGGGTTTATATCCCTTGTAACCAAAAGAACCTTGACTGAACGCAGTCCGTGACGCCTTAATCATCTCTGCTCTCTGCTTCCAAAGTCCTGTGTCTTCCCTGACCACCAGAGTCTCCATGCCTGAGTCCTGGCAGATGAGCAGGAGTTAACTAGGCTAAGAAAGGAAAGGGTTCCCTACTATTGTGGGGCGGCTGTAAAACTGGACTGAATCTGCTACATACTTGTTATTCTTGATGAGGAGAGTGAGAAGTGATGGGTAGAGAGTGGGCTCTGCCCCTTCCTGGAGCTGTCAGTTCTGTCTACATTTTGTTTCATTTTCCTAGAGGGTCACCACTTTATAGCTCAGAGGCTTTGTTCTCACCTACTGTTGAACAGTGTGTCCTCACCCTCTGTTGGGAGTTAATCCTGAACAGAGTGGCTGGGAGACACACTGCAGCCTGTTAGTCTCTGCATCCTAGTACTACTCCGCGTAAAGCCACAGCCCGCGGGTCTCCAAAAGTGCATGACGATTGGCTTTCCCAGTCTCTTGCAGTGCCCATCCCTCCTCCACCACGAAGCTTCCCCTGACTGTTGTAGTCCACCCTGATCCCTTCTCTTTCTTGAGTCCATCATGAACTGCTGCATTATAT
Source organism: Otolemur garnettii (assembly GCF_000181295.1). NCBI lineage: Eukaryota > Metazoa > Chordata > Mammalia > Primates > Galagidae > Otolemur > Otolemur garnettii. Next base: position 944,804 of record NW_003852554.1, on the reverse strand, counting down.
TGTGGCTTTTGTTGCCTTCATGCTGGACCTGTTTTCCCAATTCCTTTATATAGTGGTTCTCAACCTCCCTAATGCCTCCTAATGCTGCAACCCTTTAATACAGTTCCTCATGTCGTGGTGACCCCCAACCATATAATTATTTTCATTGATACTTCATAACTGTAATTTTGCTACTGTTATGAATTGTAATGTAAATATCTGATATGCAGGATGTATTTTCATTGTTACAAAGGAGTTGCGACCCACAGGTTGAGAACCACTGCTTTATAAGATCTCCAGAGGCAGGAGTCTCTGCCCAAAGTGTTTAGCCCAAACTGAGGAAAGAGTCACTCTATAAATGATACAGAACTCAGATGAACTTTAATGTACATACCATCATTGCCACTATAATAAGGATAGGAGATCCGTTACGAAAATTCAGTTTGAGCTCGGCGCCTGTGGCTCAAGTGGCTAAGGTGCCAGCCACATACACCTAAGGTGGCGGGTTCGGATCCAGCCCGGGCCCACCAAACAACAACGGCTGCAACCAAAAAAATAGCCGGGCATTTTGGCGGGGCCTGTAGTTCCAGCTACTTGGGAGACTGAGGTAGGAGACTCGCTTAAACTTAGGAGTTGGAGGTTGCTATGAGCTGTGATACCACAGCACTCTACCTAGGGGGATAGCTTGAGGCTCTGTCTCAAAAAAAAAAGAAAATTCAGAGTGTATTAATAAGACAGATCAACAAAGAACAGGGAGATAGCACAGCTATTTGCATATCAGATCTTCCCTTTTGCCACTGTGTCTGTCCCTATATATCCTTACCTACCTCTTTATATTTGTACAAATCTACAACACCACATGACGTTTCGGATTTCATATGCCACTGAGATGTCAGTATACCGAGCATAGGGAGAATAAAAAAGCGTGAAAACATCTGCTTCGCTAGAATCTGATGGGGTGAGCTCTGGGAGTTATTACTCCTCTCTCTGCTCAGTCCTAAAGAGAGACAAGTCCAATTTTTGCTAATTTCGCTTTCTAAGGAATTCTGCTTGTCCTGTGATGGTGCACTGCCTAGGTTGGCGTGAGCCGAACCTGGTCCCCAGTTGAATAAATTAGAAAGAGCAGTTGGGGTAATTGAATATGGTGTGCAGACCGGATAAGGCGACACCTCCCTGCGTGGCTGCAGAGATCATCTGTGCCTGGCTCTGGGATATGAGAAAAACCTCTGCTGCTGCAGGGTTTAATTTTGCTAAGGGGGTGTGAGGATGGCGGGAGGAATGCGTGCCTCTGCTTCCTTCTCTCCCACAGGCAGAGAAGCAGCCAGGTGCAGACACAACTGACGCTCAAGTTTTCTCTCCAGCTGCCCTCCTTCTACTCCCCTCCACCCTGCCGCCCACCCCACAGGAGGCGGAGTTCAGGGTTAGGACTGCGCACTCCTGGCGGCAGACCCTGCCCTGTTGTAACACTAACCACACCATTGCCTGCTCGCTCTATGTAGTCCTGAGTAGATTGTTGCTTCACTGATGCAGGCCTTGGTTTTCCACATCTGTGTGTGGGGAAATATAACCCACATTACAGGGTTGTCTCAAAGATCGTCAGGACTTGGATGAGAAAGTGTTTTGGGAACTATGAAGTACAAAACATATGATTTGTGATTTTTGTAATGATATTCTACAACTCCATCACGGCACCACTGCTCTGTTCATCTCATCCCAGCGTTCAGTGGCTCGTTCATCTTGGTTACTTTTTTTTTTTTTGAGATAGAGTCTCATTATGTCACCCTTGGTGAGTGCTATGGCATCACAGCTCACAGCAACCTCCAACTCTTAGGCTTAAGAGATTCTCTTGCCTCAGCCTCCCAAGTAGCTGGGACTACAGGCGGCCACTACAATGCCCGGCTATTTTTCTGTTGCAGTTGTAGTTGTCATTGTTGTTTAGCAGGCTCACACTGGGTTCAAACCCGCCAGCCTTGGTGTACATGGCTGGCACTGTAACCACTGTGCTATGGGCACCTAGCCCATCTGGTTTACTTTTAACCTCTGGAAATGTCTCTGAAGCCAACCAAACTTCTGAATCTAAGGCATGTTGGCCCTGATATTTCTACGTGGGGTTAGATTCCTGGGACCAGAATGTGTACTGTAGGGCTGGGAGGAGATGGATGGAAAAGGACGTCCTTGAAAATACCCACTGGAACCGTGTGTTTCATCTCATTCTGAGATGAATGCCACCTACCTCCAAGCCCCTCATGATGGCTCCATCTGATGTGTGTCCACAACATTTCAGTTTCTAAAATGCACTTTTATTTGACTCTCATAACTATCTGGTAAAGTAGGCAGGATTATTAATCTTATTTTATAGATGAAAATATGTTTGCTCAAGAGGACCAGGTCTCTGGAATCCTGGTTTTCTGAGTATTGGTGGTCATGCTTTCCAATTCTCAGAATACTCTAAACGCTCATTTTGGGCTCATTGTTCACTCCTGGAGGATGGTTTCTAGGGGGAGGGGGAAGTGCATGTCAGGAGTCTGGTGGTGGCAGCCCCTCCTGTCAGCCGCCAGCACAACAAGGTCATACTATAAAGCATTTTCCTAGACTCTCCTCCCTTGGGGCATGACTGGATTCTTCTACCCTTGATCCCCTTTGTAAGTCCGGGCTCCCTCTCCTCCATACAACCCTGCTTGGCTGCTGCTTTGCATGGGTTCGCTCTAGTCTCTGGTTCTCAGTCCCCTTACAAAGATCCTGGATTAGATTTGCTTCCCTGGCTGTGCCTGGTAGGGATACCTTTGTGTAGTACAATAGTCAACAGCACACACTGGGCACCGTGATGTGTGTAAGGCACCCCCACTAAGGGATTTACACCCATTCTCCCATTTAATCCTTTCAACAGCCTCCTGAGGTAGATATTATTTTCCCATTAATCTGCCTATAGTCACAAAACTAGTAAGTGATGATGATTCAAGAGTTGAACCTGGATCTGTCAGATTGTAAGCCCTTAGCACTTCACAACTCTGCCCGACTAACTTCTTAAGCCTCATCCTGTGTTCCGATGTTTAGAGGGAGTAGAAGATAGTTTCCCACATGCAATCTCTCAGCCATTTAGTTTCCAGGGTTCCAGCTGCATGGCAGAGTTTGTCCCTCAGAAAGAACTTGCCTAGCTCAGCCTGGCACATGTTCCGTGCTTGATAAACTGAGTCCTCCTTAGCTTGGAATGCATTTCTGGCTGTCAAACATGGCTGCCTGGTGTCTCTGCTTAAACACATGGGTCTGTGCTCCATTCTCAACAAACCTCCCCAGAGAGTCTTGTTTCCCTTCTTTCTCTTGTTACTCTTTAAGAACCTCCAGCCTGGAACCATCTAGGAGGACTTAATTGCTAAAATGCTTTCTGGCAGTCTCAGGAACCAGGGCCATAGCCTGGCTGAGTGATGAGGGGGTTGCACAACCTTGGCTGTTTTCATTGTACCTGAAAAGAAAGGAGGCTTTAATAATGAAAGGATGCCTGCCCAAATCCTATTTGCCACTTGCAGCTCTTAACAGAAAATGGGCACAGAATCACAAAGCATTACCACCAAGAGGGCCTGTAGAAGCCATCTGGTCTACGCTCCTGAGGCCCAGAGGTGGGGAGTGACTTAACCAAGGCAGCGCAGCCTGTTAGCTTTATCCCTCTCCATCCTCAGCCCCTGGAAGAGATGCATTAGGATCTGAAGGGAGCCGGGAATCCTGATCATACTCCTCTGGGACTTGCTGATTTACTTTGCTCTTCATTAGCATTTCTATGACATAGTTTTGTACCAAGCAAAGGAAAGTCTCATACTAACAGTGGCAGAAATTTCCTATTTGGCCACTCAAAAAAGATGGAGAAGTAGACAAAAGCATATGCCACACAACTCCGGCCGGTAAGTACAGGACTCTCAAGACGGCTGTCACTGAGATGGCTGAGAAATAGGAACAGATGTGGAGAAAGGAGTGGTCGTGGTGTTAGCAGCCCCTGGATACCAGCTTCTGAAGATCTGGGGAGCAGACTCTGTGTGGACCAGTGACCCCGAGTCATAGGAACTGTGCCTGTGCTGTCGTCACTGTCCAAGGAGAATGGCTTTCCACCTTGAGGAATGCCGCCTCCTCAAGAATTCAAGTGCAAGCGGCACCTGTGGCTCAAAGAGGTGGGGTGCCAGCTCCATATGCCGGAGGTGGGGGGTTCAAACCCAGCCCTGGCCAAAAAACTGCAAAAAAAAAAAAAAGAATTCAAGTACAAGAAGGAAGAACAGGGCAGTGACTAGGCTTCCTTTCCAGGTTATTCTTTTCCAGATTGTACAGTCTTGCTCAGAAAGTCCATGTCAGTGGGACTTTCTGAAAGACCCACTTTTTTTTTTTCAAGACAGATTCTCACTCTGTTGCCAGGCTAGACCACCCAGTTTTTAAACATTAGAAAGTTTGTACTTTGCAGCAGAAAGGGCATACAAATGAGAAAACAGAACCAAAGAGGAGACAATATATTTTTGTTTGCACATGGTAAGAACCTGACTCCAATGAGCAAAGCTAAAGGGGCTTTATTAGAAAGACACTGAGCTAAGAGAATCAGAGGAAGAGGTGATCAACCAAGCCTCCATAAGCCAGAACCAGGGCCTGAGAGCCACAGGCCACGTGCTGTCTCACTTTAAGTCTCTGCTTTTCTCTGAATAGTGGCCTTGTTTTCTCTTACTGTAGACCAGGATGTACACATAGGTTTAGATAGGCCATCATGGTTTTAGAGCACATATCCTCACACATCTGCCACTCAAATGGAAGAGAATAACTCCAGATTTTTAATAAAAATATTAGGGAAGGATTCTTGACTCTGCTTGATCACATACATGTTCCCTCCACTGAATCCTTTCTAGAACCACCTGGTTTGTGTCATGTAGTAGCAGGCCTACGAAAGAAGAGATGGCTGTTTCCAGAAGAAACATGAGAGAAATGATTTACCAGAGATCCTACAGGGGCAGATTCAGGGCTGGAAACAAAATCTATTAAATAATAATTATTAATAATAATGGAAGTCTCTGGATTCTTTTCATGTGTGGTATTGAAGTAAACCTCAGTATTACTGAGCTGTTTATTCATTTACATTTTTAAAAGATTGCTGTTGTGTGGAGGAAGGACCATAGGGGAGCAAGTGTGTGAGTAGGGAAACCAGTTAGGAACCCCGTCAACTCTCTAAGGAAGAAACAAGGTCCGAGGTCATGGCAATGGAAATGGAGAAAAGTGGGCAGATGTGAGGTCTATTTAGAAGTAGAACCATAGGCTTGCTGCTGGATTAGATGTGGAGGCTAAGAAAAAGAAAAATCAAGGAATTAAGGATGACCTCCAAGGGTTGAAATAAGTTTGGGGAAGAATCAAGAGTTTCAATTTGGACATATTAAGGTTGAGACATGGAAATTGCCTGTGGGTACTTAGTATACATGTCATTACAAAAGTTTGGCATCTAAAACTTCAAGACCAGATGAGTATTCTGAGGAAGAAATTACACCTAGAGCAGGGGGCCCACCCACTCTTTGAGGCGTCTTTTCTGCATATACAGAATCCCTCTGCTGGGTTTGTGACCATGAGCTACAATGCATCATGTGGAATGAGAAGCCTGATTCATTCCTCAGCGACTGTTTTACAAGCATCAGAAATTCTTCATCTATATGTGTTTTGAGTCCTCTAAAGTAGACCCTTTGGACAACTAACCAAATAATGAGACCACCCTGCCTTTAAGCCATTTGACACTTCTCTTTAGGGATAGCTTCAGAGCCATGTTTTAAGACCCCAGGAAATTTACCAGACTTAGTTTCAGGTGACTATGGGTGCTTCCTTAGGGTAGGTAGACTGAAAAAATTGGCCACATTATTGTTATTACCACCATCAAGAGATGGCGGCTATTTCTTCACCTCCTAAAATTGGGTTTGGCCATGTGTCTTGAATTAATCCGTGGTGCATTAGCAAACATGATGCACACAGAGGCTTGAAAAGTGCTTCTGCATTTTAAGCTTTCCTTTTCCTGCTGCTGGGAAAACTTCTTGCCACTATATGAACAAATCTGGGAAGCATCTGGAAGATGACATTACATGGAAAGAGTCCTCAACAGCCCCAGGCATCTAAGCTGGGCCCCCAGACTTGTGAATGGATCTATCCTAGACCGTCCAGCTTCAACCAGAAGAACCACCCAGCCAACTCACACAAGCATAAGAAATAACAAATGTTAGTTGTTTTAAGCTGCTGAGTTTTGGAGTGGCTTGTTATATCCTTCGGAGAACAACAATCAACTCTTTACCAAACAGTCTAAAAATGTTCCACTGGTACAGATATTCTTTCTCCCAAGCCGCCTCTTCTTTGGGGATTTGGATTTGACCAGCTGCCAAAGGTTTGCACTACAAGGTGAAAGCTTAATTGAGGAATGTAAAGCAAAGGCCAGGAGTAGTAGAGGTATTTGGGGGCAGTAGAGCTCTCCTAGGGTCCCTTCCACAAAGGTGATTCGGGTTTCTCAGTATGTGTCTTCTTTTTTTTTTTCTTTTTTTGAGACAGAGCCTCAAGCTATTCCCCTGGGTAGAGTGGCATCACAGCTGTGCCACAGCTGTGGCATCACAGCTCACAGCAACCCCCAACTCCTGGGCTCAAGTGAGTCTCCTACCTCAGCCTCCCAAGTAACTGGGACCACAGGCGCCCGCCACAACACCTGGCTATTTTTTGGTTGCAGCCATCATTGTTGTTTGGCAGGCCCGGGCTGGATTCGAACCCGCTACCTTCGGTGTATGTGGCTGGCGCCTTAGCCACTTGAGCCACAGGTGCCAAGCCTCAGTATGTGTTTTCATAGCATTGTGTGCCTTTCCTTTAGAGTACTTTGTAATTATATTTGGGTAATGATTTGACAGTAGCTAGACTAAAGCTATATGTTTCATGAAGCTATATGTTTTCATGAAGACACAAGGACTGTGTCTAATTTGACACTGATTGTACCCTGGCACATACTACACACTGATTTGTGGAATAAATGAATGTATGAATTTGAGTTTTACCTACTTCATATAAGGGATCCAAGCCTTAAAAATCCATGATTTATAAGTTTTTTTGCGTGTACTTTTACCACAGGCTGCTACCTAAATTTTCAGCTACTGCAGGTAATTCGGTATAAGTTTGGAATGGAGAATCTGAAATCAATGAGATCCTGGGACATGGATTATTGTAATTCTTTCCACTCCCCCCCCGCCCCCAGTGTTGGCAAACAAAGTCAAACAAATATTTCTTAAGATACTCCAGGAAACTTGATATCCAAGCAAGGAGCTGGGGGAGGGGGCAGACAGGAAGGAGCAGGTGATGTGAGTGGGAGAGTCAGTTCTGGAGGATGGCCATATCATTCTGTGGATGTTTTAAGGCTTTAGTAACCTAGCAGTTGTGAAAGCAATGGCCCAAATGAGGTTGTTTAATTAACTCCAAGAAGCCTTGGGAGCCTGTTACTACCAACACTCCATTTATCCCTCGTCTGAGACGATCTAAAGAAAAAATCTGAAAGAGCATGACTCAGGCCGAGATGGTTCCAAATGATGCTAGTGGGTGTCTTGGGCATGTTACCTTTTTCAGGCCTGTGTTTCCTTGACAGCCAAATGGATATAATAATAGTAAATATTTTAGAAACAGAACCTCCATTAAATTATAGGAACCTTGTAGGTAGGGATCATTTGTTTTCATCTGTATTTAACTACATATAATTGATTATCCATCTACTAGGCCCATAGTAGATTCTCAAATAGGTGAATGTCTTCTTAGAGGTGATTTGAGACCTACAGCTGGCCACATCACTAATGTACTCTCAGAGTGATTAGGAGATCTCCTCTCATTTCCTGGACCTCAGTCTTCCTTCTAGAAAATAGGAGCCTAGTCAAAATCTTTTCTAATCTTCCTTCCACTTTTATTGTTCATCAAGTCTGTGGTCATTCAGTACACTCTATGCCACTGCTGCTCCAGACCGAGGAGCAGTCTATAGTTAGCGATGCTACAGGCTGAGGAGACAATAAGAAGTCACGAATCACTTTGTATTTACAGATACACATGCATTTAAAACAGATTCTGTAAATAACTATAATACTGTATTGCACTTTTGGCCTACTTTTTCCTCTTTAGAAGTCAAGAGGTTTTTTTCAGATCTTCATTTACCTGGATTGTTTAGAAAGATGAAATCTGGGACAAGTTGCCACTAACACATGCAGCTTGAACCTTGGTGGCTAATTGCACCTGTACCATGACTGATGAACATTATGCTGCGATCAGCTGGAAGCTGCTGCTTTCCACTCAACAGAAACGAGGTCACAGAGCAGGGCTGGGGAATTGCCGAGTAACAATAAGCAGGTGTGGTTGTCTGGTGCCCAGTAGAAGAGTTTGCCACTGTAACATTTAACTCTTGATTCCACCTGCTGTGAAGATGCTTGTTCCCTTGAACTGGCTCCCTTGAACTGGGTTTAAAGAATTTGATGGTATTCATTCTTGTCTGGATATTCAATAGGAAAGAAAAAAAATTCATTCTTTGTCTGGATATTCAATAGGAGAGAAAATATTGTTTAATATAGGTATATTGGGTGGCACCCATAGCTCAGTGGGTAGAGCGCCAGCCACATGCACCAAGGCTGGCAGGCTCGATCTGGCCGGCTAAAACAACACTAACAATTGCAACAAAAAAAATAGCCTGGTGCTGTAGCAGGCACTTCTAGTCCCAGCTACTTGGGAGGCTGAGGCAAGAGAATCACTTAAGCCCATGAGTTTGAGGTTGCTATGAGCTGTGATGCCACGGCACTCTACCGAGGGTGACAGTTTAAAACTGTCTCAAAATAAAAAATATATATAGGTATAAAAATATCCAGGGGTTATGAGGACCTCTGTCTGAAATCGTAGTACTGGGGTAGGTGGGTGTTACTAACCAGAAAAAATAGTCATTATCCATGACAGTGTAAGCAACTTTACAGCGTAAAAAATACACCCAGAACCACAGCCCTGTGAAGGGACTGTATTCTTCCATGGTTAGAAAAGCTAATTAAGTCAGTTCCCCCCAAAGGGGGCCAATTGCTGGAGCATAGAGGCTGCTTAGAGCACTGCCCGAGAGTCTGATTAGTATTGCCTGACGAGGCAGATACAGGGAAAGCCAGAGTTTGGGCCTGAGAAGCAGTGGGCATTTCTTTGCTCAGACCCAAGGGACCTGGTTGCCTCAGAGACTGACTGTCCTTTCCTAAACATTACACATCCATCACACCAGATTAGTCTGAGTAGTGAAGCAATTTGTTAACAGATTAGAGACTTAAGTCTTCTCCAGTGGATTTGGAATCTGATGGCTCTGTCCTAGTGTGTCTTTAACCCTCACTAGCGAGGTGATCCAAGTCTCTTAACCTCTCTGGATCACAGTTTATCTGTAAAAGATGCAATAGGGACTGTGGTTACCAGCACAGACCTGGGAGCCTACTGCCCAAGTATGAACTCCACTACCATTTACTCATTATGTGACCTTTAAACAGTTGCTAACCAATGGAGGTGGGCAGGGACATGTGAAACTAGTCCCTGTCACCCTCCCCTCATTGATATGCCATTGTTTTTAAGCAGCTACAGTCTCTTTGTACGTTGGTTTCTTCATCTTCAAATGAGGCTGATTATAGTGCCTCCTTTACAAAGATGTTGGGTAAATAAATGAGCTAATACATGTAAAGTACTTGGAACCATGTCTAGTACAGAGTAAGCATGACCTCAGTGTTAGCTAAAGTAACACTGAGGTGGTGATCCTGATCTCTCGGATTTGTTTGGCAGATCATCTGAAATAGTGAAGGTGGAAAAAAAAAGTCACAGAGTTATTAGTACTAGAAGAGACCTTAAAGATCATCCGAATAAACTCCCTCATTTTACAAGTAGGAAATGAAGACTAAGAGACGGGGACTAACTTGTTCATAGTCACATGTGACGCAATGGCAGAGTCCAGGTCTGATCCCAAGTCCATAGCTCTGTCCTTGGGAACTGCAACAAAGACAGCAACATGTCCAGAAAGCTGACTCTGGGTGGTCCTTTTATTTAGTCAATGGATTTGTTGCTAGGTCATACACTTTTCTAGGACAATGCATTTGAAACTGAGAAAAACAGGGTGATGCCCGGCACCCATAGGCCAGTGAGTACAGCACTGGCCACAAACACCAAGGCTGGCAGGTTCAAGCCCGGCCATGGTCTACTAAACAACAATGACAACTGCAACCAGATGTCGTGGGCGCCGGTAGTCTCAACTACTTCTTGGGAGGCTGAGGCAAGAGAATCCCTCAAGCCCAAGAGTTTGAGGTTGCTGTGAGCTATGATGTCACAGCACTCTATGGAGGGTGACATAGTGAGACTCTGTCTCAAAAAACAGCATATTAGTGCAGGGGGAGGTTAAGAATTCAGGCCATGGTTGAGAGGAAAGATTGGCGGGAATCACAGCCATTTCCATTTCATTATTTCAACTACTTCCCAAATATGTGACTCTGGCCCAGCAAGCTAGAATCTTGAGCTAATGCATTTTGGTGTTAAGGTTTATTTTCTCGCTCTCTCTTTTCTTTTTTTCTTAAGGGGTTTAATTAAGGGGCTTCTACCAGAAGTAGTTTCACATATTATCTTTGATAGAAACTAGGATTTCACTCCCAGGAGAATGAGGTTGAGATTGGGACCTCTGAGTTCATTTTTCCCAATATTTTCAGGATCATGCCCCCTTAGATTTATTCTGCTTCA
>NW_003852554.1:923347-933012 GCF_000181295.1 Otolemur garnettii | reverse complement strand
GATCCTCTTTTTCTTTCCTGAGCTCACTTATTCGCCTTTTCATATAGCAAGAACCTTTGACATTTTGCAGGGGACAATCTTTCTCTTTTAAGTGTGTTTCTGATTCAGCCTTTGCTCCTGCAGCATCATTAGAGAATCTGAACTCTCTGAAGATTAGCTCTGGCCTGTCACCACAGCAACTGCCCAGGCCCTGTGGGCATCCGTGGTAACAGGCACGAGGCTTTGAGAGCGGACGCTTGACTTGCAGTGAGAGAAAGCTCCGCAGGGAGCCTGTTATGAAATAAGCATGTTGTGCTTTGGGAGGTTTTCTTTAATAGGATTAGCTGTGTAGGCGAGCCCTCACTTTACACAGTTGGCCAGCCCCTGAAAAGCGTGTGTGCGTGTCAAATTTTGGTAAATGGAGGGACTCTCATTTTAAAGGCAGGAAAGAAACTCGCTTACCAAGTCCCTAGAGTAAATCCCCTTTGTAAAAATGGACTCTTCTTTTGTAAAGTGAATCTCCGCCCATGCAGTGACCTGTGCTCTTAAGTCTAGGGCTGGCTGGCTGTTATCAGGGCCATCTGCAAAGAGCCCCAGGGGCAGGCAAAGAACAGGAGTGACTCAGCTTGCTTGGGGCTGGGGTGGACAGTGTGTGACAGGGAGAAGCAGAGTGTGGGGTCACAATGAGGGGCGTTAGGAGGGTGGGCCTTGCTAGCACGAGCAGTTCTGCTGCAGCAGCGGTGGGGTGTCTGACAGACGCGTGTTCTTGGAGGCGCCCAGCATGGAGGGATCCGTGTCCAGCGAATCAGACATCTTGTCGCAAATGGCATCCACCAGGCGCTCAAAGGCCTGCCGCACACTGATGTTCTCCTTGGCACTGGCTTCAAAGAAATCAAACCCTGGGGGGGAGAAGACATACAGATGAGGATTTTTTCCTTCTCTTCATCTGGAACTCTTTTGCGGCCCCGGGACCCAGCACTGGATTAGTATGTCCAGTGCTCAGGAATGAAGCAATTCCGTTCTGCTTTAGGGAGACCATATGGGGCAGGAGTTTCCTGGTTTTAGAGTCAGTCAGATCCCGGCTCTACCATTAACCGGCTGTTTAACTCCGGGCAAATCACTCATTCTTTTTACGAATCAATTGCCTGGTTTGTCCATAGGGATAATTTTACCTTCCAAATAGAGTCACTTCAAGGATTAAACAAGATGATGCTTGGGAAACAAATAACTCTGTGCCTGACACAAGGAAGCATTAAGAATGTTTGATGAAAGAATCCATAAATATGTATGCACAGCGCTTGGCAGTTCCAAAGCATTTATTACATCTGTTATCTCACCTCATCTTCACATTGCCACTGGGGGAAGGAGCTTCAGTCAGATCCTCTTGGTTTCCCTAGCACAGACACTGTGGCTCAGAGAAGTGAACGGGCCACAGGAGGAAGGGCAGCACTAGGAGAAGCCCAGGTTCTTGTTGACCAGGGATTTCCCTCCTCTTTTCCTTACTGCCCAATCACCTCAGCCTGCCCAGCTGTAACCTGGGCTCTGGGAAGCATCTCAAGATTCACACCGAATAAGTGAAGTCTTATTGGCCCTTTCTACCCCTCCACACGCATGCTGGCTTATCTCTACTCAGTGGGGTCCCTCCTCCCCACTGAGGGGAGGGATTCTGCTGAAATAATCCTATAGAAAGAACTCCCCTTCCCTCCACAAACCCAACCAAAGGCCCAGGGGGAACTGCACCTGACATGTGCCGTGTTTTGTCTGTTTTATATCAAGAGGTCCTTACTGACACTTTCTGTGACAGTGCACAGGACTTTCTTGTCCCAAGAGACATAGCAAAGGCCCTTCGAGTCAGACAAGAGGCTGCTTTCCACTGAGGAATCCTGACCAGCTTGGTGGCGGCCCTTGAAGCACAGGTGGCCCTCCCTATCAGGTCCCTGCCCACCCTACTCTCTCCTCTTGTCCTTCCACCTTCCTCTTTCTCTTCCTTCCCAGCATTTCTTTGTTTCTCTTTAAAAGCCTCCCTCTTTCCTTTTTTCCCCAGTTAGCTCCTTCTTTGCCCTTATGTTATACTTTCTTCTTGGGATCCCTAATATGTCAATATCCCTAATAATTCAATATCTATTGAATACTTACTACATGCCAGACATGATGCTAGGAACTTTAAAAATAATACTATCTTCCTTAATGCTCATAACAGCCTGTTGGGTAAATATCATCATCTCCGATTTATACATGAGAAAATGACAGTTCCAAGAGATTGTGTAGCTCACACAAGGTCATGTGGCAAACATCAGTGGAAACTGGGTTTAGACCCGAGTTTGGCTGTCTCCAAAGTCCAGACACAGCTCTGCCACCGTTTCTTCTTCTTTCTCCCTTGCACTTTGAATTTTCTTTCCTGATCAGACCTTTTTCTTTTTTTTTACAAGTCTCTTTGGCCTCCTTTGCTTTTATCTAGCACAGTGTCTGAGTCTGAGCAAATCACTTCACTTTTTTGAATCTCTCTCAACCTCACTGATTCTCAGATTTCTTGCTTGTCAAGTAGGAATAATAGCAGGTTTTTTTCCTACCGAGAACAGCTGGGCGGGGTAAGGCAACGGCTAAATTGTAAATTGTTGTACAAAACCTGCCTGTGCATAAGGACAGTTTCTTTCTGCTCTTCTTTCATCTTGCTCCTTCCACCTCTTCATCTTTCTCTCTCTTTTCTCTACTCCCACACAAGAGGGGATCCCTTTCTTTTTCCCATCTTCTCCCTATTATTCCCTATTATTCTACCTGGACAGAGGGGGCTGAAGTCCCAGGTATCAGCAGGCCTCTCTTCCCCTGGCCTTCCCAGCTGGAAGGCGCTCACAGCTCCTGCCAGCCCACCTCCCGGTGACAGCCTCTCCTGCGGCCCATTTCCTGACCTGAGAAAGGCAAGCGGCAGAAGTGCCCGCTAATTGCAGACACGTGATGAAGAGGGAGGCACCTGCTGGCTCATTATATTCAGGCCCTGGAAACCCTGTTCACTTCAGAGACCTTCCAGTATGCAGCTTCTCCTTAATGAATATCACAAAAAACCAGACTCCTCGGTCTTTGCCTTATTGCAAGTGGCAATGTTTGGGAAAGTGGGGGGAGTGTATTGCTTGTCTAGGAAAAGGGCAAACAGATAAGTCAGTCCATGGGTTTTAACGATTAGTTTGGATGATGATAAGGGCACAAGCAGGCCCAGGGGCACAAATCACAAATCCCTTCTGAGAATTGGCACTGAGGGGAAGACAGGACACACTGTGCGGGTGGGCAGCAGGAACTGACCTGGGGCCAGCCTGGATTTGAATAGAGTCTCTGTTAGCTACCGGCTGTGTGGCCTTGGACAAGTTGCCTACTCACTCTCTCTGTTTCCTCATCTGGAGAATGGGGAGAATACTGCCTACCTCATATGGTGATAATGAGAATTAAAAATGCACACACAAAAAAAAAAAAAAAAATGCACACATGTGGCTCAAGCGGCTAAGGCGTTAGCCACGTACACCTGAGCTGGTGGGTTTGAATCCAGCCCAGACCCGCCAAACAACAATGACGGCTGCAACCAAAAAATAGCAGTGCATGTTGTGGCGGACGCCTGTAGTCCCAGCTACCTGGGAGGTGGAGGCAGGAGAATCACTTGAGCCCAGGAGTTGGAGGTTGCTGTGAGCTGTGATGCCACAGCACTCTACCCAGGGGAACAGCTTGAGGCTCTGTCTCAAAAAAAAAAAAAAAAATGCACAAATGTATGTGAAACACAACGCAATTCTCTTTCCCGTATGTTCCTGGCCCATCTTAGTCCCAGCTCCCTTGCCCCTCCATTATCTCCCAGGGCCTTTGAGGAAACTCTCTTTTTCTTTATCATGTAGGGTCAGTCAATAAACCGGGCCCTTACTGAACACTGACTTTGTGCCACATCTTATGTTGAGTGTCAGAGATACAGGGAGATCCATCTAGTTATGGAGAAAACACACTAAGGGGAGTGTCAATTTCTCACGTCTGCATAGTCCTTAACTGTTCACAAACACAATTTTCAAAGCAGCCTTGTGAGCGGGGTGGGGCAAGGCAAGGGTTAGCGATTGTAGTTTACAGGAAGACTGAGGCTCAGAGATGGGTCAGGGCCCTATCCTATTAAGCCTCCTTGTCTCTCTCCCAGTTGGAACGGTGACAGAACAAGAAATAATATTCTTACTCAGGTAGGGAAAAATAGAAGCCATTAAGGAATGCAGCAGAGGAAGAGAGTGGCGGTGGAGGAGGGAGAGGAAGCTTCTTGAAGTTAGTAAGGACGTGAGCCTTTACAGTCAGAACTGAGAAAGCTCTTTCTTCTTCGCCCAAATGACTTCTCATTCTTCAGGACTCAGCTCTGATAAGGTCTTTTCATTCTTCTCTGTGCTTCCCTTTGCCATAGTATTTAGCTTCCTAAACAGGGACTGTGTTGTCCATCTGAGCCCCAGCACTGGCCAGAGGAGCAGGTGCTTGGCGAGTGCAGGCCGAATGAGCAGTTGGGTGAAGGAGGTGGGACTGAGCACTGAGGGCACAGCTGGCGGCATGTGGATGGGGCCACGAAAGCTCACCTCCACAAGCACAGCAGACCTGGTGCTGGGCGCTGACGGCATTGAGGTGAATCAGCCAGTTCCTACCCGTGAGGAGCTTCTAGTCTAGTGTGGAAGACACACACATTGACAATATTATAGTGATAAGTGTTGTAATAGAGGGAAGCCAAGGGGTTGTCAGGGCACAGAAGAGGCATCCAACCAAGTCTTGGGGCAGGGAAGGTTTCTTTGAGAAGCTGATACTTAAGCAACTGTCAGCTGGACAAAGATACATGAGTGTGAGTGTCTGTGGAGCACACGCAGGCGGAGCACACTGGGGGAGTGGCATGAGCACAGATAAGGGGGCAAAATCAGCCTTGGTATATGCCAGAAGGACCGTTTGTTACCATTGGAGCAGAAAACCCAAAGTGGTGGCAGACACTTGGAAAGCTCATATGTCATTCCAAGGAGATGTCTTTACTATTCTCTCAAAGAAACCCAAAGCATGAGAACTCTGATTCAAGTTACCAGCTCATAGGTCTACCAGGTGTCCTCAAACTATGGCCCAAGGGCCACATGCAGCCTGCCTAGGACATTTATCCAGCCTGCGGAGTGTTTTTGCCGCCGCTGCCAGTCCTGCTTAGCAGTTGACTTGTCCTGGGGCCCACAATCCAGCCCTCCAACGGTCTGAGGGACAGTGAATTGGCCCCCTGTTTAAAAAGTTTGAGGACCCCTGGAGCCAGCTCAAGGGTCGCTTTTGCTCAGCAGAATAACACCAAATGCACCCTTGCCCAATTACTGTCAGATTCCTTAAAGGCTCTTCGTTAGTGGCCCAGATGGTAACCATTCTCTCAGGTTTATTAATAAGGATTCTGAGGAGCTGAGAATCCAAGGCCAGGAAGATGACAACCAATTAAGTAGACTAGCCCCCAACACTTTCCTCCGTCTAATTGGCTTCAGAACAATGAGATTTCCGCTGTTTTTAATGGGATTCAAGTCTTACCTGAATCTGAGATGTTTGCCCACCCTCTGAGATGATCGTGTTTACCTATCCTGTTCAGAGGCAGCTGTCACGGACTCATAGACTGCGTCCACACTGCCTTCTTCTGAATTTGACCTCAGAATTCTATTTAGAAACTTGCAACCAGCTAAACCCACCTCTCCTCATCCAAACACTGTGGCAAAACATTCCTCCTCCATCATTATATTCAAATCCCCTCTCCAGCCTCTCATGTCTCCATCATCTAACAACCTCAGCTCACATCCCCTGGACCTTATCTTGCTCACTACCCCAGGCTTGCTCTCATTCTCGAGAACTTCAACTGTCATGTGGCTAATCTGTCCAATACCTTGGGTTCCTAATTTCTTGAACATCTCATATCCAGTGACTTTCTTTTCTATTTTGTTTCAGCTACGCCCTGTCCTCATAACTTGAGCTAATTTAACTTGGATTTGTGCCAGTGGAATTGGACGAGGTCCGATTAATTCAATATCCAGCCTTTTTGGCTTAATACCCAAGACCTTGCATGGCTTGGCCTCTGTCTACTTCTTCAGCTTCATCTTCCTGGCTCACATTATGCTCTAGAAACATTAATGCTTTCTCATTTTGTGCCTTTTTTTTTTTTTTGAGACAGAGTCTCACTCTGTCATCCTATGTGGAATACCATGTCATCATTGTAGCTCACAGCAACCTCAAACTCTTGGACTCAAGAAATCCTCATGCCTCAGCCTCCTGAGGGGATGACAGGCAACTGCCACTATGCCCAGCTAGTTCTCTCTATTTAGAGTAGAGACGGGGTCTCACTCTTGCTCCAGGTGATCTCAAACTCCTGAGCTCAGGCAATCCACCTGCCTCGGCCTCCCAGAGTGTAGGATGACAGGCATGGGCCACCACACCCTACCCATTTTGTGCCTGTCTTTGCTCAGGTTATCCTCTCTAGCTTCTATTCCTAATGACCTTCATTATACACCTGTGGGATGCCTGATGCCAGAAAGCCCTCCGTTTCTGTCCTCCACCCCATCTCTAGAACTCAAAATAGAAAATGTACCTCTCCCCTGAACTCCCATAGCACCTTGCATTACTGTTTAGGTCAGATTCTAATCAGGAAAATGGGAACTAGCCTTATCATTTAAACCATAGGAAATTTGTTACATAGGTGATGGAAGAACTGAGAACCTAAACAGAAGAGTGATAAAATCCAGAGATTATCAGCAGCAAAAATTACTATTACTAGAGCTTAAGCAAGTTGGATCTATGGGAGCAGGAGTCAGAGAGGAGGAGCAGCCTCTGCTGGAGGAGCTAGCCACCACGGGGGAAAATATTGGGTTTTCTTCCTTTCCCCACCTTTGGTCACCTACCAGTGGTTTCCCTTGTCTAAACCCACCCAGAAACCACTGTCACAGGAGTCGGGGAACACAGCCTGCAAAGGTAAACATCCCAGACAGGGTTGCAGGAGAGACACAGAGAAGGGCGAGGATGAGAACAAACAGGCTAAGGACTAGCATAGCCTTCTACCCAAAGAATGCTGGAACTATCTGTTTATGATTTTGTTTCCCTGGCCAGTGAGCATCTTGAGGACAGGAAACCCATTCATCTCTGTGTCCTCAGGGTCCGACATGCGTTTGGTGGCTGTGGTAGATTATTTACTGCCCTCCCTTCAACAGATTTGACATCCCTACCTGTTGCCATTGGCTTGCAGCACCTCTTTTATGGAAAGAATATATCCCCTCACTTCATCAACATCAGGTTTATGAGGTGACTTGCTTTAGCCAGTGGATGGGGGCAAAAATTATGTGATCTAAGTCTCAACAGAAGCTTTAAGAGCCTTTGTGTGGTTTAGCCATCCCCGTTGGACCCCAGAGTAAAGAAGTAAGTGAGCTGGATGGGAGTTGCTGCTGACTTGCAGCTGGTGCGTATGTGAGTAAGAAATAAATCTTTCCTGTTTAAGCCCCTGACTCAGGTTGTGCATCACCACAACATAATCTAAAGAAAATCACTAATGTCCCCAATATTGTGGCTGAGGGTGCAAATTTGAAGAGAAACTATGATAGGTTTTCAGGAAAATATCATTAGATGATCCAATGACAGCACTAAAATTTTGAGTCCAGAGGCTGAGTTTGGGTCCTGGGCCTGCCAGCTACCACTTACATGGCTTAGTAAAGTCATGTAATCTCAAAGTGGAAAAAATGAAGACATGGGAGTGTGGCAGAGTTCGCTGTGTGCAGAAAAACACAGGTGATCAGGACTTAGCTTTTTCATCGGTAAAATCGCTGATCTACTGCCCTGATGGTGATGTGCTACTGTATAGCAATACAGATACTGATGATCATTTTGCCTTACAGGCTATGAGTGAGACTGAAGGTCATAAGACAACTTCTGTGAAAGCTCATTGTGAACTATAAGTCACCATTAGGTACTATCAATGCCAACTAGGCCTTTGTTCCTCACAACCAGGCTCAATAATGTCAGGTTTCTGTTGTTCATCTCAATCCAAAATACATTTATGGAACACCTAGAATAAGCAAGGCAGTGTACAAGGGTCTGAATGATGAGTGGGGATTTGGGCAAATTAAAATCATGGAATCAGGGCTGAGCGCGGTGGCTCAGGCCTGTAATCCCAGCACTCTGTGGGGCGGAGGAGGATGGATTGATTGAGTTCATGAATTCGAGACCAGCCTGAGCAAGAGCAAGTCCCCATCTCTAAAAAACAGCCAGGTGTTGTGGTAGATACTTGTAGTCCCAGCTAGTTGGGAGGCTGAGGCAAGAGGATCGCTTGAGCCCAGGAGTTTGAGGTTGCTGTGAGCTATGATGCCAAAGCACTCCACCTGGGGCAAGAAAGTGATACTGTCTCAAAATAAATAAAGTAAAATAAAATAAAATCATGGAATCAAAGTGGGATAAAGCCAAGCAGACCTTTGCACTCAATTAATCCAAACCTTCTGTTTTGCAAATGGGCAAACTGAGACCCAGAGACAGGAGACGAGGTGCTCAGAGTCACATAGTGAAGTAGTAGCAGAAGCAGGATGAACCCTCAATCTCCTAACTCCTAGTCTTGGGTGCTTCTCCCACTACATTATGCAGGAATATGTTTGTGTCAAAGCCACATGTAGAATGGTCTTTCCTTCCTTTGTAGAGAAAAGTACATTTCCCTTTTACTAGCCTGTCTGGGTTCTGGCCAGACCCCTCCCCAATCAGATCCAGGAAAAGATCATGGGGCCCCTTTCTGAGGAGCACATGGAGGAGGAACCCTAAAATGTCATGCTTCCTGGAAAAGACGTCCCTAAAACTCCTCTGCCCTCCCGAAGATCCACCTGCCTCAACATCTATATGACCTCACCCAGGTCCCTAGAACTTTGAGAATGTAGAAGGCCTGCCACTATTCACAGCTTTAATAAATGCTCATTGCCGTTCACATCAATCATCTCGGCTGAGTGAGCTAAGAAGAGATAAAAAGAAGAGGAGTCTGAGGAGGGATCCCATAAAGCAGAGAACAGTAGTACTGCACTGGTGAGCAGACTGGTGAAACTGATGGAAAGCTGGGGATGGCAGAAGGATTAGGCACTGGGGTGGGAATGAGGAAGACCGAGCATCCTCCTCACTCTTCCCACATCTGATCACATCCTTGCAAAACCCCGCATGTCCTGACTCTGCCTATCTGTCCATCCTCACTGCACACTACTCTCCCCTGGATTCTTTAGTCCCTGTGACATGGCCTTCTTTCAATCTTATGAATGTTTCCAGCTCTAACCCACATTCAGACTGTTCTTGAAGTGGAACACCCCCCTCCCCACACTACACTTTTTGCCTGGCTAACTTCTCCTCATCCTTTAAGTCTCAGCTTATGTGTTACTTTCTCACAAGACCTTGACTCACCAGACTAAAATTAGATTTTTCTTTTTCACTTTCTCCATAGAACTTGTGGTAGATTTGTGCTACCTTCATCTCCCCAGTATTCCGTCCTTTCAGGAACCACCATTTTAAATAGTTATAGTGGAACTATAAATTACCATATTTGCCTCCCCTAGTCACTTAGGCATGTGACTCACAGATGACCAATCACTGTCTTCCCTGGGATTGATATATTGTGGTTGAGAGAGAGAAGGCCCCTTTTTGCAAGAATTGGGAGGCTATTAATCTGGAGCTGCCATCTC
>NW_003852554.1:920723-921736 GCF_000181295.1 Otolemur garnettii | reverse complement strand
ATATATATATATATTATATATATGTATATAAATGAATATCTATCTACCCTATGCTGGGTGTTTGGGGTAATGAAACAAATCAGACAAAATTCCTGCTCTCAAGGCCTATGAAGAGAGTTAAGCATGTAAATAGGCAAGTTTTGGTAATCAATATAGGAAAGCTCAGGAAATTGTGTTGGGCAGAGATGGGTTACCTTGACCTGCCAAATCTGACCAATTCATGAAAGCCTTTAAGTGCCTCCCTAAACTCCGCACTGAGATTTAATCTCACTTCCATCAGTGTTAAATATAAATTTGATCTATACTAACTACTTTCTTAAACTTGAGCAAGTTATTTAACCTCTCTGAATCTAATTTTTCAGAGTATTAGACATGCCCTAGAGTACCCACCTTGAAAGATTATGGAGAGCATTAAATGAGATAATTAAGGCTAAATATAGCATAATCTCCCTAGTTGACCACCTCCCTACATTGATCACCTCCTTAAGTCGGCCTAATTTTCATAGATTGGACATGCACCATTCATCCATATCAATACAGGGGCCTAGTTCCTTATATTGACCACCTCCATATGTTGACCAGCTTATTATAGTCCCTTGGGTGGTCAACTTACAGGTTCTGCTGTACTTCACATGGTACCTGTTTCAATATCTATCAGCTATTATTACCATATTTGCTGTAAAGTTAAGTGGCTAGGAAGACAGACTCTGAAGCCAGCCTACTGCTTGTGTTCAGATCCTGCCTCTACCCCCTTACTAGGATGTCATTCAGCTTTTCTGTACTCCCTTTTTTCTAATCTGTTAAAAAAAAAATGACCCACAAAATGTGGAGATAATAAAAGTGCATATCTTGGTTTTGGGGGGATTTAATTAAATGAGTAGTACTTTAAAACACTTAGAATAGTGCCTGACACAAGGTAAGTATCTAATAAATGTTTAACCAACTTGCCTTTAAATAATCCTAGTCATAACAGTTTGGCATGTTAGTTGTATTTTTTCTTAATATAAAACTAA